>NW_028259192.1:22552500-23152500 GCF_977971745.1 Zootermopsis nevadensis
TTGGATATTAACCATCGTCTAGTAAAATATAAAATATAAAACGTAAAAAATTATATTTATATTTTATATATTTTTATATTTTACGAGACGATGGATAATATCCAAGGAAATTTTTATTCAAACGACTCTTCACCATCGTCAAGAAGTTTTAGATTTGATATTATTCATTTACATATCAAGGTTTAAAACTATGCCTTTTTTATGTAATAAATAAATGTCGAGAAAGAAGTGGGAAATCTAAGCGACTATCAGCTCCTAAATATGAATCTGTACTGCGAAGTTAGTAATCAGCTATACAGATTTACACAGTATTAAAGTCTGCACATACACTATTCTGCTACATTATCAAGAACTCTAATAGCAAAATATTTGAAAGGAAATACAGATGGTACACATTACACGTAAAGCTGGCACGATTTCAGAAACGGTAGAACCACATTCATAAACTGAACAAAGGCAAAATACTGAAAAGGTTCGTTTCTCTTAAAAGCATCTCTACTTCATTATCAATGTTGAAATGAAACCAACTTCTGGGACTCTTCCATTAGCAGAGGCTGCTTGATCCTCATCCGGCTTTAAAATTCGATTTCACCACGTGATAATACAGAGTGTTCCTCAGTTAAGTTGCAATATAAAATGCTTTGTAGATCCACGATTTACTGAAGATTTCAATACAAACAAACTGCCTCAAAGCTAACCACAGGACATTAAAACAATTGGAACTCACAGCATGAAGACGCATATAAACTCCTGCTACAGAGCTATACACATACGAGTCGATCAATACCTGGCCTTTTATGTATCATGAAAGCTCATTACCGTAATAAAAGTAGACCACAACAAGTTATATTAACCATACAAATCCTACTTACGCCCTACATTTTTCCTTTCATCAATTTTAATATTATCCTCCCAACTATGCCTAGGTCTTCCGCATACAAAGATGTGTGGCTCACTTTGGCCTACGGGCAACTCAACTCTGTACGCTGCAAAGACAACTAATTCTATTAATCAGAATATTTCCTGAGAAGCTGATAGTAGCTTCGCTGGTCAAAAAATTCCCCTCACCGTCCACAGAAGACCCCGCCACTGTGCCCGCAAACTCCAAGCTACTCTTCAAGATACATTTTAATATTATTCCCCATCTATGTCTAGGTCTATCAATTACATTAGACAGAAACTTAATATCGTCTTCACAAATGTGTTTTTTTCAAGGCATTCTCAAATATGTTAACTCGGCCGCACATTTAAGAGTCACTGTCTGTATGAAGTCTGCTGACGGGATGCTGACATATATTTAATTTTCGCTGAGTTTACTTCTGGACCAATTTATTACTAGCGTCCAATAGAATTCTTGGTTATCAACGAAATTAAGTGTGATTTGATCAACTCCGCAAAGGCGGGTCTGCTTTTTCCAAACTTCTGTCCACGTAACGTACGTATTCCTGTTCCAACTGAAGTTCAGTGTGGACGAAAACACGAACAGAACAAAACATCATCATTATCTAGAACAATTCTTATTCTGTCCACCCCAGTGCACAAGCCCCACTTGACGGCTTGGCACCTCGTAAACAACATGAAGGCGAGAAAGAATCCCTACAACCATAAATCAGTGTTACATGCCACTGAGGACAGCTTTATTGGTTTTCAGTTGAAACCAAATATCGATTAATAATACTTTTACGAAAACATGCATTTAAAAGGACGAAGATTGCACTCAATCACATCTTGAAAAGGGGAGCGTAAATGTGTTTATGGGCTCTTTTCATATAAATTATAAAAAAATTACCTTTCCGACTTTGATTATAAGATTTCAATTCTTCACAAATTAATAAATCACCGCGTAATAAAAACTGACACAGACAGCGGGCGTCGTCGCCAAGAGGTTAACAAATCTTCGTATTCGGGAGGTCCTGGCTTCGAATCTGGAATCGTAGACCTGCTATCCGTCTCCCATAACACATTTACTTCTACCGTTGGTTTTAAAGAATTAAAGTCGCACCACATAGTGTAACGTGAAGGGTGCTTACAAATTAATTACGTATCTGTTTTGAAATATAAGGCTCCTACAATTACCTAAAATAAATTTTAATATTATCCCTGCATCTACGCCTTGGTCAACCAAATACTATTTTACCTTCAGGATTCCTGACTAAAATTATTCATTAAAATTTCCTGTCCATGCCATCCTCTTGTTTGTTCACCCCTAAAGCTCTCGATTATGTATTTTTCTCCATCCTCCCTTATCTAGTCTTTATTAGGTCTAGATACCCTCAGCACTTTTCTCTATTCCTATAAAGAATGGTAACTATATGAACCACTGTCTTCAACAACCAATAACGATGCATTTATTATTTATGTTTCGTATGTTTCTCAGAATAAACAGCGATTATTTCCTTAAACAGCGTTAACCAGTTAATATACGTAATGGTGAAGTGTAGTGTTTTCTTCGCGGTACGGACTGGATTCTTAAATATTATTTACACAAACTTCAAGGGGCTCCATCTCGACACAGGTTTTCCTTGGTTTTCCTCTGTCTTCAAGCAAATGCTGAGATGGTTCCCAAGTTCCAAGTTGCCACTGCAAGCTTCTCATGCAGCCCTCCCGATTTCAATTAATCAAAATTTACCACCCCTTAACGCCGTCAAAATTTACCCCCCTCCCCTCAGTAGGAACTTCTAAATTATGTATTAAACTTCCAAATTAATAGTCTCAGCTTTCTCTAATACAAAATTTCAAAATTCCGTCTTCTCTGCCAATCATCACACTAACGCCTTCACTCTTACTTTATCCTTAACAGAAGGACGAGCGGGCATTGCCTGGGGACCTTCTAGCTATAAGATGCTCTTTCTCCCCCCCAGATATCGAAGTGTCTCTCACTTCTCCCCCACCAATTTCCTCTTTCTCTCTCTCTTCAAGGGGCTAAGGGGCCCTCAGCCGGAGTTCGTCTTTCAGAATGAGAGACTGTGGTCGAAATTCGCGTTAAATGTCCGGTCACAACTCACAGTGACCCACAGTCGGTTTAACAAATAAGCCTGTGTCACGCAGTTAATACCATCCGACCCAGCAGCTTTTGATTGCTCTGGGTATTTGGGCAGAAATTTCGGGACACAGACCGAACAGCCAGGAACAGGTGACTGTAGGCCCCTGCATTATAAATGAGCTGTCAAACGCCTCAGCGTACCGAACAACGCTGAAAGTTGTTCCCACAGTAACACACACATTGAAGCTATCGCCTATAAAATCGAATCGAGGCACTGCGTTAACACAATGCCTGAATAAAAATTGTGAACATCAAACAAGCGAATTCTGAAAATAAATAAAGGAAACCTGAATAAAAAATGTAAATTTTGTTAAGACTTCCGGGCTTCGTCATTTTAGAGAAATTCAGTTCGCCCATTTGGCCGCGGTATTTAAATAAAAAAATCTACACTGCGTCATAACATAGAACATAATTTTCACCGACGTAAGAAACTGGTATGTCAGAATCGATGTTTTTTTTAAAAATTTTCTTATAAAATCCCAATGAAATTTTTCTGTATCAAATTTATTAAACCTGTGAAGGGGCTAAGAATTCTTGTCAAGGATACACAGTGAGAAGTAAAGGCCAAATGGTATTCCTTACGCCACACAGGAAAATAATCCGAAAGTGAAGTTTATTTATGTTGGATTGTACTTGCAGTTCGGAGCGTTGAAACGGCCCAACTGATACACACGATTTATTTGCAATAAATCTTTCTAGAATAATGGAAAGTGTGCTTTCGGCCAGAAGTGCTACAACTTAGTTCGTGTATGTCACGTTCCCGTTGTTGTTTTGCGGGCGTTTGTTACGCGGAGCACGAACACGGCTCAGGACAGAGAGCAAGTGGAACTTAGGGGCTGGGAACTTAACATAAGATAGCATGGGTTCTTGTCATATTGTCTTCATACACTGGCGGCAGAAAGGAAGGAAGGAAGGAAGGTTGAAATACGAATAAAGACTGAAAGGAAGTATGACAAAAAGAGAAACGAAGAACAGGAAAAAGCGAGTTATGGAGAAGAAGAAGTTTGATAAAGAAAAAGAGATCTAACTCCGTGCAACAAAGACTTTCTTCACAAGCTAAAAGTACTCTCAGCTAGACAAGAAATTTCCCGTCTTATAAAACTCTAAAGTTCATTACCGTGTTCACAAGAGCCAGCCACCTGACCCTAACCTTGTAATCAAAACTTTTGAGAAATAAGTGGCGTCGATCTATCAAATGTCACAGGTAGGCCTATGTGATGCCTCACGTCTGACTGGCGGATCATAAACACACAACATTTCCATGGAAACTCATTGCCTGTTTATGGCGGTCTATAAACCACGGGCAATCTAGCGCCTAGATGCAGGACTTGTCTCTTAGGACCTTCTTGCTTTGCAACGTTGGACTCCTTTCTTTAACTACATGGAACATATTTCTTGAAATGTTGACATTTGTAGTTTTATTTCTAATTTTGTCATCAGTTTCCCCGGGAAAATAACCGAGGTTCCCTCCAGCCCAATTTTTTGTTTCGAAGATAGTGTCATTGGAGAGATTCTCTGGAAAATAAACTGTACACGTGAGTAAATATGAAACTGGATCTTTAGAAGCTACGTTGTGAATACGATAAATTGATTCAACTTCAGTGAAGTTAGGGCCCAGTGGTGCGCTTTTGTGAACAGCATTCAAGTTTCCTAATGAACTTTGTGTCCGTCTGTTTATAAGCCGCTGTTTCTAGCATTGTGTCATTTTTTACGGGTCAACAGAGTGGTACTACACTTTGTAAAGTTTTACTCATTGTTGACATTTTACGTATAAAGTTTCATACGGTAACAATGGACTAATTTATAAAACAAGCAGAATTTAAGACAGAACACAACGGACACTCATCAACAGTAAAACAAAGTGTATAATATTTATAATTTGATTCTGAAGTCGTGTGTTCTTGTGATTCCAACAATAAGCACGGAAAATGAAGTCGTTGTCCCGTTTTCTGTCTGTCTTTCGGATTCACATTCAGGTTTTAAGCTTATGAAAATGTCTGTTATCTGAAAGCAGAATTACCGAACTCGTGGGAAATACGTCACGGAAATTCGTGTCCAATAAGATGACAGCTCCTGGAATTACATTTCAACACGCCATAGCACAGCGTAACAAAACAGTGTTAGCCGACCAAATTATACAGACCGTGTTGACTGTGGGCTGTACGACGTACGACTTCAGACATCGAGGAAATGAAAAGACGTGGAAGGCCTAGCAGAATTTCAATCACGGCCACAAAGATCCGGCGCCAGCAAAGGTTCCTGCCTTGACTACTTGCTGCCTCCGTCATCCGGGGGATTAGTCACCGCCCTTATGACGAAGAAAGTAAGGACCTCGGAAACGTCGGTAAACTTCTACCAGACTACACAGTGCTACAACCCAGAAGACTTTGGACTCACCGCCAGATACTACTTTAAGTAGTAATTACATATAAACAACAGAATTATGTCTGCTTTAATTCTGAATGGCGACAAAACTTTCTTTCTAATTTAATCAATTGTCTCGTTTATGGAAATAAACAAAGAGTGGAAAATTACGCTCCAAGAGAATACGTATAATCTGTTAATTCGCCCTTTGTGACTCCGGTCCTGTATAATCTCATTGGCCGTGATGTTCATTGACTGTAGTTAAAATCCACTGTTGCAGAGCTAACCGCATTATACACTGCAGAAATCAGTTTTCCCTTACTACGTTAAATATTCAGTATATAAAATGTCAGAAATAAAAGTTTTAAAAAAAATGTGCTTAAAGTGAAATACTGGTTTCATTACACCAATATGAATCAAAATTAAATTCGTCCAGAACTTCAGTTCGAACCATAAAATTTAATCTAAACCCATCCTATAATATCGCACATGAAATACAGGCTGGACATGGTATTATTTGTAGCCTATGTGCACGAAAAATTATACGCTTTTATTATGAATTACGTAACAAATCAACATATTTACCACAGTTACAAAAAACAGAAGGCTGCCACATGGAACGAGATACGATCTGAACACTAATCACTACACACCGGCTGTTTAAAATCTATTACTTAAACATCTATATATACAAATAATACCCCTTATGAGAAAAATTTGCAGCCAGAAAACAAGTCGCGTGATGTGTAACCAACAAAATCTGTGCCGTAAATATGACAAATATCACACTAAATGGTTATATCAGCCGAATTATGGAATAAGTGAAATAAGATCAACACGCAATGACCACTCATAAATCCAGAAATATTCAAATCGATTCCTCGTTTAATAACGATTATATATAAATCGCTTCACAACAAACAACACTTTCATTATATGATCATGGTGGGACCATCAGAAAACAAAGATTAATTAAAATAAGTTACACGTACAAAAAAGCATTATAATTTGATGCAATCAATCTAACAAGATGAAGGATAAGACAAAATTTTAAAGACAACGCAAGTTTTTATTAAAGTCACTAACAAGTGTTTGCAATTTTAATAACGCACTTCATATTAATTCATTCCTTACGAAAACCTTTCTGCCATGCAATTCAAATTAATTTCCTCTTCACAAATCCAACTATGTGGCCTCACTAACAAAATGTCTATGAAACTGTGTCAAGTCTTTTACTTCAAAGATTCACTTTATATACAGGGCGTAATATTTAAGTATAAATATGATATAGCGCAAATGTTAGAGCACGTTTCGAGCATCGACATAAATAAATGTAAATTTTCTTTAACGTCAGTAGTCTTTCACGTCACGTTGTATAATAGATGCAGAGCATATTTCGCTCAACTTGACAACAAGGGATTATATATCCTTCGCATATTGTAACTTATCTTGCCTAAAACTTTAACAAACTTGATAAGTTACAATAACTGCTGGATTTTCAGATGATAAACAGTTTCTGACAAAATTCATACAACTCGATCGTAGTTTAACGTAAAATAAGCTTCACATTTCATCGATATGAACAAAAATTAAATTTGGGCTGAACTTTTAAAGTAACTATACAGACTCCCACCAACAGAATATACAATTTAATCGAATCTGATCAGTGGTTTCGCAGATAAAAATGCGTATATATACGCCCCTTCCTACCCCGTTCAATTCATGCGCTTTGAGCAAACAAAACACGAAGAGACTATAATTAAATGGTCCACACAAGACGATTTTAAAGCAACTCGCTCGAAATGCAATGTCCAAGAGATAATAATATTTTGAATCCCAACTTTGTCTAAATCATATTTAAGATTTAAGTCCGTACCGCGAAGAAAACACCAGACCTCACCGTTACAAAGATCAACTGGTTAACACTGTTTAAGGAAATAATCGCTGTTTACGTTGAGAATCATAGTTCGTCTGATTAATATTAAAGAATTCAGTCCGTACCGCGAAGAAAACACCAGACCTCACCATTACAAAGATCAACTGATTAACGCTGTTTAAGGAAATAATCGCTGTTTACGTTGAGAATCATAGTTCGTCTGATTAATATTAAAGAATTCAGTCCGTACCGCGAAGAAAACACCAGACCTCACCGTTACAAATATCAACTGGTTAACGCTGTTTAAGGAAATAATCGCTGTTTACATTGAGAATCATAGTTCGTCTGATTAATATTAAAGAATTCAGACCGTACCGCGAAGAAAACACAACTCTTCACCATTACAAAGATCAACTGGTTAACGCTGTTTAAGGAAATAATCGCTGTTTACGTTGAGAATCATAGTTCGTCTGACTAATATTAAAGAATTCAGTCCGTACCGCGAAGAAAACACCAGACCTCACCGTTACAAAGATCAACTGATTAACGCTGTTTAAGGAAATAATCGCTGTTTACAGTGAGAATCATAGTTCGTCTGATTAATATTTAAGAATTCAGTCCGTACCGCGAAGAAAGCACTTAACTTCACCATTACAAAGATCAACTGGTTAACGCTGTTTAAGGAAATAATCGCTGTTTACGTTGAGAATCATACGAAACACATCGATAGAAAATGAAGAGTTGCTGATAGTTGGAGGAGTTGCGCTCTAAATTACGAAAGACGCTAGAATTTAGTTTTATAAAAAAATAATCCTAATTAATGTCTACGTAAGTTATAACATGACGGTGATATTTATAACAAAACACATATTAAAACTTAATTTCCGGCCCAGTTATTTCTTTCTTCAAACACAACGCAATTAAACAGAATCTCCTTGTGAAAACAAGGCACTGCATTGTTCCTAAATGCCACATCCTTGTACCCATGCAGCCGCGGAATCACAAAGGCTTGTGGGCAGACCTGAAAAAATCTGGAATGTGATATCACAACAGAAAAATATCCTAGACCAAAAAGCCTTAAAAAATAAATCAATGAATGCGATGAACGTCTTTCTTTTTTTTAAAAAAAAAAAAAAGGCAAATAGGTTTTCACAGCTCAATGGATCGTTAAGACGACGTCATGCCTGGATGAAAGCCAGAGGAATCCCTCAGCAGATACCCAAGAAGTGTAATAATCAGTGTGTGAAAGTGACACACTCTTGGCACACGGCCGGAGATCGCAGGCTAATCACCGCGGTTAAAACTACTAAATCTTCCTAGTTTATAAGCGCTATAGCACTCTCGGAATCTTCACCTTTCCCGAAAATCTGTCGATATTTTGTGGGACTCCTCTGGACCGGGGTTCATCCCGACGCTAGACCTCGACCCTACGCAGTACAACAACAGAAAGACGTGGATACCATAAGTGGGATTCGAACCCATTACCCGAGCCTCAGACCGCACGGGCAATGTAATCGGATAAAATACATTTTTCACACGATTATAAATAATTTTAAAAATTCACAAGTCGTACAAGATTTTCATAACAAAAAAAATATACGTAATATACGTACATGCACATTTCGTGTAATATTGAGGAGTGTACTTTTGTATTTCATGGTTACTATCTCTGAAAACGAGGTTTGAAAGGACTTGTAAAGTCTGTTGTCATTCAAATACTTCAATTTGTCGGCTCATCGCACATAACATGTTTTTGTAATCGCCCTTAATCACATTATCGGTGTCTGCCTGCAATCGGCTTTCTTGATTTTGCTACGCACTTGCGTGAAAGAACCAAAATTATGATTAGTGTTATCATTTATGGTAAGTGGCATTAGAACTAAAATGTAATCCTCCTGAATCCCATAATGCACTACACCAAACGCTGTTTCAAAAGACCCGTTCTTAATGGTAGCTACAACTTTGCTCTTTAATCGGCGGTGATTTATTAACACAAGAACTAGTCACATTTCACCTTACTCCAAAGAGGATTATGTATCCTTAACAAACATCACATTTGCAGATATTACTTCTGTTTACAACTTATGCGAGTATAATCTCCAACACAGCGGCATACAGGCTCCCCGTATATTTGTTCATGAACACTTAGGATTAAATCTCTTACACATGTGATTTCGACATTCCACGAAAAATAAAACTTCACGCAAATCTGATTACGTACTTCGTGAACGACGCTGCGACACGTAAACTTCGTTTATGATTCATATAAATTGAACGTAACTCGGATTAGAGAACAATAAAATGCTGGCTTAAAAATGCCCGTAAAATTAATCTTAAGCTACTTGAAGACGAATTTTCAAAGACGCATGTTGCGAAGCTTTGCGTGTTTCGATAAGTAAATTATAAATTTAAAATAACGCGGAAGGAAACAATCACACCCCATACACGATGAGTAACAATTAGATCCCGATTAAAGGAAATTAAAACAATCTCGTGGCTGTCATACTGAGCAATAGATTAAGGTGGCTGCTCAGCTTCAAGGTTCGGTCGCTTTGTCCTTGAGTAAATAACCTAGTAACCACTGGAAAGAAGATTCAGTGGACCCCCAGAGCCGGTATTAACTTTTATTATAGAACACTAAAACTAAATTTAATCAAAATCTAATCAAGAGTCTCGGAGGTGCAGACCGTCGGACTAGAACTTCCTAACGATCGTGTGTTCAGTTCAAGCACTTTACGCAAAGGGCGCTGTAATCGCCTGGAGACGCTTCTCACATAACCCTATCTTTTGGGTTTGTTTGTTTGTTTGTTCGTTCATGCCGCGTTAACGTAGGCCTGACGTGTCTGTTCTAAATTGGGGATAATAATACTCCGGGTTGATTTTTAGATTCGCGTAAAACCACCGGACGTGTTTCTGCATTGTATGAATTACAAGAAGCAAAGAGAATGATACGACTCTCTGGCCGAGTTATTGCATTCAAACTGTTGCCATGGTTACGCTGTATTAATCCGCTGCTAAAATAAGGATTAAAAGAGTCGTTTGTGCATGATTTCTGTTAGTATTTTTATTTAAATAAATTTATCAGATGAAACCGTTATGGAGTGTCCCTCTCTGCAAGAAGTCATGTCTCACTCTAAAATTGCGCAACAAATTTCGATGAAATTTAGTACTTGAGGTCTGGCCCCTTCTGTAAATCATTAACTTTAAATGATTCAGTACCTAAATAGCTAAGAATGCTAATAATGTTGTAGATGTTCGTCTAAACAACAGATGATTAAAAATTGCAGTTCGTACCTAGAAAGGGGCGCGTTTCAATTACAAAAACGCTGTTTGTAAGAAAATTTCAAAGTTACTGGCTTTAAAAACCGGTGATACATACATACCACGGAGGTTTGTTACTCCCGCGCGTCTTATACGCGACAACAGATGGACAGACAAACACAGCCTTCCCCCCCCCTTTTTTTTTTACAGTACATCGGTCGGTAGCTTTCGACATTTTTATGATTGAAAATCCCTTCAATATATTGCAGTAACCGAACTTGCCCTGTCCCCCTCCTACCAATATGTATATCACATTTCACACGACAGCTCCTCCACTTCCCGTCCATCTCCGGTATCTTCCGTCTACGTGTGGAAGATTACAAATATCGCTCTTACATAAGCCGATCAGAGTTACAGTGGCATATGTCAATAAACGTACAGAACGAGTGTTTTAGGTATACGTATATTCTCAATTTATTCCACGTAATCAAAGAAAATACATTTGTACTACATCTACTAAAATTTTTCTAGCAAGCAATCAAGTCAAATTACCGTGCATCTTTTTTTTCATTCCGTATCAATGAGAAATCTTATTTTATACATCATTAAACGAATCCGACTTATACCACTTTAGCTCTGAGGAATTCATTTAGATTTTACATAAAGCTGCTTATACGCATAGGGACACTGCGATATGACTCAATATTCCCGTAACAAATTACGTGCTACCGAGTGTCTGCACGCAAGGACGACCACTGAATATGATATTTATCGAAAAACCGCTCTTATAAACTTCATAAAAAATCCTTTGAGATTTCAAATTCTTACGGCGGCAAGCATGAAGATGGCTGTCTCCTGGAATGTTGCGACGTGCAGTCTGGTAGATGTTTACCGAGGTTTCAGATGTATTTGCTGCCTGCTACGATGATGGGAGGCAGTGAGCACCTCTGAAACGTCGGCCTTCTACCAAACGACACGGCACAGTATCCCGGAAGACAGCCATCTTCAGTAACACAGAATGATTCTACGTGCCTTGAGAAGTGTCCCAGTGTCTGGGGGCGTTCGATAAGACAGAACGTAGTTAAAGTCAACCTGGATGTAACGATATATACGATTACCCGAACCTAATCGTCTGTACGTGCCCCCCCCCCCCCCCCAACTCCCGACTTCTCTCCATCATCTGCCGCGGGGCACCTAGATACTGGCTGGAATTTTCAGTTGGACCAATTCCACAGGAAGCGTGGATCAATTTGGGGCGGCATTCCTGTATTATCATGTTCTCTTCAGTTCACTTTAAGAAGGCAGGATTCACATCCAAGCAACAAGCGATGAGTGATATCTTATCGCCTGTACTCGCAAATCAAAGCAATAATATGGCTAATCTGTAAAGATATATAAAATATCCATTGTACATCAAATAATCTACAATTTGCACCAACTTGATAGTTACTTGTTCTACAGATGCCTTTTTTTTAATTCAGTTCCCACACCTCTTCATGACTTTGTGTTGAATTAAACATGGACACAACTTCACCTCGCCGCTTTAATATTATCCCCTCGCCTATAACTTTCCCAAGAGATCTCGTCTCTTACCGAAATATACAATTTTTATTATAAGTGCTGACAACAAAATGGTGGTGAGTAACCTCCTATCTTTCTGTCCTCTATTTACCTGTTGCTTATTTAACGACGCTGTAACCCTGTTACCCACAGCACCGATATCCGCCAAGGTGGGTCCACGTTACTCGCGCTCGGGGGTCGTGTCTCCATAAATGTGGACGGTTTCACGAGAACATGACCACGCAGAGCGATCGAGTAACCCCAAGCCTCTAGAGCACAAGAAATCGGGAAGATTCTTCACGTCGGGGCTCCAGAGTCGATGTGCATGCGGCGATGAACAGAAACACTCTATTACCGTCGGGAACAAAATCCTGATCATGGAGCAAGGAGCAACTTTGCATACTGAACTATCCCGTCTTATAGAATACAGATATATGTTTTTTAGGACACTCGCGTAAAAGACTATGTCCCGTGTGAAAAAACAATAAAAGTTACGTCACTCATCCAGACATATTGAACTGGCGTGTCGCAACAACCAGACCAGAAATCAAACCAGAATAGCACCGAACTATAACTGAGAGATCGTTACCTCATGCATGTTTAACGACTCACTCCCCTTACGGTCTCTACACGCCACTACTTCAGAGAGACCTCATTCGAACATAAAAACTCCGAATGTATCTCTGTGCTGATACGTAAAAACGTAAGATACACTCACATTTAGAGATCACGTATATTTGTCACTAATTCATTTGACTGTGCGAGTTATATATTATTATTAAAACTAAAATGTTATAAAAATAGATGTCAAGTTAAACAATAATACAAATTTCGGAAACCGAAGCTTTTCTAAATAATATTTAAGAATCCAGTCCTTACCGCAAAGAAAACACTTCACTTAACCATTACAAAGATCAACTGGTTAACGCAGTTTAACGAAATAATCGCTGTTTACAGTGAGAATCATACGAAACACACAAATACACTGTGGACCAAATATCAAGTTACTGAATGTTAATGTAAGTGATATAGGGTACTTCAGCACTGAAGATGGAAACAGTATGTTCCTCTGGAACGTTGGTATGTACCTACAAGTCCGAACGGCTCTACAACCCGTAACACAAACATCGACATTTCAGGTCCCTTGTATTAATGTTTATTTGCCTCTTACAGAAATATCCCTGTAAAATAGTAAGACCATGGAACATCTTTCAGAACCCCAATCACTCAGTTAATCGTCAATTTTTATGAAACCCGAAGTTTCACTACTGTATTCACAAGAGCCCGCCACCGGTCCATATCCTGGGCCACATTAATCCAATCCACACATCCCAACCCAATCTCCATTTTAATATTATCTTCCCATCTCCGCATAGGTCTTCCGACTTGTCTCCTCAGCTCCACCAAACAAATTTTGTGTGAAACTTTGATCTCCCCGTGCGTGCTACACGTTTCGCCCATCCAATTCTCGTTGATTTCATATTCCTAATAGTATCTGGCGAAGAATCTGAATTATGGAGGTACCCAAAATGCCCATGAGACATTTAACTTGTTTGAAGTATTTTTCGATGCAAATATTTAACAAAATGAAAATAGCATCTGACTATGTAGGGAATTTAACGAATGGAGTGTGGAAAACAGCAAATATTGCATTTGTAGGTAAGAAAAATTAGATTCCATTTTTTTTGTGATTAATCAATACTTAATTCCAGAGACTTGCTTTACGTAACATTAAGAGTAATAACGCTGACAGACGAAAGCAGATACAAATTTGGGTGGCCGGTTGAATCAGTATTTGTAAACCTACGTTTATCCTCTGAGGAACTTTCGAACTTACCCACGTTACGACGTCCGCGTTCAGAAAACCCGAATACAAAGACGTTCCCGACGAAATCCAATCGGCGACTGAGTCAGAGGGCGTCGTCGAACGCTCGGCAACAACTGACGAACGACGCGCGCCTGCAGTCCTGGAAATAGCTGTTTACGACGACGACGACGACGCCTAGCGCCATAGGCTTTCACAGCAGCGTCTGTTTAAGAAGTAGACGGGCAAGAGGCACGGACCGCCTCCACAAGTGATTGTCACTTCTCACAGACTTCCGGAACCTTTAGATTCACAGTACACTTTACCCGATATAAAACTGTTACTCTGTGCAAGAGCGACTTATCGCTCCTTGTTTGTCTATCTGTCAGTGGGCATCATTTCATGTAGCCTCGGGCCTGTCATCATGGCCGCGGGTCGGAGGTTGGCAAATTTACGAGGGTCGCTCATTAAGTAATGCCCCACATTTTTTTTCTCAGCCAATAATGAAGATAGAAAAGTGTACTTTTACATGCTTGAGATTTGATGTTTCCCGCGTTCGTGTACGGAGTTTCAAATGATTCCAACCGATAGCGGAGCTGTAGTGAACTGTTAAAATGGCGTCTGTGAACGACTCTCGTTACAAGCAACGAGCTGTAATTGAATTCCTTGTTGCTGAAAAAGAAACGGTGGTGAACATTCATAAACGTTTGTGTGCTGTGTATGGAAGCTGTGCAGTCGATAGGAGCACCGTTGGTCGCTGGGCTAAGAGAGTTAAAGCTTCAGGAAGTGAAGAAACCGAGCTCCGTGATCTGCCGCGCTCTGGGCGTCCTGCCACAGCCACCACTCCAGACATGTTGAACCGCGCGGATGCCATTATTCGTGAGGATCGGCGCATCACAACTCGACAATTGGCCCAACAGCTTTCAGTCAGCAATGGAAGTGTGATTGCAATTATCCAGGCTCTCGCATATTCGAAGGTGTGCGCAAGATGGGTTCCACGAAGTCTCACAGCAGACCACAGGATTCAAAGGAAAACGATTTCTTCTGAATTGTTGGAGCGTTTTGATGCTGAGGGAGAGGTCTTTCTGTCCCGGATCATTACAGGTGACGAAACCTGGATACACCACTTTGAGCCAGAGACAAAAAGGCAGTCAATGGAGTGGCATCATCCTCAATCACCGAGAAAGAAGAAATTCAAGACAACTCCCTCCGCCGGAAAAGTCATGATGACTGTCTTTTGGGACAATGATGGGGTCATTCTTGTGGATGTGATGCCAAGAGGTGCGACCATCAATTCAGACGCGTACATCAGGACCCTGAAAACCCTCAAGAAGCGTTTTCGACGAGTTCGGCCTCACAAGCATCCAGCAGAAATTTTGCTCCTGCACGACAATGCACGCCCTCACACAAGTCTGAGAACCCGGGAAGAAATCACCAAATTTGGTTGAACGGTGCTGCCCCATCCACCCTCCGACTCCATCTCTTTGGGCCACTTAAAGATGCTATCCGCGGAACAAGATTTGAAGATGACGAGAGCGTGATTCAAGCAGTGAGGACATGGCTACGTGCACAGGACAAGAGCTGGTACCGGCAAGGCATGCATGCACTTGTTCCACGCTGGCGTAAAACCGTACAAGTTGATGGGGACTATGTGGAAAAATAGTATGTGTAAAGGAAACATTGATTTATATTGTCACTAAATTTGAGCCATCTTGAATAAATATGTTCTGAGGAAAAAAATGTGGGGCATTACTTAATGAGCGACCCTCGTAGGTTCATTCGCAGACGTCTTCAACAACCAACACATATTCCTTCCTTCCTTCCTTTCATCCATTTGTCTTCCTCGCTTAATTCTCTCTCTTCTGATCTCCGTTTTCCGTATTTCCTTCCATCCACGTTTGTGCCTCAGAATTAGCTCCAGTGGCAGGCTGTTTTAAGCGAGGTGACACCACTCCTGTTGCTATAAACGACGAGGAATTTGGCTAGCTGGGTGTTGACAAATTTTGTCCGGAAAAAACTTCTGTTCAAAACTAAACACATATGACCAAGGGTCAAAATGTTTAGGTCAGGACTGTAAACTGTCAAGCAACGTTAAGTTAAACTACCAGATACTTTACACAGAGAGAGAGATATAAACTAAAACCGCCTAACCCTATTTCCTAGTTTTAGACGAAAATTAGCTTGCGATATCAACGCGTATAAGTGCCACTACGTCTGACCTCGGTCAAACTAACTTTTGAACTTCCTGACAGCTTCTCATCTATCTTAGTCTGAACAAGCACGTCACTAAGGCGCATCTCGTTTGTTATTATCAATTTCCTACCATAAACTACACTGACATGTCGGAGGATTTGTAGATTTTTAGGGTGATAGCTAAACGTGTATCAAAATCTTTAAATACAGTATGGTAACAGAACTTCGCTAAACGTACAATTTTACAATGAAACAACAGAGTTAGGCATTTGGCATTAGGACAGGTCACAAATGCACGTCTAACAGTTAACATTTATACATACGGGAAAGCAGTGATTCACATGTTATATCGGGCTAATTTAATCCATGCGTTATCTACATATTATTATTATTATTATTATTATTATTTAGTGTTCTGTCTGACGACAGGTCCATATGAACAGGATCCTTCCATCCTTTTCTCGGACTGGGACCTGTCATATACGTTCTTGGCAGATGATCCAGAAGTGGTTTGCCATTGCCTTCTTCTGTGTGTGAATTGAGTAATTGTTGGGATGCCACGGAGGAAAACTCCGTGTTGCCTAGACCACGGCCTTGCCCAACACAAGTTATAAATTCGGGCACCGCCGGAAATCGAACCCGAGACCCCAGGATTACAAGGCCAGCGTTCTAACCGCTAGAAATTAATTATGCACACCCTACAATATGTTAGCATCAATTGCAGAATGCAAAAATCTTTAATCACCACACTGAGTGTTATATAACAGCTATTTGTTCTGACTATATGTGGGCCCCAAAGTGTGAACTTCGTTGTCAACACGAGTAACAAATCTAACGCTGCACCTCCATTCAGACGTAGGGCTTTCTGTAAAGGAACTTCTACGGGAATTTAAATAAAAAAAATACACGTAAATCTGCAATACAATGAAGCGTTGTCTGACAATAAATTGGATACGTAAAGCTTCCAGAAACGTCATGTCACCCACACACCATCCAAGTGATACTAAAACTCAAGCTCACTACATTCCGATTTCTTCCCACACAAAATGGGAATCTTAGAACCAAATGTATCAATAACAATTCAAAAAAACTCCTACCTACAGTCTCAATATGTACAAGAAACAGTTAATCGTTTGACCTTTGAAGTATTAAGTTCACTTAAATAACATTTAAGAACCCACTTCCTGGCTCAAACAAGACAAAATGTTTGTCCATTACCAAGAAAAAGGAAATAATAGTCATTTATTCTGATAATCACAGCAATCGATAAGCACACGCTCTGGGCAAAATAAAGACCCCGAATGTAAAGGCGGAATGTGCGTACATTACAACTGGCTTGCATACTGCTTTTAAAAAAGAACGGGCATAAAAAGGTGCTTATTACAACATTCTAAAATCTGCACTTGAAGCACGTAATTCAATTTCTATTTTCGCCTACAGAAAACCCATATGCCACTCTAGCACACATTACACTGTAGGATATGGTGATAACCCTGGCAACAGCTGAGGAAGCAGTCTTAAGATGGCCTCATTTTATAACAATGACCTATTATTACAAATTCCGCTTGTTTCTTATAGACCAATTTCAATCAATGCAACACAAAATAAATGTCATCATTTGCTTGCACGTTTCCATAGCAATAACAGTCTTCATTGGTGGTAACCACAAATAGTTCCAAGTATCCAAAAGAGATGGCAGATTATTTCCAGTAAAATTATCAATTACGGATACCAAGAAAAATATCTATTTCGTAGCAAAAAAAAAACTAGACGGCTTAGGGAACCCCAAGTTTCATCACCGAATTAACTAAAGCCCTCCACCGGTCCTTATCCTGGGCCAACAAAATCCAGCAAAGAAAGAGTTAAATATACGGCACATGAATTTTAACTGCGTACTTGGACACACCTGATCCATTTAACGACGCGTTACTTAAATATATCACGTAGCGAAATGAATAGTAAAATGTTTTGTGAACTTAAAGGACTCCGCTGTTGCTCAACTACTCAGTACTTCTTTTAAAATAATGAGAAAATTCACAAGAAATGCATACAAAATTTTAGTGTGAAAACACCCACATGGAAAACCAGGTGCAAGATGGAATGGTAATGCTGATCTTGAGGAGATAGATTGTGATAGTTGAAAGCTGAAACAATTTGGATTCTACTACAAGACTATTATTGTTGTTAGAATTAATTCTAAGAATATGACTGTGCAATAAAAATTGAAAAAGTGTTTTTGTTCCTGTGTTACAGTTAATAGGTGAGGACAATAGGGGGCTAAAGATGATGATGATGATGATTATCGTAGATCAGGTATTACAGACAGTTTTTTATTTGTAGTGTTCTGTCTGACGACAGGTCCATATGAACAGGATCCTTCCATCCTTTTCTCGGACTGGGACCTGTTCATATACGTTCTTGGCAGATGATCCAGAAGTGGTTTGCCATTGCCTTCTTCTGTGTGTGAATGGAGTAATTTTTGGGATGCCACGGAGGAAAACTCCGTGTTGCCTAGACCACGGCCTTGCCCAACACAAGTTATAAATTTGAGCACCACCGGGAATTGAACCCGGGACCCCAGGCTTACAAGGCTAGTGTTCTGACCACTAGACCACCGTGGCGGTTTATTACAGACAGTAGGGCACGTATTTTAGTTCAGGTTCAAAGAAATATGGTAATTCATAATCTCTTCTGTGAAATGTGTCTTCCAGTTTACTGAAGCGAAGAATAGCTCCAGGAATGTGTTACTTGCTGGATAATACGTACAAGAAACAAACGTCAGCACAAAGCAACTTCATTTCTATTTCTGACCTCGAATTCCTCAAAATGCACTCAGATTTATAACAACGATAACAGATACTACTTTAAACAAGACAAGAATGCAAAGACCAAACGATTCCTTGACTTTAAACACGGAATCCGTATGACATTTGTTTCTAACCCCCACATAACAGTAAGAGTTATGTGGAAATTTTAATTAATTTCTTCTCGCAGTCATTTGTGGAAAATAGGATTAGACAGGATATTTACGTTATTTCCTGTCGAAAAAGATTTGTAACAATTTCAATAGCCCGTTAGAATTCTTTAATAAGAAACAAATTAAATTCATGTTTTAAAAGAATAAGATACCTGTTCAGAGCTTTAATACCAGGGATGTAAAATTTACGGCCCGACTCGTCTCTAGAACTATACAAGATGTGCGACACCACATTTCCCAGTTTCAATAAATTTCAATTTAAAATACACGTTAAAAATCTACATGTACACCAACGTTTTATATTTCGAATAAAGTGGAAATGTTCTATAATTAAGTTCAGAATTGCGTGTGCTTGTCGGGAAAAATATGGCGATAATGACCTCTGAAACGTCGGTCAACTTCTATGAAACTACGTGGCGTAATATCCAGGAAGGCTGTAACCTTCACACTCGCCGCCCTCAGAACCTGAAATCTCACTTTCCTAATTGAGTTCTTTGTTATTTTGAACGGATCGCTGGTCCTGATTATAATCTATTGCAGATTTCACGCAAATCCAATAACACTACAGCAATAGAGTCATACATTATTTTCCCTTGTATTACCTTAAATATTACCGCCACGGTGGTCTAGCGGTCAGAACACTAGCCTTGTAAGCCTGGGGTCCCGGGTTCAATTCCCGGTGGTGCTCAAATTTATAACTTGTGTTGGGCAAGGCCGTGGTCTAGGCAACACGGAGTTTTCCTCCGTGGCATCCCAACAATTACTCCATTCACACACAGAAGAAGGCAATGGCAAACCACTTCTGGATCATCTGCCAAGAACGTATATGAACAGGTCCCAGTCCGAGAAAAGGATGGAAGGATCCTGTTCATATGGACCTGTCGTCACACAGAACACTACAAATAACAAAAATACCTTAAATATTCGATGTATTGAAAAATCTTCAGGACAAAGTGTTTCATAGATGGGGTAAAGACCGAAATTAAATTATACGGCCAGATTTTAAGGTAACTCTTAGGCTTGGGACGGAGGAATACGAATGGGCGGTACTAAGTAAACCCAGGAGAGTTAACAAATTGGGGCATACCCTTCTCTCGTCACATTTTACACAGTGAACACTAACTCAACGCCCAATACACAGCCAGTGGGTATGTGGAGCACTGCGACGCCGCGGCGACGTCATTCAGGTGTGAACCCTGCCACATGAGAACAACAGTGGCACATCTACAACAGAGGTAATCGTCTCCCAGTACAAACATCGCTCGGCTAGAAGCAAACATTTGATATTCAGTCATAATTACCCCCCACTTTGAGCCTTCGCAATCAGTGGGAGATTACGCCGATAAATATGGCGATTGTGAACTTCCGGATTGTGATTCTGTGTAATCTTGTAGCTGATTTTCAACGTAGGAACATACTGCCCCCATCTACATGGTATGCTTTCCTATGCAATGTCAGTAACCACCTACAAGGCCACAACTGATCCCAACTCAGTATTAAGTCAACTTGGATCTAACTTTACGGGGCACAGTGTCCTTCACAAGCTAGTAGTCGCACAGATAGTCAAGAAATTCATCTCCATTTATGAAACCCGAAGAGGTCACGGACAGGTCAGCGTCATGTTATGGTCACGACAATATCAGTCCATGGGTTTTCCAAATAGAAGCCTTTAAAGTTTTCAAGGTCATTCGAAAGTGATTTTTTTCAAATGCATATATCTGCCGATCTGCAGGAAACTGAATGACCATATTCATGTCAGTTTGAGGCCATGGATAGGTCAACGTCACCTCAATATTACGACGAGAACAGTCCAATGTTTTGTGGAATATAGGCCTTTAAAATTTCCATGCTCACTTCAAGAACAATTTTTTCTCACGCTTATATCTACGTAAACTGTATTAATCTTTGTGAAGAAACTCGTGTTATTTTGAAGAATTTTACACCTTGCGCGCACGCTTCATTTTCAAAATCCATACATCGACTTATCAGCCTAGAGCACACGCCAACTGTCTCCACAAAATCCAGGTCACAACTGAAAAGAAAACGCAGACAATGCGTTTATTTCACCGTCCGTGCGCACAGGCAACTATAATATGGGATTGCGGTTGTTTTACCGTTGAGGCAGAAAATCCTCGTGCGTGCAAGCCCTTAAACGTTATTTTACACGAGAATCGGCTTCAAAAGGATGATCCGGCTTTGAAGTGCTGTATCGTGTTAGAAGGCAAGAAAAGGCTTTGTGGCTACAATAGGCCATTGTAATGCCATTACTGAATGGCTCAATCATCACAACTGGGGTGCAGACTTGAAGGAATCCATACAACACGCTGTCATTAATAGGTAACTGAACGGGCAGGCAATGGAAAGCCGGCCAGAACAAAAGCTCTATATATAAACCCGCGTCTCACATCTGCCAGCTCAATTACGTTATGCGTGATAAAGGTAAGACATCCCATCAAATTCGAAATCAAAGTGGTGATATACAGAGCATATTTAAGCCAAAGGGCACAATTTTGTTTCGCAGTTACCTAAAACATTCAACTATGAACTGCAAATTTTTTTTGCAAAATACCGATCTTTATAATAATAATAATAATAATAATAATATCTCCGGAGATAGGGATTAGCTCTATCTAGTGGGCCCAACTGTGTAGGAACCTGAAGACGGAAATAGAGTCCCATCTCCGAAACGTCGTTTTATGTTTTATATTCACTAGACGATGGATAATATCCAAGTAAATTTTTATTCAGAATAGGATGAGCTGAGAGTAGCTCGCACCTGACCTATTTTTCGTCTGCTAATAATAGGCCTGATAATAGTACTTTAGCTGACAGTGTCGTTAGAGAAGCGCCCGTTCCAAATAGGTCACGACATGTTTTTCAGTATCCCAGTGGGATGCTACATTTTCTCAATTTAAATAACCCAATAAAACAATAAGTAATAAAAAAAATTAATAATGTAACAGCACCAAATATCAGAAGCCTGGAAACAAAATAAAATGCTGGAATATAATTTGTACACAGAGGATAATTCATAAGTTGTAAGAATATTTCACGATTAAGTTCAGATTTTATAAAGACTAGACGCGATACGTTGTACCATATACTCGAAATGGTACAGCATGTTGGGAAGTTTTTTGTTATAAATATAGCAGAACTAACGTCGCATGGAAATTGCATTTCTAATCTAAAAATAAACTACTCGTATCCATAGCAAGCACAAACTTGCCCAACAAAATCCGCTGAATGTTACCAGAACGCCATTCTAAAAACACGAAACGACAGCCTGCCAGCATGTTTTGGATCCATACAGTTCCTTGTGCGAAGACTTGGCTATACAAATGGTATCACAAATAATTTAATGCTCAGCTGATACAGCGAAATCAAAAATTAATATAACGGGTTACGCTGTTACCATATTTACCTTATTTTATGTCTTATTTCGTATCAAAACAATGACGAATTTTGTATGAGAAACTGAAGAAATATTCTCAAAACCTCAGACAGGAAACCAGCAGCTACTACTGTCAGAACTGGATGCAAATTCAAGCGAAAAATTCTGCCAAGCTGAGTACTAGAGTGACATAAATCACTTCTACACTTCAGCTGTAGAGGAACGACACACAACAAGTGTGAGAGCAATCATTCACAGACGTCCTATGCAAGGTAATCCGAAGCTGAAAGGAGGTTTAATGAATGGCCACCCAGGGAAAAAGCAAACTTTATGTTAGTTACTATACCAACTACAGCGGAATATTGATAAAAAACTAGTTTTAACATTAACAAGACTACGTCTCAAATGAACATTATACACTGCGATGCTTGAATTTCTGTGACCAATTAGTAAGAGATAAACACAGAATGGCTTGAGGAATCAGAGTCGACTGGAGAAGTGAGGAAAATACGAAAAATGAAACTTCGACCGCACTCCACACTATCCGGCTTGTCCAATAATTTTGTGTGTGTGAAATATGTAGTGATTGGACGTAAAAATAATTAGTGAAAGCACTGGTACGCTACAGTTATTTTTTATTTGTAGTGTTCTGTCTGACGACAGGTCCATATGAACAGGATCCTTCCATCCTTTTCTCGGTTTGGGACCTGTTCATATACGTTCTTGGCAGATGATCCAGAAGTGGTTTGCCATTGCCTTCTTCTGTGTGTGAATGGAGTAATTGTTGGGATGCCACGGAGAAACCGGGGAAGCCCCCGGAGGAAAATTCCGTGTTGCCTAGACCACGGCCTTGCCCAACACAAGTTATGAATTCGGGCACCGCCGGGAATCGAACCCGAGACCCCAGGATTACAAGGCCAGCCTTCTAACCGCTAGACCACTTTCTAACGTGAGCAATCTACCCCTTCGGAACCATAAAATACACGACACGAACGACGAGGGTTTTAATACACTCCTATTATCGTCTATTTTAAAAATATGATAATAATCGTGTCACTTTCAAACAAACAAAAAAACTAAAAAAAAAAATCCACTTTCTATTTCACAACATTGTCAATTTTTAGGTCATCGTTAAACGACATACATTACGTATAGCCTGATCGTGTAGAGGCACTCTGTTCTTACATATGTTTTAATGGGTTAAAATGAGCAAACATATAGACACTGCTATCAGACATAGAACATCCTAATACTCCACACGACCAGGTCATTTACAATGCAGTCATGATTCCCCTGGGAGTCATGACCTGACACTAGTTAGCATTGGTGCTGACAAAATGTTCATCCCCCAACGCGGCACTGCATGTCTGATACACGTACTGACATTAAGTACAAAGCGGATAACAGATGAAGCTACGTTTCTATAGCAACAGTTAAGTTGTTACACCAAGAATAAAACTTGAATAGATCGGCTATAAAATGTATTGTGAGAACGCAGTCGTAGGACATAAAATTAAGCTACAATAAGGGCTCCAGTATTTTATTTCAGTCTCTCCAACATTAATGTAGCCGCGTTCACCCATGTAACTGAGTCTGTCCAACGCGCGGATCGTACATAAAGCGCAGTCATCGAGGAATCCAACCCTCGCGTTGGACGAGGGTCCACCTCACTCCTAGCTTCAAGCAGCGAGTAGCAGATATCAGATTATCCTTTCTTACGAGTCCAACACATCACATACGTGTCTTGTTTATTAAAAATAAACAAAAAAAGTTGCCGAAACAATGGAATAACGCATCCCGTACCACATAAAAATTGAAACTGGTACCAGAATGATTGTGATCCAAGGTTAAATCGGTAATGTCACTCGTTATAGAATTTTGAACCGATACCAGCCCTGAAGATGGAGACAGAAAGCTGCTCCGAAACGTTTGTACCGACAAGCCGACGCCTTAAAACGCTGATAATTTTACACGTGAAAAACTGCAGGAGCCCTGAAGATGGAGACAGAAAGCTGCACCGAAACGTTTGTACCGACAAGCCGACGCCTTAAAACGCTGATAATTTTACACGTGAAAAACTTGCAGGATCCCTGAAGATGGAGGCAGAAAGCTGCACCGAAACGTTTGTACCGACAAGCCGACGCCTTAAAACGCTGATAATTTTACACGTGAAAAACTTGCAGGATCCCTGAAGATGGAGGCAGAAAGCTGCACCGAAACGTTTGTACCGACAAGCCGACGCCTTAAAACGCTGATAATTTTACACGTGAAAAACTTGCAGGATCCCTGAAGATGGAGGCAGAAAGCTGCACCGAAACGTTTGTACCGACAAGCCGACGCCTTAAAACGCTGATAATTTTACACGTGAAAAACTTGCAGGATCCCTGAAGATGGAGGCAGAAAGCTGCACCGAAACGTTTGTACCGACAAGCCGACGCCTTAAAACGCTGATAATTTTACACGTGAAAAACTGCAGGAGCCCTGAAGATGGAGACAGAAAGCTGCACCGAAACGTTTGTACCGACAAGCCGACGCCTTAAAACGCTGATAATTTTACACGTGAAAAACTGCAGGAGCCCTGAAGATGGAGACAGAAAGCTGCACCGAAACGTTTGTACCGACAAGCCGACGCCTTAAAACGCTGATAATTTTACACGTGAAAAACTGCAGGAGCCCTGAAGATGGAGACAGAAAGCTGCACCGAAACGTTTGTACCGACAAGCCGACGCCTTAAAACGCTGATAATTTTACACGTGAAAAACTGCAGGAGCCCTGAAGATGGAGACAGAAAGCTGCACCGAAACGTTTGTACCGACAAGCCGACGCCTTAAAACGCTGATAATTTTACACTGAAAAACTGCAGGAGCCCTGAAGATGGAGACAGAAAGCTGCACCGAAACGTTTGTACCGACAAGCCGACGCCTTAAAACGCTGATAATTTTACACGTGAAAAACTGCAGGAGCCCTGAAGATGGAGACAGAAAGCTGCACCGAAACGTTTGTACCGACAAGCCGACGCCTTAAAACGCTGATAATTTTACACGTGAAAAACTTGCAGGATCCCTGAAGATGGAGGCAGTAAGTTGCTCGGAAACGTTGGTACCGACAAGCCGACGCCTTAAAACGCTGATAATTTTACACGTGAAAACCTGCAGGAGCCCTGAAGATGGAGGCAGAAAGCACCTCTGAAGCATCGATCTATTTCTACGAGAGTGCACGGCGCAAGAATCCAGAAGACGGGCTTCTTCATGCTTGCCACCGTTATAAACTCAAATTACTAAAAAAAACTAAAAAAAAAAACTTTGTTCAAAGGCGGTGGATAACGTCGGAAATTACGGCGCTAAGGTAACTAGCACGTCACGACTCGCTTTGCCTGAGACTAGGAAGATAAAGCAGATCGACCTTTTGTTTCTCAAAATTATGCCTCGTGTACCCTACAAAGCAGATGCGAACTTAGTACTGCCACGTGGAACGACTCACAGAACGTGGGTAGCGGACCCAAGAAGTTCCGTGATCTATTTGAAATACTGTAAAAAGTAAAGTAAAGTTTGTCCCACTATACGCCATGTAGGCACTTGGGGTGAGTGGAGGTATAGCTCCTCTCTTCCTTGACCTCGGCACTAGATGGGGGTGAGTGGTCAGCATCACGCCCCGGCCGGCTTTACCCCCCGGGAAAGGACCCCGGTACCCATTGTAGAGGAGGCTGGGTGGGCCCCAGAGCCGGTCTGGACGCAGAGCCTAGAGGAAAAATCCTCTGCCCCCGTCGGGGATCGAACCCCGGTCGTCCAGCCCGTAGCTTATTTGAAATACTGTGGACCCCTGAAATAAGCACACTGCTGTTCAATTCAGAATATTTTATCCTTTCCATCAGTTTCTTTGTACAGAGGTGCCGAATGGCATGATTAACAAATGATAAATCAGATAGGAAGCGGTCGTGACCTACTTTAGGGTCTATACAGGCACTTACCTGGACAGACTGAGAAAAATCACAAAAATATGTCAAGGTAGGCGAGATGTGAACTCCGAGACCTCCCGAATACGAAGCAAGAATGCTAACCACTCGACTGCTACGTTCGGTAAGAAAAAAATTTCGGATGGGAAGACTAGATTTTAGACTTGCACGCTGGAATGAGCTAACTCGGGATAGGTATTAAACAAAGACACGCCAGTCTACGCTTGTCAACTGTAGGTACGCTTAAAACGTTTTAAGTTTGACCTCAATGTCTACCCCAAGTCTTGATAAGTTAAAAGATCTCGGGGTTGAAGTAGACAATCGGGAATATTACGCAGGGAAACTGGTACTATCAGGTAGCGAGATCAGAATTACCTGGGCTAGACGCATACCTAGGACGAGATGCCATTTGTATTCCCAACGGAACACGGACTAGGCTATGACCTGGACGTATATTCTCGTCAGAGCAGGACTTCTCTCTTCGCCATCGAATCTACTGTGGAGGTTATGAATGCGTGGAGCGATGCCCCCCCCCCCCCTGCCTATACGGCGTGCTACTTAAGCGCCACGAGCAACTTTATATTTCAGCTAAAATACGGTTTCCAGGCACGACACATATTACCCGTGAAAATCGTTTTGTATTCCTGAAAGAAAATATCCCCACAGGACAATTCTAAGCTCCTGGTAACCTTTATTCACGCGGAACGACCCCCAAAGGCAATATATAAAAAAGTTCTATAAATATCGGTCACTACTTAGAAACTGCAAACTAGTACAGACACAATCCATGTACCAGAAAACAGCCAAATAATTCGAGAGGAAAGAAACCAACGAGGAAAGGGTATACAAAGACAGAACGAAAGCTGTGAAGAGATAAACAAAAAGAATAAAACTTGTGGATTTAAACACGATCCTACTTTGTGAGATTTGAGGTTTCCACGGCGGTGAGCACGAGGATGGCTCTCTTCTGCGCTGTTGCGTCGTGAAATTCTGTCAAAAGTTTACAGACGTTACTCACTGTCCTGGTAACGGAAGCAGCGAGCACGTCCGAAACGTCGGTGAAATTCTACCAGACTACGTGGAGTAACAACCTAGAAGACAGTCTTTACGGTTCCACATTTTTGTGGCTGGGACTGTACTGTCTTCTACCAGACGCGGCTTAGACAAGACTTCTTACTACATCATTACGTTCGTTGCAAGAAATAAGTTTCTAAGGTTACTCAACATTTCTTTTGTCTAAGTTAAATCCTTCTTTCCAATTCCATGAGCAAAAATCCTTCAGCTTCCAACTCTGATATCCACTAAACCAATAAAAGGTTCAAATAATTTCCATTAGACTGTCTTCATTATTTCTAAATATCGTATTTCCTATAGCAGAATGCTAATGACTCTTCTAAAGACTCCAGTGAATATTCGAAACTTGGTAACATACCTTAGTATCAGTGGCGTGCAGATAGCAGGAGCCTGTTTCAAGAAATGGCGTAGGTCATGGTTTCCGAAGGAGCATTAAAAAGATTCTTAATTACACACTCCTTTTACTCTGTCTAGCTACGGGCTGGACGACCGGGGTTCGATCCCCGATGGGGGCAGAGGATTTTTCCTCTAGTCTCTGCGTCCAGACCGGCTCTGGGGCCCACCCAGCCTCCTCTACAATGGGTACCGGGGTCCTTTCCCGGGGGTAAAGCCGGCCGGGGCGTGATGCTGACCACTCACCCCCATCTAGTGCCGAGGTCAAGGAAGAGAGGAGCTATACCTCCACTCACCCCAAACGCCTACATGGCGTATAGTGGGACAAACTTTACTTTACTTTACGTAATGGGTAGATCTATTTGTAGCTTATCATTTCTCTAGGTAAATGCTTTGTTTTGTATTATGTGAAATTTATATAATAGTACGAATTGTACTTTATAATATGTATTGTATTATTATTATTATTTTTATTATTATAACTTTTTCCACATCCTATTGTCATCTGACTGTCTTATGGACCCATGGAATGTAAATAAATTATTATTATTATCCGAAATTTATACTCACAATTTGCCAGTATGAATTTTTGTTCAAAGCATTTGTTAAAATAACAAAAATTTAGCTACGTGTGGTAATCATTATGTCCGACAACGGCGTAGTTACCAGGTAAGAATAGTTTGATCAAATCTTATATGAGAATATTCTAGAGTCAGAGATAAAAGACATGTCACTGATTCGTATAAACGTCTTTTTAATTTGAAGAGCGGATAGAAACCGCCTGCGGTCAATTCTGTTCTAATTAGTTAACATATCACGTTTAACATTCATTATATCGAGACAAATTTTTGAAGACAATTTTAGAATCTGTAACAAATATTTTATACCGGTATGAATATTCAGGCAAATATGCTTGGGATATTAGTCACATTTTCTGACGAAGGTGAGTCTGTGAGTAACCTCATATCTGTATTGAATCGGCGATAAATGAACACCAAGGCCATAGTGGTATACAAAATAACAAACAATGTATTTGGATAATTTGTGTACACCAATGAAGCACGAATTTCTACTCCAGTTCACACCAGAACACAATGCAATTCGATGTGCGGTTATACTGATACACCTGAATAACGATTAAACCTACGTAAAACAGGACCAAATAGAAATTAGAATTTGCCGCTCGTGCCAAAATTAACGCTTTGAAGCACGAGGCTCATCTAAATATTATTTAAGAATTCAGTCCGTACCGCGAAGAAAACACCACACTTCACCATTACAAAAATCAACTGGTTAACGCTGTTTTAATTAGCCCTTTAATACCGAAACTCGCCTAAATAACATTTAAGAATTCAGTCCGTACCGCGAAGAAAACACCACACTTCACCATTACGAAGATCAACTGGTTAACGCTGTTTTAATTAGCCCTTTAATACCGAAACTCGCCTAAATAACGTTTAAGAATTCAGTCCGTACCGCGAAGAAAACACCACACTTCACCATTACAAAAATCGACTGGTTAACGCTGTTTTAATTAGCCCTTTAATACCGAAGAGAGAGAGAGAGAAGAGAGAAAGTGGGGGGAGTAGCGATAGGCACTACTGTAATAAATGGGGGAGGGGTATAAAGTTGGTTGTGGGCTACGAAGGTTCCCAGGCAGTGCCCGCTCGTCCTTCTGGTATGAATAAGTTTAGTGAGGACAAGGGATTTAGGAGACAGGATGGGGTAAGAAATAGGGGGGGGGGGAGTTGATTCGGGTCTTAGCGTTAATTTTGAATTTTGATATTGGCCTTGGGGGTGGCGTTAGGAATAATTTACGTTAATTTTGGGGGGGCTACTATAGAGCGGAATTTTGATATTACTCTGAGAGGGCTGCCTGGGAGGCATGCAGAGCAACGTGGAAATTGGGTACCAACTCAGCATTTGCTCTAGTACCGAGGAAAACCACGGAAAACCTTGGTCGAGTTGGCCGGTCGCAGGACCTTCCGGATGCGTGCTGCTGACTTCTAGCCAGCAGTCCGGCATTTAAAATCGCGAGCCCTAACGGTAGCCTCTGTCCGTGCGCTTCCTTTATTAAAAACCGAAACTCGCCTAAATAACATTTAATAATTCAGTCCGTACCGCGAAGAAAACACGGAGTTTCACCATTACGAAAATTAGTTTGTTAACGCTGTTTAAGGAAATAATCGCTGTTTACAGTGAGAATCATTTGAAACCCATAAATACGATGTGGACTAAAACGAGTGTTTAGTAAACGTTAAAGTAAGTGGCATATATCGAGAACGCTGTGATTTAAAGCGGAAAGAATTGTGTCGCTTTAATAAAACGGGCTGAACGTTTGAAACAAAGAGACTGGGGGTCATTACGATTTAAACAGAGCGCTGGATAGAAATATACGTTTTCATGCGCTTTACTTTGAAACTTAAAACCTGTAGCAGAGTTAACACTGTGACAGAAGACCATCAAAAACACAAACGGGGGCGCATTTACAAGCAAGTAACCAGAAACAAATGAAAATTGCCACTGTAACCAAGCAAGGGAAAACAGACACAGAATTTATCACTTAAAAGGTTTGATGTAGGTTATTCGTATGCAATAGAAGAACTGAGTGGAGTGGATAGGGTATTAGCAAAATGTTGAGTTTAAATCAGATACTTCATATCGTAACTATTATTTTGATTCTTGCTGAAATGATAGCGTCACTTTTTATTCTCCACGATACGAAGCCTGACAAAATAGGCGTCCATTACTTTAGCGTAAATTAGAGTACAAAAATGTAATACAAACCCTTAACGAGCTGAACGTGAAGGTTTAAAAACACTAATACGAAATATCGCCACTGGAGGACAAGATACTGAGTCACACACTTTTTTTACCTTCAACCCTGAAGATGGAAACAGCACGTCCCCTCCCCCCCCGAAACGTTAGCATCTACTTAATCGACTCACAACCCACAAGAACGATATCGTTAATGAATACATTTTATGAGATGGTAAATTTGCGTCATATTGTGATATAATAAATATATATTAAATCTTGTCCGTCTAATCACAATAAAATTCTTATGAAATATTAAAATATTACAATAATTAACATTTAAAATATTTAAAATATCAAATGATGTTCTTTATCGAAATATTCGATGGTCTAATGTAAATCGAATATTTCGATAAAGAACATCATTTGATATTTTAAATGTTAATTATTGTAATATTTTAATATTCAATAACAATTTATTGTGATTAGACGGACAAGATTTAATATATATTGAATACATTTTATTTTCCCAGCTTAACCTTTAACTTATATTTATCGTCATTCTCAAATACCCAAAGGTCGAAACATTGCAAAGTGATTTATTAGAGATTTACATTATGACTTTGTAGCTGAAAAATAATGACAAGTATTATTTTTCCTTAAACCACTAAACGTAACTGCCATTTCATAGTAGGATTTGAGGTTATCACGGCAGTGATCTAAAGATGACTGTCATCCCTGATGATGGAGGCAGCAAGTACCTCTGAAACGTCGGTAAACTTCAACCAGACTACACGGCGCTACAACCCAGAAGACAGCCATTCTTCTGCCATCTCATAATCTCAAAATTCCTTGATGCATGCGCAACAAACAGGTACAGTTAGACTCAAAAGATACGTGAACACTGGAGGCTGGAGTTTCACTCGAAGGACAGTATATCGGAAGCTGGGTGCTTCAAACAGCAGATGGGATTACGGATTGAGAGCTCAAAGAGAGATCAAATAAAACGCGACTCTGGGGATGATGGTCCAGGAAACTTGGTCGAATTGGGAAGATGAAAAACAATGCAATTCTCAGCATCTAAACCAAGGTACTGATGTATCTTCCTCAGTTTGACACTGCCGATTTACATAAATTCTTCAAAATGCTATCAACTATTGCAGTTATCAATTGTAACTTCCGTTAATGTCTAATTGTCACGTTCTATGCTTTTATGAACGCGCGTCGGGACAATTCCAGTTGAATGAAAGATATTTTTGTTAAAAGACCTTCGTGTTGGGTTCACCTTGATGTGGTAATAGTCGCCAATGTGGCTAAGAAATCCCTCGATTTTTTTATGAATGAGAAGGGTCATAACCGTGTTCTCAAGAACGCATCAACTGCCCCTGACCCGAGTTAGTTAAATTCAGTCGACACGAACAAAACCTTTCTTTAGATAAAAAAAAAACATTTATATATTATCCACGCTTCTGAGTACATGTGACCGAAGAGGATGATTTACAATACTGTAAAAATATCTTCGGACTTTCTTTGGGGGTTACTCACGGCTAATGACGAATTAGAACTAACTTACGCTAAAAGTACATTTCCTACATTTCGTCTTCCGAACCAGCCACCTGATGAAGGAAGGACAAAATTCTCAGGACGTCCAGACCGAGATCTGAACTGAGTACAAGTAAAAGCGCATTACCGCAACGCAAACTGCGTCATGCATCACAGCCTCTGGGTTCGATCAGAAGAGACACTCGTCAGTTCAAATGTAGTAGTCTGTGTACTAATGATGGCTACTGTGTGTTTCATCGACTCTCTAATTAGAGGTGGCGACCTTCGTCGGTCTCGAAGCTCAAACCATTCTGTTGTGTGCGGCACTATCCCAACCCCGCCCACGTTAAAACAACCCCCGACTTCAACTGCCATGAAGATATGTTCCTCACCCCCTGAATTATAACGTTGATGATCTCTAACATTCAACCGGTACTGAGATGAATTTTTACTCATGACCGCCAAGTGCGCATAAGATAAAGAAACACATGAGTAATGGGAGATACAAAACTAGTAATGAGAAATTAGAGGCATGTACGGCTTTACTAACGACAAACGTTTAAAATATACTCCTTATCGTGACTGGACACTACCATAACCGCAATGCGCATTGAGTGGACACGTCAAAAAAGTAGGACTGTACATTTCTAACATGTAACAGGTAATACACGCTGACAACAATGATCCAACTTCCACTGGTCCTGTGTGGCACGTTCCATCCATTATCCAACCGCGTAATTTGTAAAGAGGTGTATTTTCTGAACCTGATATTTTCTGTAAAAATCTGCTTTTATTACTGAACCACGTTTCTTTACTCGCCCTCAATACTTAACTTAATGCACCGGTACGTTAATTGTTGTCTGAAGACAACCTTATAATTTGGCAATGGAGCGGAAATAACGCTTAAATCCCCATGGAAACAGACATACAATGTTAAAAGTTCGTTAACAATCACGTTTAATGTAAAAAAGGTTTATCATTCAATATTCACGATAAAGCTGCTATTCAGAACACGAGGAAATAGGGCGACCATGTTCATGCCATCTGTTGCCATGCTAGTGGTCTAATTTGTCATCGAATGGAACCACATCGAACCAGAAATTGTACTACGCCAAACAATCGTTTACGTTCATTTTAAAGATACGATCAATCTAAAAGTATTAGTGTTTCTGTTCCTACCCAAACCTTCGACGTGTGGGAATGCAGTCGTCAAACAGAACTTGTCTCTTTTGACAGCTAATGCAGTTTTGCGATCATAAGAGCTTTTGTTGTTAAATGAGTAAGCTTAATGTCACTTTATTATTTTATTTAGTGTTCTGTCTGACGACAGGTCCATATGAACAGGATCCTTCCATCCTTTTCTCGGACTGGGACCTGTTCATATACGTTCTTGGCAGATGATCCAGAAGTGGTTTGCCATTGCCTTCTTCTGTGTGTGAATGGAGTAATTGTTGGGATGCCACGGAGGAAAAGTCCGTGTTGCCTAGACCACGGCCTTGCCCAACACAAGTTATAAATTCGGGCACCGCCGGGAATCGAACCCGAGACCCCAGGATTACAAGGCCAGCGTTCTAACCGCTAGACCACCGTGGCTGCTAATATCACTTATATCTTAACAATCAAAAGCGTCTGAATTTCAAAAATTATCAACAATGATATAACAGTTGACTATGATACTCGCTCTTGTTTTGTGGTACTAGATTAAAACGTGTCTCTTTAGTCAGTTCTGGAAAGGAATTGATAAAAACAGAGTGGGATTCGCGTTGTATATGAGAGAGACAGAGAAGCGGGTTAGCGAATTTTACATGTTTAAAACATTGTTGTGTTTTAGACATTTCATGCATTATTTATACGACGTCATATTAAATGGTCCGATAAGCAGGTCGCTATACGTTCTATTATTTATGTAACAATTCCCAGATCTCTAGAAAGATACATTTACGGAATTACTGTCCCATGAGTACAGACAAACTGATCTTGAACAAACACAAACAAATGACAGGGCAGCTTTCTGGAAATGCCTCGTCGACACGACAACACATCGTACCACAAGACTCGCAACTGATCAAGATGGCTTATCAAAACACTGTTGCCACACAACGCGGTCAATACCCTGTAACAACTAAACAACATGGCGGAAGGCGCTCAAAAAATTCACCAACTTCATAAGAACTGAAGGAATCTACAATATTTCGACAATTAACCCTTGTGCAATCCTAACAACACGCATATGTCCTAAATATGAAAGTTCCATTTCAATAATATCCTCTCACCTATGTCCAAATATCATAAATAACTCCTCCCTGTAGGTTTCCTGACCAAAATTTTATACGCATTTCTTCTGTACACTCTCATCTGCTGTAGTAGCAGTTAACCGGATAACAGTATAATTTTTACAATATTTTTGGATCCCTGCCATAAGAAAATAAATCTAAATTACCTACGTCCGTTCGGACCAAAGTCAATAAACATGTTTCGTGTATTTTTCGGACATCTTCAGGGGTTCGCATTAATAACCTCAAGTTAGGAACTTGCGTAATTTCAACTTTAGTATGTCTGAAAAGCATGCAAAATGTGTTTGGTAAAATAAAAATAACATTATTTTAAAGCAAAAAATATATGACAGTACATATAGAGAATAGCCACGGTGGTCTAGTGGTTAGAAGTCTGGCCTTGTAATCCTGGGGTCTCGGGTTCGATTCCCGGCGGTGCCCGAATTTATAACTTGTGTTGGGCAAGGCCGTGGTCTAGGCAACACGGAGTTTTCCTCCGTGGCATCCCAAAAATTACTCCATTCACACACAGAAGAAGGCAATGGCAAACCACTTCTGGATCATCTGCCAAGAACGTATATGAACAGGTCCCAGTCCGAGAAAAGGATGGAAGGATCCTGTTCATATGGACCTGTCGTCAGACAGAACACTAAATAAATAAAAATACATATAGAGACCGGCTCCTATTTATTTCATATAGTGACTGATTTTAACATCGCTGTTTCAACTGGATTATATATGGTATTTAAAGATATTTGATGGTAATTAAAACGGTAAGCACGGGATGATATGGAAGGAAGCTGTTGTTACGTGTTTGAATTTAGCGTTCAGTCTGAATTATTACGAAGCAAATAGATTTCTTGACTAAGATTATAACCAACTGTCTTCCGAATGCAAGTCAGGCAAGTTGACACTCAATCTGCGGAGTGAACGCTTTAAAACAAAAGACAGGTTCTATTGAGAATATTGTATACCAGGAAATGGAGTTCACTTAATTAGCAAAATGCAGAAACGTAGGTTCTTAAGACGTATAATTAAAATGCCCCGCTGCAGTCTGCTTCATTGTGTGGTTTTGCTCTCAGAGTCGGGACAAATTCGCCGAGGGCAAGTTAAAAGGATATAAGTCCAGAAATTACAACAGACATGTACGATTACCACTTTACAGTCCGTGTTTCATACTGCCTGTGATTTAGCAAAACTGTCACTAATACGTATATTGCACGATGAAATTACTATAAATTCTTGGAAAATTCGATAAAGATGGTTTGCGAGAACTTCCGAAAAATTTGTTTTCGTTTCCAGAATTTTTAGGGACTTAAGCCCCTTTCTCCTTACGCCAGCGAATTCTAAATGAAAATAAACTAGCAGTAAAGCACAGGACACAAAAGGAAGATCCCTCTGGTTTGTACAAGTGAATTGCACTAAAGGAAACTTTCGGGTTTAGTAGGTAAGTGTACTACTAAGCTGATAATCTGATTCATAATTCCTTATCTCACGCAAGAGTAAAACTTTCAAAATCAAATTAACGCATTGCGATCTCCATATTAAATAGGCCACCCCACTAAACACCGAACGCAACTTTAACCTTTTTTAAAGCCGCTGGCAATTTTATCTTTCCACATGCTTAAAAAAATCTCTTCACTCTGCATATTGTATTTCGTATGATCCTCAGTGCAAACAGCGATTACTTCCTTAAACAGCGTTAACGAGTTGATGTTTGTAATGGTGAAGTTCGGTGTTTTCTTCGCGGTACGGACTGAATTATTTAATATTAATCAGACGAACTATGATTCTCAGTGTAAACATCGATTATTTCCTTAAACAGCGTTAACCAGTTGATCTTTGTAATGGTGAAGTTCGGTGTTTTCTTCGCGGTACGGACTGAATTATTTAATATTAATCAGACGAACTATGATCCTCAGTGCAAACAGCGATTACTTCCTTAAACAGCGTTAACGAGTTGATGTTTGTAATGGTGAAGTTCGGTGTTTTCTTCGCGGTACGGACTGAATTATTTAATATTAATCAGACGAACTATGATTCTCAGTGTAAACATCGATTATTTCCTTAAACAGCGTTAACCAGTTGATCTTTGTAATGGTGAAGTTCGGTGTTTTCTTCGCGGTACGGACTGAATTATTTAATATTAATCAGACGAACTATGATCCTCAGTGCAAACAGCGATTACTTCCTTAAACAGCGTTAACGAGTTGATGTTTGTAATGGTGAAGTTCGGTGTTTTCTTCGCGGTACGGACTGAATTATTTAATATTAATCAGACGAACTATGATTCTCAGTGTAAACATCGATTATTTCCTTAAACAGCGTTAACCAGTTGATCTTTGTAATGGTGAAGTTCGGTGTTTTCTTCGCGGTACGGACTGAATTATTTAATATTAATCAGACGAACTATGATTCTCAGTGTAAACAGCGATTATTTCCTTAAACAGCGTTAACCAGTTGATCTTTGTAATGGTGAGGCGTTGTGTTTTCTTCGCGGTACGGACTGAATTATTTAATATTAATCAGACGAACTATGATTCTCAGTGTAAACAGCGATTATTTCCTTAAACAGCGTTAACCAGTTGATCTTTGTAATGGTGAAGTTCGGTGTTTTCTTCGCGGTACGGACTGAATTATTTAATATTAATCAGACGAACTATGATTCTCAGTGTAAACAGCGATTATTTCCTTAAACAGCGTTAACCAGTTGATCTTTGTAATGGTGAGGCGTTGTGTTTTCTTCGCGGTACGGACTGAATTATTTAATATTAATCAGACGAACTATGATTCTCAGTGTAAACAGCGATTATTTCCTTAAACAGCGTTAACCAGTTGATCTTTGTAATGGTGAAGTTCGGTGTTTTCTTCGCGGTACGGACTGAATTATTTAATATTAATCAGACGAACTATGATTCTCAGTGTAAACAGCGATTATTTCCTTAAACAGCGTTAACCAGTTGATCTTTGTAATGGTGAGGCGTTGTGTTTTCTTCGCGGTACGGACTGAATTCTTTAATATTAATCAGACGAACTATGATTCTCAGTGTAAACAGCGATTATTTCCTTAAACAGCGTTAACCAGTTGATCTTTGTAATGGTGAAGTTCGGTGTTTTCTTCGCGGTACGGACTGAATTATTTAATATTAATCAGACGAACTATGATTCTCAGTGTAAACAGCGATTATTTCCTTAAACAGCGTTAACCAGTTGATCTTTGTAATGGTGAGGCGTTGTGTTTTCTTCGCGGTACGGACTGAATTCTTTAATATTAATCAGACGAACTATGATTCTCAGTGTAAACAGCGATTATTTCCTTAAACAGCGTTAACCAGTTGATCTTTGTAATGGTGAAGTTCGGTGTTTTCTTCGCGGTACGGACTGAATTATTTAATATTAATCAGACGAACTATGATTCTCAGTGTAAACAGCGATTATTTCCTTAAACAGCGTTAACCAGTTGATCTTTGTAATGGTGAGGCGTTGTGTTTTCTTCGCGGTACGGACTGAATTATTTAATATTAATCAGACGAACTATGATTCTCAGTGTAAACAGCGATTATTTCCTTAAACAGCGTTAACCAGTTGATCTTTGTAATGGTGAAGTTCGGTGTTTTCTTCGCGGTACGGACTGAATTATTTAATATTAATCAGACGAACTATGATTCTCAGTGTAAACAGCGATTATTTCCTTAAACAGCGTTAACCAGTTGATCTTTGTAATGGTGAGGCGTTGTGTTTTCTTCGCGGTACGGACTGAATTATTTAATATTAATCAGACGAACTATGATTCTCAGTGTAAACAGCGATTATTTCCTTAAACAGCGTTAACCAGTTGATCTTTGTAATGGTGAGGCGTTGTGTTTTCTTCGCGGTACGGTCTGGATTCTTAAATATTATTTAGACGAGTTTCAACATGAAAGGGGGATAATGTGAAATATTTCTATCCATACTTAGCGTCAAATACAGTCAAACCAAATCAGTTTACATCCGTCTCTGCATCGACTTGATAATTTCGTATTATAACTCTTCCATGTATCAGTTTCCTCCGTAAGGTATAAAGATGTTTTTAGGTGAATAAATTAGTGCTGTATATAATACATTTTAATTCCCGGAACCCCTTCTCTGTCGTCGCCCGCATGCTACAGGCTAACAAACGCACAGCCCACTGTAACGTGGATTTGTTTCACTTCATAAGACCATAGGCGCAATAGTCACTGCCCCACAGGCATCATCGTACTACCAGTAAAACACTAATCACTGAAGTTTGGACTTTAAAAATCACCGCGTATAAGCGTTCTCTAACCCCATTCTACCGTTAAAAAACTCTGCACCTGATACATCGTTATTAAATACCGCATTTAGCCAAATGTGACGTCCATTCTGTTTCCTTCAAATGCCTAAAACACAATTAGACTACTTTTTTGACGTAAATACGTCTTTACGGAAGGGTCATTCGGCAAAAACAGTTTTCGTTACGAACATGTGTAAGATCCATACCAACAACGTGTAAATATGGACTGACAACAATGGTCAGCTTGCATGCATTGTTATGTTACCTAAGAAACTAATTGTTGCTAGGCATTGTTGTGTTACATTATTGCCGTCAACAATCCGTTTTCGTTAGTGTGGAAAGAGCTGAGCTGTGAATCGCTTGTAGAAGAAGTGCGTCGTAGAGTAGATAATTTTGTGCTGTTAAAATCCTTTTAGAATATCACGAGTTCTTATCTTATATAAGAATTATTAAGAAATCTGTGAAACTGCCCTCCACTCTCTCCATTTCAGTTTTGATTAAATTCATCGCTGCCGGTGGACGTCGTGGTCTCTTACAATTGAGCAAAGTTTGAGGTAAGGCGTTTGTGTGTTGCGTCATACTATGTAGAGATAACAAGATGGATGACATTGAAGTTAAAAGAGTCCGTAATGCAGAATATATGAGACGGCACAGAAAACTTAAAAAAAATTTAAGTATTAAATAATTAACCTGAAGTTCCCAACAAATACCAAAACCTAACGCTGAACGTATGAGGGAATATATTTATTGCCTAAATATAATTTAAATACGAAGACGTATTTACGTCAGATTCTCCGGAACCGTGGTTCAACTGTTAATTTTTTAAAACCATTTGACACGCGAATTTAATATCCTAGAGACTTACGAATCAAATGAAGAATATTACACAGACGTCTGTGAAATGTTGTGGTAACAGAATTTAAATATTTTAAACAAAATCTTTCTATGAGATGATAAATTTGCCTCATATTGTGATAAATATATATTTGTTTAAATCTTGTCAGTCAAATCACAATAAAATTCCTATTAAATATTAAAATATTACTAAAATTAACATTTTAATATTTAAAACACGGCAATACTTCCAGACGGACGTAACTCCACAACTTCATTTCTGGATTATACAAAAATAACAACAACAAATAATAAAAAAACAACAACAAAACGTTCACCCACACAAAATCATGTTAAGCACGACGTACATACAGAACAACTTCGAATACGATATTAAAAAAAATACAATAAAATCTGGAAGAAAACATCATTTGAAATCTGATAAACATCTGACTAAAAGTTGCATTTAAGAAATTATATTTAAGTTTATATAATTTTATACACCTGAAGATGGTTCTTTTAGAACAGAAACATGTCGTGTAAAAAGTGATGATCGAACATTTCGATAGAGAACATCATTTTAAATATTTAAATGTTAATTTTAGTAATATTTTAATATTTAATAGGAATTTTGAAAACAAATAAACAAAAAAATCTTTCTAGTAATATTTAATAATCTTTTAAATATAACACGTTTTAAATCAAGCGGGAAAATTATAAGCTAAACAAAATAACGTTATCAGCTGTATAATTTAGTTGAACGCACGAAAAGAATTCGTTTATAAAACGACTCAGTAAATTTCTGTAGCCCAGGATGCACGAAGACTTCTTTTTACGAATTCTTCAAAGGTTTCACTGTTTCTAGCAGGCACTCCCCAAATTTAATTCCCTAGGCGCAAGTACGCAAAAGTTTCTTTAACATCCGCCTGACAACCGTCTCGATCAAGGATTTCGTCCCATCAGTGAAATGAGTTTATCTAAGCAAAGACTTTAATTACATTTAAATTAAGCAGACTTTAAATTGAATGTCTTCTGCAGTTGTTACTTCCTTCGAAAGTCCAGGAAATTATAATTTCCACCATTTACCCTTTTTTTTAAAAAATCGCCAGAAAAGCTACTTAAACTACCCAACTTGTGGGACATCGCGGTTTTCCTCAATCTCACCAAGAAAATATTAGGACAGCCCCTTCAAACAGGCCACGACTGTCCTCTTCCATAAACTTTCCAATTCATTCAACCTAAGTTCTACTTAACTTAACCCCAAAATTAATTGTACATTCGTGTCTCGAGTGTATAAATGACATACAGGATAACGCGGCGTTAAAGATGAGCTTATAAATTCTCTATACCAGCCACTGCCACTTCAAAACTTGGAGCAGTTCAACTTCCACTTCGTCAAATATTCGTGACATGAGACTCATTCAGTCTCCAGCTCACACTTACTCGGCTTAAGAAGTAATTAATCGGTGGCTTGAAGTGCCTTGCGTCGAGTGGTAATTTCATAGAAAGCTGCTCCAGAGGAGGACGTTTTAGATGCACTAATTTCCAATATAACTTGGCAGGGGTAGTCTTAGAATGGCACGTTCCATAATATGTCGTAACTGATTCTTAGCTTAGACGCGTTCTACAGCCAATAAAATTAAGATATTACAAAGAAGTCTTCCGCTCAATAAGAGAGGCTGGACTTAATAAAAATTACGTGAAATTTCAGGTTTTTATGACGGCGGAAATTAAGACGATTGGGAAACCTGAGGGGAAGAAACCTCTGGGGAGACCTAGACGTAGATGGGAGGATAATCTCAGGCGGGATCTATGGGAGATAGGAGTTGAAGGAGACTGGGTTTTGGTGGCCCAGGACAGGGTCCGGTGGAGGGCTTTGGTTAATTCGGTGATGAACCTTTGGGTTCCGTAAGCCATCTGGTTGGTTGGGTCCACTATTTGGGAAACCTGAGGGGAAGAGACCTCTGGGGAGACCTAGACGTAGATGGGAGGATAATCTCAGGCGGGATCTATGGGAGATAGGAGTTGAAGGAGACTGGGTTTTGGTGGCCCAGGACAGGGTCCGGTGGAGGGCTTTGGTTAATTCGGTGATGAACCTTTGGGTTCCGTAAGCCATCTGGTTGGTTGGGTCCACTATTTGGGAAACCTGAGGGGAAGAGACCTCTGGGGAGACCTAGACGTAGATGGGAGGATAATCTCAGGCGGGATCTATGGGAGATAGGAGTTGAAGGAGACTGGGTCCGGTGGAGGGCTTTGGTTAATTCGGTGATGAACCTTCGAGTTTGGTAAGCCATCTAGTTAGTTAGTTAGTTAGTTATATTATGGGATGATGCACCATATAGTCCGGTAGTAAGTTCACCGACGTTTCTGAGGTACTCACGTTCAACAACGCCCTGATAATACAAGCAGTAAGAACTTCTGAAACGTCTGTAAACTTCTAGCGGACTACATGGCGCACAATCCAGAAAAGTCATCTAAATACAAACTGCGTTTCAGTTAAGACCTTATTACCGAGAACCAAAGAAATATAACCTAATTTGAGGGGAAGAAATGAGATATCAATTACAAAATTTAAGTTTCGTATCAATTTAGATTAGGATTTCATATTAAACAGGGGGACCCCAGGATCAAACCTTGTCACTGAGATTCGTTACATAGTAGCTTCTGTAAAACGCACTTTAAAATTAACATTAATATCTTTCTCAAGATTTGAGCAGTTCTCAGAATGTCCGCTTTTTTGTAGTTCCAGGCTGAAATATTTACCAGGGATGTAATCTAAACACTTTTTAAATATGGTGGGCTTCAAGTTAACAATTACCGACTTCACTTTCCACATACGATATTTGCTTTTCATTATCTTTCTGCCTGTCGTCACTACATTTCTGTAATTAGTCATACAGACATCAGTTAGATTACGCTGCTGTAAAGTTGCGATTTTCTGCCACTAGAGTGCAGCACAATACGGAGAGGAAAAGACCAATATCTATTTCCACCTGAACTAAATGCATATGAACATAACAAATTCGTGTACTCCATTAGAGTACGCTTACATACACTACCAGTGTAAAATGGAAACTGACAATTTAGAGCAAATTTCTCTCATAAGTTCCACCCCAGAGGCCGATTAAACCAAAATTATTTGAATAAATATATCAATCGATTCTAATGAACGACAATACAATATCTGATGCTCAGTTCGAAAAATATTTTAGCTGACAGAAAACAGTACAATCTCTCTCATTAAATGTATTTTATATGCATCCGTATTTGTATTCTTAGTCCCTGATAATGTTAAAAATTTGTCTATATGATTGCTCCTTTGTTAGGTTAGGTTTTGCTTCTAGATAATTTCAGTTACATAATTACAATAAATCTGTCAACATTTTTCACAAAACCTTTACAGAAAATTTCTTAGAAAACTCACAATTTATCCAATTACATCGCATTTTAATACAAAATTACCTACATCTGAAAAATGGATGCCAATACAAAAATTTTCTCCTTGATAGCCCAACCTACAAGCGTAGAACTTACAGACGAAGTGGCCCAATTTTTTTTCCTCACATCTAAGTAAATGGTTCCAGCCCTCTTCTTTATTACACATAATTAACATCCTCTGTTCTATAGGCCCTTAACACCCCTAAATTTTCAGACACCCATTTTCCACCATCCTAAATGATAGCACCTGGGATGTTGTAAAACATGGAGTGCCTCAAGGTTCAATACTAGGTCTTCCGCTTTTCTTCACACATATCAATGATTTTCCACCAATCATTAAATCTCAGCCTAAATCCACACTTTTTATGGATGATACTAAAATTATTTCATATCCAGAAATTGACTGTTTACAAATTTGCATGAATTATGTCTCTGCTAGCTTGAACAAATGGATTAAAGCCAATAAACTCACAATAAATGTTGACAAAACAAATTTCATGAAATTTTATACAAACAACAAAAATTGTGTTACGCTATTTGTAGAGTCCCCACTTAATGGTACCTGCACCTTGTCGTGGTGGTGGGGCTTGAGTACCTCAGTGACCCCAAGAGCTACTGGTAGGGCCTCCCTAGCAAGATTGGTCGACGGGGAGAGGTCAGACTCAGACAGGTACCCTGGTCCTCCAGGTTGGGGGTTGGTCGCAAGGCTAACAACCTTGCACCGTAAAAAGGAAGATGTTTCGAGACCTCGATCAAAGTCTCAGACAGACGGACCTAACAGAGGACCGAATGGAAGAGGAGAATTGAGGAGGCCGCAAACCGAATACGGACCAGAGAGCCGTAGAATAAAAAGTTGTAGAGTATGAACTTAAAATAATTGAAGTAGAAAACAACAAAATTTCTCATCTTACAAATCTGACAGTAACTTAAATTCGAAAACACATATTCAACACATTATTCCTCGACTAAACTTTACTATGAGGACTTTAGAGTAGAGTTTATTTACATTCCATAGATCCTTCTCAGGACTAAACCAAAGGATGTATAAAATGTCACATGACTCATGAAAACAATAGTTTTAATATTAGTCTACTTTGTTTACTTCCATTAGATCATGACTTATGGAATTATTTTCTGAGGGAACTCAAAAAAACAGCAAAAAAATTATCTCAAATTCAAATTAAAATCATTACAATAATGTCAGGCACTAAAGGGAATTGATTAAGAAATTTAATATTTTTCCACCAGCCACCGAATTCTTGTTCTCATTATTTGTAATCTGTAGTGTACAACATATAAATATCTAAAACAAACTCAGATATTCACGATATTAGTACGAGATACAGAAATAAACTTCACGCGCCAAACACTAACCTCAGAAAATATCAAAAAAGTAGTTTAATATACTGGACTTTAATAATCACAATATAAAAGAGTTTAAGCCGGCACACTCCAAACATTCTCAGCTATTACAAATGCATGTAAGCTTCCTATGTAATTATTTTTGTGGTTAATACTTTATTTGACTCTAAATTACTGGCATAACCAAGCAATTTATATTTCTATTATAAACAAGTATTGTATTTGTGCTATGACATCTTCTACATCCTTGGTTTAGGCCTATTAAGGATCCATGGAATGTAAATAAATTCTGAAGATTTCTGTCTTCTGGGTTGTTGCGCTGTGTAGTCTGGTCGATGTTTACCAACGTTTCAGGGGTCTTACTGCCTCCGTCATCAGGGTGATGACAACCCAGAAGACGGAAATCTTCATACTCACCGCTGTGAGAACCTCAAGTCTTACATAAATAAATTCTGTTGTTAACCTATTCTTCTGAATTTTGAATTGGTACATAATAAAGATATTGACGTACATAAGGAAGGTTTGTGCAAACATGTGCACCGAAGTTAAAGCGTTTAATGTAAGTTACTTATTGTGTGATGCATTTTTAGTTCACAAGATGTTTTATTAACAATAATCAGTAAAGTGACTGGCTACGGACTGGACGACCAGGGTTCAATTCCTGACGGGGACAAAGGATTTTTCCTCCAGCCTCTGCATCCAGATTGGCTCTGGGGCACACCCAGCCTCCTATCCAATGGATTCTGGGGTCCTTTCCCTTGGGGTAAAGTGCAGTTTTGATTTGATGATGACCACTCACCCCATCTAGTACCCAGGTCAAGAATGAGCTATACCGTCTCTCTCCCCCCAAGCGCCTACATGGACAGCTTTACTTTATAGTTCTGCCATTGCATGAACTAAAAAACCATTACAAATAATAAGTGCATGGTCACTGAGACATACATACCACACACGAAATACAGCAAACGTTAAGAACCACAAATGGGCATTGCTGAATCCTTGGCACCCTTGGGTATTGATGGTTTTCTTCGCCATTTCAAACCTTAACAAACAACAAGATTCATCAATCCTTGTCCACTGTACATTTCTCATTATTCAGCTCCAATTAGTATTACTAAATATTATATTTATATATTACCAAATTACCTTGAGTGTAGGTCATTTTGTGCTCGTCCTTTTACACAATACACAAAATAATTAGCACATATAAATGTAATTAATCTACAAACTTGTTGAAACAAGAACACGTGTTGCACTTAGCACCGATGGCAGGTACGTTCAAAACGCCAATCCTACAGCGCTAATTACGCCAATTTCACATATCGCATCTGTGATTGTTTAAGAGACAGTGCTGCAAACACAGTAATAGAAAGAGGAGTTTCACTGTCCGTATAGTTCTAGATGTCTACTACAGTCGGGCAAACTGATGAAAGCAAACTAACTAACTAAATGGCTTACCGAAACCGAAGGTTCATAACCGAATTAACCAAAGCAGACCCTGTCCTGGGCCAACAAAATCCAGTCTCCTTCAACTCTTATCTCCCATAGATCCCGCCTTCCCATCTACGTCAAGGTCTCCCCAGCGGTCTCTTCCTCTCAGGCTTCCCAACCATTACCCGGTGCACACCTCTTGCCCCATCCATGCGCGCTACATACCCCGTCCATCTCATTCTTCTCGACTTAATCACCCTGACAATACTGGGAGAGGAGTATAAATTTTTAAGTTCGTCATTATGTAGTTTTCTCCAGACCCCATCGTCTTCTCTCCTAGGCCTGAATACCCTCCTTAACACCCTGTTCTCAAACACCTGCAATCCATGTTCCTCCATCAGAGTGAGAGACCACGTTTCGCACCCATACAAAACAACAGGCAGAATTATTGTTTTGTATACTTTAATTTTCAGGTTACCAACGTTTGAGTATCTTCGCCGTTTCTCCGAAATGTTGGTAACAAATAAAACTTACATGGCGTCACAAGCCAGGAAAATATAACTGGTACAAAGTGGCTGCCTTCTTGAAAGTTGCACCGTATATTTCAGAGGAGCTTACCGACTCCGTAATCATCCCGATGATGGACACAGCAAGTTCCTCTGAAACCAATCATCTTCCCATTTTCGGGCTTACCGCAGTGAAACCTTAATTCCTATTTTGCAAAGTTTATTTTGAAGTTTCGTAAATACAATATCATAATAATATTGTATTGTTTTGAAGTAAATCTCTTCTGCAATGTAACAAATCGTTGAATGACTTGTTATAATTGACTATTACCATGCGTACTGTCTAAGCGTAACGATTTCTGGTTAGCGTTTCCTACATTAGTAATTCCTATAGTGAACAGCAGTTAACTTCTCGGGGTACCCGATTTATTTGTCTGACACTGCTCCATGTATTTAGATTTTCGCTTATTCTTAATATGTTCTATGAATTATGCAAGTTGCCAGAAATCCCCATTCAGTTAGTGCACGGTGGTTTATTGTGTTACATTAACGAGAGCACATTTATGGTAGGTCACGGCCAACACCAAGGTCGATATATCGCGTTCTGAAAACGACTACAAATAAATGACAACAGGAAATAAAGTGGGCGTGGTACGAAAATTAGGTATTTCTTATTGCACTTCGTGCATGTCCTGTTTCCTGCATAACAATAGTTCTGGACAAAATTCATAAAGAAAATTGCACAGTCTTCCATTCCTACTAATGCTGTGTTGCATATACGTAAGTTTGTAGCGCAAAATCAAAACACGGTTTAGCTTGTAGGTTAATGCGATGGACTCGCATGTAGGTGATTTTACGATTGAGTCATAAAATCGAATCCTACGGTTTAGAGTTTTTTTATTGCTTGTAAATTCAGATATTTTGCAGATTAGTGTTGCAATTAGGGAAAATTTTACTTGTTCATTTCTAACAGGTTCGTCTAATTAAATTAGTCGAATTTAACCTCAAAGTGTTGCCGTGTTCGTTTTACAAGGCCTGTAGATATTGCGGCGTCTAGAAGTGTTCTTGAACGATCATCAGGTTGAATTCAGAAGTCCACCTTTTCAGAGTCCACTGGCTAGTGAAGGGGGTCATCGAGATCTGACAGTACAATTTAAATATGGATAATGGATTCTCACTATGCCAGGCCTGGCAACTGCTCACCACCATGCTCCAGAATGCCCCATCAGGCCCACAAGAAAGCTGCGCAACATTCAGACAGAGCAATTAGCTTGATTCTGAAGACAAAACATGACCAAAACAAAAATGGCAATTTTTTGTCAGGGCACTGCCAGAGGGGCTGCTCTGACTTGACTTTGCTGGTGCAGGAACATCAAGTTTAATGATAATGCGATGAGTTTACACTTGACTGCTGGTCATCCTTCATAGGTCAGTGTGTGTCCTTGAAGATAGGGCTGGTGACCAACAGTACAGACCCATAACATCATTCCCTGATAAAGGGGTCGGAGACAGTCTCCAAAACTGACTTCTTTCTGAATTGATGCAACTGATCACCAGAGAATAATTTACTGAATGTTCATGACTTTATCTTTATACAAAATTTCATACTTCTAGATGCAATGTTCCATTAGTTTCCAAAGACAAACAAAATGCAACATGAAAATTTTTCATGGCTGGCACATCATTTTACATTCTACAGAAAAGTTTATTAATATAAATTTGATATTGTTCGATTTTTATTATGCATCATTTTAGGATGCCATGTTGAGTTCACTGGTATCACTCCCACCTACAAGTTAACGTGTCTGCCATCCTATTGTTATTGACAAAGTATAATGCTGGAATGACCCCAGTGGTCAAATGTAATATGTCAGCCAATTGGTTCTAAAGTTGAAAGAAATTAGCTAAAGAATGAAACCCTGTGGATTATTAAAATTTTCTTATGCTGTTGTAATATATAAACACAGTGAAATGGTAGGGTTATAAGACACCCCATGTCAACAATCTTCAAGTCATGTAATTTAATACTGCATTTGAATTAGTAAATTGCATGTCGTCATAGACATTTCTTATTCCAGATTATGTCAAAATTGTGTTACGCTCGTGTTTTATGAGCTATATAATAGTTTTACTATATTTCAGAATTGGCGCGTGACTTACTGAACTAGAAAATGGCCCGTTTTGTACCTGGATCAGCTTCAGAACCTACATCTGAAATAGAACTTACAATTTCATGCAGGTATGCCATATAAATTGGTTTATAGCTGTTAGTAAAATTAGGTAAGAGGTTTCTGAGCATGCCATGATGCTACATTCCTTGCCCCACACAACCATCACCGTAACACAAATAATATAATTGCACAATTAATTTTTACGAAAACGAACTTTATCCTATGGTATGTTATAACTAACACACATGCATATTCACTCACGGAGTAGAGTGTTTGAAAAGTTCATAGTTGCTCATCTACTTATGATACACAGAACTGTTCTTCAGTCAATTGTGTGAATGGCACAAAAATATGTAGCAGTAGCATCCCACGCATATTATCTGTGGGGGCGTTAATCACCTGTCACTTGTTTGTTCATTTATTTGGTACTTGTAGGTTATCGGGACACATCGCTTTAAAAATAGGTTAGGTTAGGTTAATGTGTGTGGATAAATGACATATACTTGAAAGTTATTGTATTTTATTTCAATAAATGACAACTAACCTAACCTATTTTTAAAGCGATGTGTCCTTATAACCCACAAGAACCTTTTATTCATGTGTGAGGAAACTTGAGGAAAGTTTATATATTTAAGAAAGTTTGTACAGCAGCGTCATTGTCAGCATATAATACCTTATATGTGACAATCCTGTCTCCTTCGTCATTGTTATTTTCATGCACGTGTTGCAGGAATCTTTTGGATTGTGATGTGTTTTCTAAGTCAGACCCCATGTGTGTTACATACCTCAAGAACTTTGAGATGACGGAATGGCAGGAGATTTCTCGGACAGAGACTATAGACAACACGCTTAACCCTAACTTTGCTAAAAAGGTAACAACAAATGGGAAATTATGGAACTTAATTTTCCTGTTACTTAAGACTTTAAATCATAAGAATTGAATATAGTAACTACAGGACATGATTTTTGTTGCCTGTGTTTTAAGAGGTATGATATTTGTGTTTGTCTTTTTTTTTTTAATATATTCCTGGCAACTTCTGCTTTGGACAAAACAATGTTTGTTCGTATGCTATTCAGTGGCATGTTGAGTGAAATCAGCAGATAGATTATAGTGAACTGGTGAGATTTAGATATAAACCTGAGTGGTTCTGAGGAAATGTTTGACAATCTTAATTGTGTTTAATGAACATTGCTTCGTTATTTTGTATCCCAGTTTTTGAGGAATAAATATTTTTCTCTTCTGCACAACTTCATGTTTCCTTTGATATAGTATCCTTATATATTTAGCAGTGTCTCTTTCTTTTATTGTTACCCTCAATGGGGAGAGACTACGTCTCTGTGCAGACCTGTGGCCACGAACAGGCCCATTGTCCATCCCTCAGATGATTCATGATTGAATGTGGAGCAGCAGTGGAATGATATTGACAGGAGAAAACCAAAGGCCTCGGAGAAAAACCTGTCCCAGTGCCACTCTGTCCACCATAAATCCCACATTTACTTCCCTGGCAGTGAACCCGAGCTTTCATGGCGAGACGCTAACAACTAACCATCTGTGCTATGGCACAGCCCCTAGGTGTACATCATACCAGCACCTTTGGTCAGTAAATATGTGTCTAAAGGTGGCGACTGACTTGTAACATTTGCCTGTAATGTAACGTGTTACAAATCGAGCATTACACAAGTGAAGACAGCGAACGGAGCCGCTCGATGCGAGCCGCTCACGCTCGCGGGCGCTCCATCGTGTTGTCGGTTTTTTCGCGAATCCCTTTGAGTGTTACATTACAAGTCAGTCAGTCAGTTGAGCGGCGTCGTAAGGAGCATTCACGAGTTCTTTAGATAACAGTAGCGTATTAAATGGAACAAAGATAACACAACCTCCATATCCGACATATTGAATGAAATGAATGGAGCACACATGAGCACAGTCAAGCCGAGCGTTCAAAACGAGCATTTGATACGCCACACCAGTTGTGTAATGTAACATGCTCGCCGCGAATGATACATTACGAGTAAATGTTACAAGTCAGTCGCCACCTTAATAATTGGCTGCAGTAAAAGCAGGCTTCCTAATGACTTTCTGACAAACAGGTGCATCTGTTATACCGGTTTGAGGAGCAACAGAACATTAAGTTCGAGGTATATGATGTGGACACACATGATCCAAGACTGGAGAAGCATGATTTTCTTGGATCCTGTGAACTAACACTCGGACAGGTAAGATTTCTGTTGACAATCTAAGAATGGTTTTCGATGCGTGTCAGTGTGTGATATTTCAGTCTTTACTGTAATTTACACTGCTCCATTCACTCAGAGACCATTTATGATTTTTTTCCACCAAAATATAAAATGTATAAGAACTACAAGACTGAAAGTAGATTAGCATAGTCCATGGAATAGAACCCTTCTTGAAGCTAGTAGCTGTGTAGTTTATCAAGAAATTCCTTGTATTTTGTGGAATGCAAAAGTTCCATACAATGTTCACAAGAGCCTGCATGAACCTTTTCCTGAGCCAATTCAGACCAATCCACAGCCTCATACTCAATTCAAGATCCATTTTAATATTATCCTCACATCTGTGCTTAGGTCCAGGAAATTGTGTCCTCTCTTCAGGCTTTTAACCTAAAACTGAAAATGCATTTAGAATCTGACGCATGCATGCTATGTGCTCTGCCAATTTCATCTTCCTTTATTTGATCGCACAGGTAACTACGGAAGAGGTTATGAAGCTTCTTAATATTCATTTTTCTGCTTCCTCCTTACTTCTGTATCTCAGATTGTATCATCAGGAAAGGTGACATTGCCACTGACAGGGTTGTCATACAACAAGGGTGAGTTGACAGTTGTTGCTGAGGAGTTGTCAGTATGCAGAGATGAAGTTCTGTTGCAGTTCAGTGGACGGAAACTCGATCGCAAAGACTGGTTTGGCAAGTATGTGGCACGAGCTGCTGATTACGTTCCTTGCGCAAAGTGAATAAAATTAACACATTCTGGGGGGAGGTGATGTCCTTGCAGCTGTTTATCCAAATGTTTCGCCTCTCAAATTACCAAATTAATTTTGATGAAATTTATGAAAAATTACAATAAAATCTTAATTTAGTTATTAAGAGTAGGTAGACCTAATGATGGAAGTTGTGTGTAATTTTAGGTCTGATCCTTTCCTGGAGTTTTACAAAGTTGGTGAAGATGGTGAATATCGTGTCATACATCGAACAGAAGTGATAAAGTGGACATTAAATCCAGACTGGAAACCGTTCATTATATCTGTGCGGTCACTATGCGGTGGAGACATGGACCGGTCCATCAGAGTGTTGTGTTATGACTGGAATCGTAGTGGCAGTCACAGCATGATCGGAGAATTCTTTGTGACTTTGGGCGAACTGAGCCGAGGACCCGGCCCCCACAATGTGCATCCATGTATACATCCAGAGAAACAGCAGGTATAAATAAGAAATACTATTGAACATACAAGTTATCTTGAGAGTTGCCTTCCTGGATACCAGTCAGTCTGTCCGGTTGTGTGAGCCATTCTTCTTCTTCTATGGCTCTCCGGTCCGTATTCGGTCCATGGCCTCCTCAATTCTCCTCTTCCATTCGGTCCGTCTGTCCGAGGCTTTGATTGAGGTTTCGAAACATCTTCCTTTTTGCGGTGCAAGGTTGTTAGCCATTACCATTACCATTTTTAAATTGTTAATAAAGAGTTCAGTGTAAGAAGGCAGGTATTCCACATGTATGATAAAACTAAAAGTTAAAAAGCAAAATAAATGTTGAAATGATTTATTCCAGCGAAAAGCATCGTACAAGAATTCTGGTGAGATTGTCCTCATGCGTTATGAATTTAGGAAGGTATACTCATTCTTGGATTACATTATGGGAGGCATGCAGCTCAACTGTACCATAGCTATAGACTTCACAGGTAAGAATAAGCCAGCTCGTTTTCGTTGCTTTACTTTCTGGGCCATTTCACGAGGTTGTCAAAATAAATGCCCATTTCACAACTGGATTTGGGGTATCATTTGTGTGGTTTGGCATACTGACTGACTTTATATTTTATCAAGTCAGTGACTTACAAACTAATGGCTTGATTGTGTACTGGACAGCAAAACGACATTTTTTATCCGATTCATTGCAGCATCTAATGGTGATCCACAGTCTCCTGATTCATTGCACTTCATCGCTTCTGCTCTGCCAAACCAGTATGAACAGGCTCTGACAGCTGTCGGGGAGATAATTCAAGATTACGACACTGATCACATGTTTCCTGTGCTGGGGTTTGGCGCTCGACTGCCTCCGGATGGTCGAGTGTCGCACGAGTTCTTTGTGAACATGAAACCCGACAATCCTTACTGCAACGGAATATCGGGTATGGCTCAGAGGCACAAGAACATGAAAATTGCAGTAAACCTGTTTATATAGGCTTTTCACATCATGTCACACCATTAATTAATTCTCACTGTCAACAGCAAAGCCTGTATCCCTAATATCCATTTTAATATCATCCTCCCAGCTGCATGTAGGTTTTCTGAGCAGCCTTAAGGCTTTCCAACTATAATTTTGTGAACACTTTTCATCTTCACCATGCATCCTACAAATCCTTATTATCCTCGATTGATTTGTCATCTTAATTAAGGGTACGAAAAATTCAAGCACTGACATTACATCATTTTGGATTCAGGTGTGCTTGAAGCATATAAGAGCTGCGTCAGACAGATTCAGTTATATGGACCAACCAACTTTAGTCCCGTCATCAACCACGTAGCCAAGTTTGCCGAAATGTATCAGGATGGGTCGCAGTATTTCATCCTGTTAATCATAACAGATGGAGTCATTACTGACATGCCTCAAACAAAGCAGGTAAGTACGTCACATAATTCGTATTTGCTCAAAAAAGGTAAAGAATTGAACCAAGTACAATTGCATTGCCAAATATTTGAGCTTTGTCGTATTTTTGAAGCATTTTACTATACTGTAGTAAGACTTTGCTGTGCATTCTGATGGTGCGATATGCACGTATGCTGAGATTCCTGTGTGTTGTATATCCGAACACCAAACGGGGAAAGTACACGGTGCTAAGGAAAATGCACAGTTGCTACTTTTCATGAAAGATTATTCAGATGATCATAAAATCAAGGACAAGCCAGGTTAAGACGTAGCACATGGTGGGGGAGCTACGGAATACAGAATTTTAATTTGAAATTTTGAAGATAATATTAAAATTGATTTGAAAGAAACAAGTTGGGAAGAAGATAAACTAACAAACAAAATAGTAAGATGACACTAATGATGGAGTCAGGGCAGGTCTTCGAAATGTCAGTTTTTGACTCGACTTCGACACAGCTAATTGACTAAGAGGTTTTTGGTGTATATTTACTGTGAAAGCTTCAAGTTCTTAAATAATCCGAAGGAAGTTTCTGAACATGAAAGTAAAAGGAAAGCACCCAGAGGAAGATAGGCACAACAGGTCAGGAAATATGTTACACAGAGGGAAGGAAGAATAAGGGAGGAGAAGATGCTTGGTTGTCATATGACCCATATAAAGAGTTAGAAGGGTGTGAGGTTTTTTGCCTGGATTCAAGACGGACTAGTAGGCTATTTGTGAACATGGTAATGGTTTTTACAAAATGTGGGGAATTTTTTAGCTTCCTGAGTGACTATCAACTTTAGAAGGTCATTGCTGCATGAAGTTACAGAAGTTTCACATGTTATATGACATGCCACTATTGTAGTTTGGCTGAATTGGTGTTTGGTATTCTTGTCTCCTGCAGGCTATTATTAGGGCGTCTACTCTCCCTATGTCAATCATCATTGTTGGCGTTGGTAACGCTGATTTCACAGCCATGAATGTACTTGATGCTGATACAATACCTTTAGTATACAACGGTGTTCAGGCGAAACGTGACATCGTCCAGTTTGTGCCATTCAGAAACTTTCAACGTCTTACAAATGTGAAAGCTGCAAAAGCACACCTTGCAAAAGAAGTGTTGGCAGAAGTTCCAGAACAGTTAGTTGGTTACATGAAGAGCCTGAATATGAAGCCACTCCAGCCGCAAACTCAACATTCTGTACAAGCCCATGACATGGCTTCTCCTCCGCCATATTCCGAACACTAGGAGATGCATGTAGGGAATACGTCTCATTCAGCAATCAATATGCCTTTGCCTTTCTCTGTTTAAGTCTGAAATTGTAACATGAAAATAATGATAAAATTTTTAAATTTACTGATTGTGATTCTCTGTTATGTTTTTTATGGTCTAAATATTCTCCTCAGCAGTTTATGCTCAATCACCCTTTATGAATGTCTGACCCTTGGAGCGCGTGAACAAGTTTCATGCCTGTACAGAATTGAATGCACTAACTGATAGACACTTACTGCTTATCATGATTTCAGTTCTTTGAGCTTGTAATGCTGCAGGTAGTCTGTTCGGTTTCCAATAAAACAGGTGCTTCTGAAATGACATTAAGTTTAATGAGTAACAAAGAAATGTACTATAGTTTTGCATTAAATTAGTACGTTGTTATAACAACAGTCTTAAAAATGAACCATCCTATAGTGTATAAATGTATAATACAGCTAAAACATATAATTTTATTAAAATTTAATTTTATAATGATACAAAACAAATAGTTGAATACCCGTTTACTCACATTACATTACAGTAAATGTATTTTTTATATATGTATTACTTATGTAAGGCTTCAGGTTCTCACAGCACGTTGTTCTGGCTGTTACCATGGCAACTGTATGGATTTAACATTCACACAGGTTTTAGGAAGCTGCACCGGAATGGGATTTATATTTTGCCATCACAATTCACCACAATTATGTTACTATATACCTACACTTCATTACGTTCAATTGGTAGAGGTATAATTTGGGATGTTGTTATTTGAACTATTGCACATAAGTTTGGGCATGTACCTAGAATGGGCAGACAAGGAAAGCATACAGAATTGTGATGAGGAAACCTGGTGTAAAATGGTTACTTGGAAGAGCGAGGAGATGAGAGGATAATATTAAGGAAATGGGTTGTGAAGTGGATGGAACTAGTTCAGGATTGTGTCCACCCATTGGTGAACCAGGTTAAGTGAACTCAGAACCATACAATGTACATTAATATGTAAGCTTTAACTAGTATCTAAGTCATTTTTCTGTTAGTTTTATAAGGGACAACAGGATCTTGAGTTGCAAAGACTGCTGTGACTAGCCAAGCAGATATATCTTCTTTTCTGATGTTTAAAATGTGTTTAGAAGAGGGATGATGGATTGGAGCCATTAAGGGGAGAACTTCTTCTCTATTTGGAGTTTCCATATAATTTGGCTGCAAAATTTATAAAGCAACTATAAGTAAAATTCTGTGTAACTTCAATATTTAAAGACATATTAAGTTAATGTTTATTTTTACCCGCAACGTCTTTAAAGGAATGTCACTAAATTAAATTAGTATATGGAAGTTAAAATATGAGGAAATAAAATTAAGAAACAAAAAATGCAAGCAACCATTTTCTATAGTACTGCCTCCGTGGCCCTTTTTTGATAGTATCCTGTAACAGTGTGATTTATATTATTATAAGTGTTATCTTGTTAAGTCTTTGATATACAACATTATTTTTTTAAATTCTTTTGTCACATATTTTTAATGTTATGATGAATATGTGATTTAAATTTGTTACGAGTACATACGATTAGTTTACTATAGCTCAATAACTATCTGTATTTTTGCTACATTATTCATTTTAGCTACAGATGACAATTTACTTGTTCATTTAGAGCTGAAAGGTGCATTCCAGTTGGAGTACACATAAATTGCAAAGGATGCACAACTCATCAGCCTAAATGTTCACCTGTTGGTGATACAAATCTTGTAGCAGGACAATTCAAATTAATTTCCTTCATCTCACTGTTTTAAATATTGTATAGATTCTCCTTAGGAACTTTTTTTGTCAGAGGTAAATAACTAGCAGAGGTGAATTCTTGTTTAATGATTATTATGACAAATGTGATGATATACAGGGTGTGATGATGCCAAACTGCACTTTTTCCTCCCAAGCTGTGACTGAATCACTGCACATTGGTTATGGCATTTTTCTTTCACAGGGATGTTTATATTGTGTAAAATGTTTATTTGATAAAGGTACTTAAAAATTATTTTTCTTGCCAGAATTATACTTTTATATCTCAGTGGTTATCGTTCATAAAACTGTGTAATACTTTTATAAATATTTATATCTTCTATGGCTACAGAATATATATTAACTGAAAACATTGTGTGTTGCTTCCATGATTTGGTTTGTGTTATGAAGTTAGCTTGTTTAGCACTGCCCAGACAGCTAAACCAAGCTAATGATCTAACCTTTTAAAATGATTTTTCTCAAAATACATTTACATTTTACCATCCATGATCCAATGAACTTCAATTCTTTCTTGCTTTTCATTTTCTTCAGACAGGTCATCAAGCTGAAATATACAAAACTGAGGCTTCAATGCATAGAGTTAATTTAAATCCCTTCTTTTGGGCGTTCAGAGCCCCTGGGAATAAAATATAATGCCGCAAAATTATGCCTTATTTAATGGTAAGTAACAATTTCACAATTTATTAAAACACTACTTTTAACAGGAATTTGTACCATACAGGCACACGTTTCTGTGAAATACTTCCTTAGGTAAAGGCAAGCTGTTCTGTTACATACCATGTAGGCACCTGGGGAGAGAGACGGCACAGCTCCTACTCATCTTTGACTTCAGCAATTGATGAAGGTGAGTGGTCCGCATCACACCCTAACCATGTTTTACTCCTGGGGTAAGGACCGATGGTACCCACTGGACAGGAAGGTGGTTTGTATGCACAGGCTAAAAGAAAAATCCTTTGCCAATGCTGAGGAATGAACCACGGTTGCCCAGTGTGTGGTCAGACACTATATTGACTGTCTTATGCGTCCTTATTGAAGGAAACGGCAATCTCCTGTTGATCCTTCAGGTAATTCACAATGTTTAATAGCAGAATTGTCTATTACTAACTCAAACCACACTTTTAATACAATACGCAGTGATAATACACTTCTAGAAGTGAATTAATGTTAGTAAATAACCAACCCCTGATGTAGAATCATGGGACGAAGTGAGTTTTGGCCCATGACAGGTATTATCTCCACCTTGCTAACATATAAGTGGATGCTGACAATTTTGGTTCTGATGAATAATTAGGGGATGATCACAGAATGCTGAGGATGATGACTACAATAAGGGATGTCATCAAGCTGAGTACAGTAAGGGTAAAAGGATATACTGTGAAAGGGTTAAGAGAGGTAATTAAATACTGATGACCTAATGAAGATAGATGAGGGAGTAGGTAGAAATAGCTTAGGATAGAGGACCAGGAAACAGAAGAGTGAATTTAAATCTACATTATGTACTTCAAGTGTGTTACATTGTAAATAACTAGAGAAAGGCATTTATTGATTGAAGCATCCCTACCCATCCTAAAGAGTGCGACACCTGCCACTGGAAAGAACAGAAATAATTCTCATATATTCTTTACCTCCTAGGAGAAGCTACCAGAGGAACATGAGAGGTGGATTTTCCTATGGGGTGGTGGCAGTGCTATACTACCGAGTGTATACGTGCACGTAACAAATCCTAACACAGCACTCTCCCAAAATTATAATTTTTCAGATGACGGATATGGTGAAACCTAAGCCATTGGCCATGGAACGTAGCCAGCGACAGTACTACAACATCTTCAAGCCCTTATGATGAAGATGCATAATAATTAGCAAATCAGCAGTTATGGAAGTAATTTTAACGAGGATTTAAATTAATACACTTATATATCAAATCACAAGAACAAATGAAATTAAAACTAGCAACACTACCAGACATTTAGTTCACTATGCGCAGTGAGTCTTTCATCTTGCACCAGTTAAGCTCTTTCTGTCCCATATACATTGTCACGTAATATACATAATATATAAAGTGAAGGTCCAGCCTACAGCAGCTGCAGGGAGCACAGCAAATAAGAATACGAGAGAGATGATAGTTCATAGACGTACACAATCTGCCCTGTAGCTACTTAAGCTGCAGAGACATACTTCTACATTTCTGTATGAGGAATGAGCACAAATGACTACATTAGCACAATAAGGGTTCGGCACACTGGAACCTCCAAATCTTGCAATCATCTTCTTGTCTTTGATGACGGTGGAAGCGTCTTGGTGACATCTGAGACATGGCACTTACTAGCGCAGTTTGTGACATCTTCTGTGGACAAAATACACAGTGCAAAATGCTTCATTCAACACCAGGGTCAAAACAGCCATGACACCAACTTCTCCACTAGCTACTAGGGAGCTTCTGTTTTCTGTTCACCAAATGAATTAACATCATCATTTCCTGTTCCTACTTATTTTCTGACTTTCCTAATGACATGTTCTAAAGCAAAGTTGATAAGTAACTGTGATAAAGCATTTCCCTGTTTCAGGGGCCCATCCTGATTAGGAAAAACATCAAATCTTTACCTACACAGACCATAATACAGGCTTTTGACTGGCCCCGGCACTCAACACAGAACAGACTACTCGTACTCCTAACAACTCACAGCTTTTATCTACATTCAAAGACTAAAATAGGTCAATATTACTCTTCCACGTTGTGAGGTCGTAACATCGTGCAGACTTGTAGGCAGATACTAACATTTTAGAGACGCATATCGTCTCCATCTTCCTCGCCCTAAGACCACATCAACATCTTCAGCACCGTGAGAACATCAAACATCACATGGCTACAATATATTCACCTGTTATTCGACTGTAAGACATCAACATAACCAAATTACAATCTACGCACATTACCTGCATTAGACATATGTGAAAATTAAATACGCCGGGGATGCGTTCCTGGACAAACCAGCGTAAATTGAAACCTTTTATAATGTAAATCAATGGGAAGTCAATGAGTCAAGGGAATGTTTTTTTGATTCATGTCATCCACCCTTAGCGACAGTAATTTCTCCAATCTTTCTAAAAGTTTACTTCTGCTATAAATCACTTGCGTTGCACTTACTCTCGTAGCCTGTTGCGTTGACTGTTTTATTTTATATGAATTTTTCATTATGGTAGTCACAGTGGAAGGAGGCAACTTCATACCTCTGCACACATTACGATGGGTATCACCACCTTCTATTCTACGAATTACGTCCATCTTATCTTCTAACGCAAGAGACCTACGCAACATTTTAGCAACACATTCACTTCTCTTACCAGACATGGTGGCTCTTCTACAATTTATAAATATAAAACAGTTGCTACTGCAGAATAGTGGTCGAACAACAACACAAACACGTTTAGCTCACAGTTTTCAGCACATTCAATGTGTCAACAAAAGGCAAACTGAATGCATTTTTCCTTACTCCTTTCCCAGGCTGAAGGCAAATGACTCACCGTGAAGAGTGACCAATGCTCACGTGACTGTCGCAGAATGTCGGCGGATTTTTAGATTATCTCGCAACTACTTAGCAATGAGTGCAGAGGCGACTGTATTTATAATTTTTATTCAAAATCAGCGATGTAAGAATTACGATTCAGTATAAGAATCAGTATGAAAAACATTGTAAAACGTTATAAATAATAGTATTTTTTCTTTTACTTTTTGACTTGCTGGTTTCAAAAGCGGCGTTATTCTGAATCGGCGCAAATCGAGGGTCACCTGTACCTTGTATATTATAACGTTCACAACATACAGTGGTAAAACGAGGGGAAATATTCGGAGTATAAGACCTTAAGAAGGAACCAATTAATGACATGTTGAGGGCTGATTGTACTCTATTCATAAAATAGTGCTGTGCTATAGGTGTACCTTGACTTAAAGAAGGCGACACTAGTCCTCGGACACGTCTTGAGCCTTGGCTGAAGAGCGGCCGAGGTTTGTAGAGGTCATCACTGCTATAACGTTGGGCACGGCTACCAGGAGTCCCAATACCACCACTCCTATTGGCAAGAATGTATACTTGAAGGATTTCAATTTTTTAACAACATACTACTGTGACACATGGCCAAATGGACTGCATTTAAGCTGTGATGTACAGCTGAAAAACATTGTCATCCACCTAAGCTTAGGTCTTAGGTCTGCAAGTCTCTCACTCTTATCTCGTACATACTGGCTACTAGTTATAGAACTACAACGCTGCTACTTTATATTCATTATTACTTCATTATCTGAAATTCACTATAGAAATTAAAGACCTTTGACAGCTCTGTGGTTCTGGTAACTTAATTGCTATTTACCTGAGACTTTTCCTCATTTCTGTATCGCCAAGTCTGCTGTTTGACATATGACCAGCCTTCTCAACAGAATTTGAAGGAGAAGGAGCTGTGTGGCTATCACCAACTGAAATGTGTGAACAAGATAAGAATACACATTCTCTTGATAAGCGTGCACTACTGCTGTAAGACACTAGATTATAAGTACCTGCAGAAATAATATAAATAAGAATCTGTGCCTGAGTACCACACCACAGACATATATAAAGGGCATACAAATAAGCCCTTAACTTTAGACCTTGCTAGGCATGAGAGCAAGGCGAGTACTAAATTTCACATTCTAACCACTTTATCCCTCAGAAATAACCACTCAGTGCCAATGGACATAAGCCTCAATGGTCTCTAGTGCCAGTATGAGTATGTGGCAGAAATAAAATACCACGCTCCTGCTAGAAATCAAACACCTTGGTATCCAGCCCATAGCCAGTCACTTTGCTGACTCAGTAATAACATATCAGTAATTAGTGTGTGTAGCAGTGATGCCACACCATCAAACCTAATAACTGGAAGCAATTATGTCTGTATTATTGGAAATATAACTTACAAAACAGCACAATACTAGAAAAGAACATAAGAAAGAATTAAAATAATCTGAAACTTCATTTGTAGGTAACGTAGATATTTTCAATAACTCCTTAAACTCACTAATTCTTGTCTAAGGTTTCAAAAGCATGCGTTTTTGAAAGCCCCAACTGTTCACTTATTTCTTTAGTCTATAATTTCAGAGAAATGTATTTTCCCTGTGTAACAAAAAAGTATTATGGTGGCGGGGAAACAAATGCTTCCTGAGCACTGAAAAATATTTTCTTAAAAATGTCTCACTTTAACAAACACTAAAGCATCGTAAGGAAAACAGAAAGAAGGCATAATCAGGAATGAGATAACAAAATAAACTGGGATTTAAAATTTTGTAGATAACAGGATCCGAATAGTTTGGACATTAACACACGTATGTGCATAAACAGAATATCTAGGGCTTTTGAATTAGAAGTGCAACGTAAAACACCCAAAGTAAGACCCAGGTCACGATGGCTTCTTTTATTAAAACAGTAAAAACTAGGGGACATATCTAGTAAGGTAGAAGAACGAAACAAAATGTGGAACAACAACGAAATTGAAAGCTTTCCATCAAATAAACCACCTTTAGTGAATAAGAATAAGAATATAATGCTGACATCATCAAAGAAAGGTTGTAAGTTGGGTAAACAAAGATCACACTTTACCTTTTGAGTCTACCACAGATTTCTTGGCCTCCCCTGATGAAGCTGAAACATCACTTTCAGGACTTAAAGGCATGACGAAATCAGCCGTGTTGGAAGATGGAGGCATCCTATTTCCAGTATCATCTTCACCTTCTTGCTCTGATGATCTCTTTGGATGAGGTCTTCCTAAACCGACACGTCGGCTCCGATTTAAGACTGGCCGCTTTGTCTGTGTTCCCTCGCTGGTCTCATGGGCACCCCTAACGGTAAGTGCGACGTTGTGGACATTACTCCCTGTCATCGGCAAGGAATTACCTACAGACTTTCCTATCCCCGCTAAGGACGGCAGAATGTCAGACTTATCATCTTCCGTTCTGAACCCACTCTCGACCATGAGGTCTCTCAAGGTGGGTAGAATAAGATCTTGATTCAGCATTGATCCATCTGTGCATCCCCTTTCATCCTCTGAACTTCCCTTATCAATATTGTTGTTATCTTTTATGATATCATATCTGTCCTCAGCCAAGGGTTCTGACACGTTCTCCCTGTCAGAACTGTCATCATCTGCTTGAGTGACGGTGGCCGGAATTTTCACCATTGTAAAGATAATGTTATTTCCACCTACAGAAATGGGGGATGTACTGTTAGCTCTACTTGGGACATTCCTGGAAACATCATTACAGGTAACTACTGAAGAATCATCGTCAAGTTTAACGCTGTCTCGTTCTTCCAGGAAGGCGTCATGATTCATGTCTTCATCCGCTAAGCATGAGGTAAATATTTTTTTTGAGTAACGAGTGCTTGGCTTCCGGGATTTTCGAAGGTCCCGCTTCTCCACTGCTACTTCTGGAGGTTTCATTTCTGGCATAAAGGCAATTTCCTTCTTCACTCTTTTCCTTGATAACACTCTTTTCTTCTGTATATCTGAGCTAGAATCTGGTATCTTTCCTGCATCCAACCCGTTCGAAGCCACATCAATCTTTTCAGAAGTACTCTTGTTGCTGTTTGTACCTGCTACTGATGACAGATGCTGCCTCTTCAAAATTCTCTTCACATTCCTGTCATTTAAAATTACGTCATCAGCAGACGTGTCCGACGAACTGCTTCGTACTAAAATTCGTTTTAAATTTGATCTCTCTTCAACATTGTGCCTCATAATGGATTTACGTGGGTTAGTAAGGCCGGTGTCTTGCCCAGGTGATGAAATAATCAAAAAATGATCAATTGCCGTGGAACCTTTATTCACCACAATAGAATCGTTTTTGGTGGAATGTAGGCCAGGCAAAGCCTTTTTTGACATTTCTTTATCTTCTGGCAAATTCAACACAATCTCCGTGCCTTTGTTAGTCTTACAAATCTTTGCGCCAAGTTCTGCTGCTACTATGTCATCCAAATAAGAACTCGGCAACTGAATGATGTCATCCATATCACTCATTTCTGACTCAGGATCTGAGGAGGTGGAAATTTCTGATAAGTTGTCGCTCTCTACAAGCCGTTTAACATACGCCAAAAAATCAGAATCAGAGCGGCTCAAATGCGAGGGATTCAATTCTGAGCCAAAATATTTCAGCCCTGCCGGACCGTCTTCCTTATCACTTTCGACCTGCGGCATCTGTTTCTTGGACAGAGACGCGTCTACGTCCCTGCGCAACGACTTTTCTATATCGCCCAATTTTCTACGCTTTGCGACAACTGGCTTAGTCATTTTCTTTTCACTTCTCACCTCCTTAACTTTTTCATTGGCACATTCAATTCTCTTTAATTCCCTCTGCTGTCTACGCTCTTTCTTGGCAAGTGATTTCCGAAGCATCATGATCTTTTTCACTTCAAATATGTTTGCGGCAATCTTCGGTTTCTTAATCTTGATGCAATAAAATTCCCTGCTTCCACCATTGACTGAATCATTTTCATCTTCAGATTGGATGGAAAGTGGCCGTTTCTTGAAAGGTAGTGATGATGGTGGAGAACTTGATTTTGATGTTGAAGGAATGTTATCCTCAACATTCTTCGATGACCCAACTGTTGACGATTCGCTGTTGCCACCGTCAGATTTGCTGCTGTTACTACTACTGCCGCTTTTATCGCGACGCGACTGCGAACGTTGCGAATCGTTGCCATTTGTCCGAGACGTAGTACTGCCAACTGACCTGTTCTGCGCGGTTCCGTTGCTATCTCGATCAGTAGACCGCCTGTCATCCGAACGCTTATCCCTATGAATTCTATGATCATCAGTTATGCTCTTCCCTTTGTTTTCTTTGCCTTTCTTTCCACCATTCTTGCTCTTACGGTCAGAGCGAGATGACTTACCGGTTTCTGTCTCTTCCTTCTTTTTGTCAGTCTTCTCGCTCCCCTTCGCTGCAGCTTTACCACTTTTCTCGTGTTTCGACTTCTTTTTACTCTTTTTCTCTTCAGTTTTGTTCGTTGTGTCTTTACCCTTATCTTTGGTCTCTTGTTTTATTCTGTCTTTAGACTCCTTGCTGCTTGACCTGCTGCCATCTTTACTGTTTTTGTCATCATGTCGTGTGGCCTTATCCTTATCTGACTTATCTCTGCTTTCACACTTTGTCCTCTCCTTGTGCCTGTCATCATGTTTCATTTGCACCTTTTCTTCTGCCTTTGGTTTTTCCTTCCCATCTTGTTCTCTCTTCTCATCACTCTTTGATTTCTTGGTATCTTTCTCATGCCTCAAGACATCACAATCTTCTTTCTTAGATTTTTCCTTACTGGAATCCTTCTCTATTTTCTTCTCCCTTTCATCACTCCTCTTTTCATCTTTAGTCTCCCTTATTCCTTGTTTGAATTTTTCCTTCACGATGTCTCTGTCAGCTTTTTCTTCATGCTGAACTTTTTCTTTAATGCCATCCTTCTCAGTTTTCTCTTTCCCATCTTTGCTTGACTTCTGTGCTTTGCTGCGACTGTCACCTCTGTCTCTCTTGTGCTTGTCCTTGTCACTTCTCTTTCTGTCTACATCTGGTAAGTGCCCACACGGGTCATTCTTCTTCACATCTTTACTGTCGCTGTTCAACCGCTTCTTTTCATCTTTCTTTTCTCTAGATTTATCTCTGTCCTCTCTATGTTTGTCCTGTTTCTTATCATGCTTGTCATCTACTTTCTTCTCACATCTCAGATCTGATTTCCTTTCAGATTTATCATCTGTTTTCTTCTCCAGTTTAATGTCTAATTTCTTCTCTGACTTATCAACTAACTTTTTTTCAGACTTCTCGTCTGTTTTCCTCACAGATCTTTCATCTAATTTCCTTATAAGTTTCTCATCTGATTTCTTTTCAGAAATTTCATCTGATTTTCTTTCATCCCTCTCATCTAATTTATGTTCCAAGCCTTCAACATATTTCCTTTCAGACTTCTCATCAGACTTATCGTCTAATTTACGCTCAGACTTCTCATCCAGTTTCCTCTCAAGCTTGTCATTTGTTTTCCTTTCAGGCTTCTCATCCAATTTCCTTGTAGACTTTTCATATAATTTTCTGTCAAACTTATCATCCAACTTCCTTTCAGATTTTTCTTCCAATTTATTTTCTAACCTTTCTTCCAGTCTTCTTTCAGATTTGTCATCCAATTCTTTCTCAAGATCCTCATCTTGCCTCATTTCATATTTCTCTTCTACTTTCCTTTCTTGCTTCTCCTCAGCAATTATTTCAGATTTCTCACTTTCTTTCTTTACAGACATTTCTTCAAATTTAAACTCAACCTGGACTTCTGTCTTTTTATCCAATTTTTCATCAGTCATTTCTTCAGATTTTTCTTCTATCAGCTCATCAGATTTTTCATCTATCTCTTCCTCACACATTTCTTCAAATTCCTCATTTATCATCATCTGGTTACCAACATCACGTTTACTTTCAAATTCATCCACCATGATGTTATCTTCATTTTCATTGTATTCATATTCAGATATATAATTTTCAGGTTCATATTCTTCAACAATTTTTTCCTCAGGTGTATCTTCACACATCATTTCAAAAACATAATCTATTTTTGTCTGTGATCTTTCATCCTGACTGCTTTCTTCTTGATCTGTTTCAGGTCTGAGATTTTCATTGGTTATAATACCATCTGATATGCTGTGGGAACTATTCTGAGCAGATATCTGCAATTTGTTGGCATAAATACTTGATTCTTCATAGGAGATATCACCAGTGACTTGAACGTCCATATCTTTCATTTCATTTTCGTCATCAGTGAATCCAATACTCATAGACATCCGCGTATCTTGACCAGAAACTGGAAGCGAAGTTTTCGACTGCTCGCTGTCGTCATTTATTTCAGTATTGTACGTCAGTCTACAGTCTTGGTCATAAAATGAAACAATAGACAATCTACTACCGGACGACACTTTTGAAAGCTGGCTGTCATGGTTTGACAGATCCGAAGCGGGCATTTTTATAGAACTGTTATTATTTGCATGATTTGAAATCATGAATGAGACATGCGAATGCTGACTCTCATGACTTGTCAGTTCTGATATACCTGACAGATGACTGTCTACTGAACTCTCTTCTAAATGTGAGTTAACTTTTTCTATGGGTTCAAACGGGGGTGATGAATCTTCTTCTTCCCTTCCATCAGGAAATCCAACTTCTTCATCTTCGTCCGAATCATCCTTTTCTTTTAACGTGTCACTCTCTGGAGAAATAGGTTCCAATTCCTTTGGTAATAAATCTGTAAGTGTAGGCAATTTCTTCTCCTCCTTCTGCGCAATATTCTCTGCAGTTAATGATGCCACATACACTGTAAGAGATACACGCAACATGGTGAGAGCACATTCACATCATGCTTTCTATGTTTAAATTTATATCCCACATAATTAGAACAAGCGTCCAAACAAACAGACGAATATACTTGAAATGTGAACATTTTTTAATTAAACGGGTTGTAGCTGCGATTTCTGAGATGTGGGCAAAAAAACTAAGTGAGCAAACCAAAGAATTAAGATTACTGAATTACCACTCATGATAACAACCCTTCTTAATTGCAAAAAAAAGAACCTCATTCACCTCCAAATATTTTCAGAGATGGGTTAGTTCATGTCCAACAAACGACACCAAAACTAAGTTACAGTAACCTTACAAGGATCAGCAATTTTATTACTAGATAAAGTCCAGCCCTTATGTCCCCCCCCCCACCCTTGTGCCAGCCTAAGGCCATCACAAAGCAACATATCCGTACGCAACTGTACAAAACGCAGGAAAAGGTCATACCAGTTTGGTTCTCTTTCCCCTTTTTTGGCTTTTCAATGCCCAGGTATTTGTAAACAACATCTTCTACTTGTGGCATGAAGACAGTTAAGATCTTCGGGTTGACAACCTGGTCAACGATCCTCTCCACACCAATATCCAAGAAACCAGATCTGTATGATGAAATGAAAACGTTAGTGCCAAGCTGGTTAAAATCCAACCATCCATGTTTTACTCACCTGCGTGCGATGTTATAAAGTTGCAGTTATTCACTGGTAACACAAAACCTGTCCTTGGCGCTTAACTAAAGAACGTGCCATGCAAACAAAAAGGGAAAGCGGAGGTACAGCCCCACGCATTCTTAACCTTGACACTAGAAGGAGGTGGGCTTCATGTTACAGTACTACCATCTGCACATTTTCATACCAGTTATGGGGTTCAGCCAGTCTCTCATTCCATGGGTAATGGAGGTAAAACAGCTGGGGCATGAAGTTAACCATTTACCTCCATCTAGCGCCAAGGTTAAGATATGTGGAGCTACATCCCCTCCTCCACACGTGTGGCATGGTGTTTAATTAAGCACCACAGACAATTTTACATTTCCTTGCACTGCAACCATTTTCCCTTTGATATGGTAGCAGGCCCATGCCTCCCATGAAACACAGACCCTAAAATAGTAGGATCCCGTAATAATCACTTCTTTTCGTATGGCGGTTACCCAAGTGACAAAATCGGAATAGTTGTCTTCAGCTTCCCTGGGTTAGCTGATGGTGTCAGCTCCCGAAGGGGGACTTTGTCAGAAAACATCCTTTAATGATGGCCATAATCAAGGACTCTCTGTAGGTCCTTGGTCCTGTACAGTACCTGGATCTTTGAACAGAGCTGACCTCTTTATATATATATATATGAGTTAAATCCCACTAATCACCACTGATCTTTTGCACAAACTTTCATCTCACAAAATTACTTACTCATGAATGTACTTTCTCAGGCTGTCACGCAACTGGTTCTTGTTCAAGTCTGGCCGCCAGACCTGGCTGGCCAAAAACCCAGACACACTTCCTTCAACCCTCTGGTGTAGATTCTGATATGCAGGCTAATAAATACAGAGAACAAAAGATAGTGTAATTGCGTCATATTGTGAATATTCTAACAATTATTTATTTTAATCCGTCTTATCACAATATTTAAAATTTCTTATAATTAAGATAATAAAATATCATTGATGTTCCATATCGATTGATCGATTTACATTTTGGAACTTTTAAGTTTGTAAATCTTTTACACCTGAAGATGGTTTTATAAAAACTGAAACATGTTGTGTAAAGGATGTTCCAAAATGTAAATCGATCAATCGATATGGAACATCAATGATATTTTATTATCTTAATTATAAGAAATTTTAAATATTGTGATAAGACGGATTAAAATAAATAATTGACAGAGAACAAACATTATCAAAACAGGAACAGTATGTTCATTTGGTTATTTTGTAATACTATAAAAAGTAAAGCTGTCCTCCTATACACCATGCAGTCGCTTGGGGTGACAGGAGATATAGCTCCTACATATTCTTGAACTTGGCATTAGATGGGGTGAGTGGTCAGGATCAGATCAAAACTGCACTTTACCCCAAGGGAAAGGACCCCTGATACCAACCGGATAAAAGGCAGGGTAGGTCCCAGAGAAAGTTTGAACACAGAGGCTAGATAAAAAAGCCTTTGCCCCTGTCAGAGATTGAACCCCGGTCATCTAGTCTGTAGTAAGACACTATTATTCATAATAAACCCAGAAGGAATTCCAGGGTCAAAATTAATAAACAAGCAGAAATTTTGGATGTATCAAATGATGTGCACAAGCATGATTAGACAGTTTTCCTGATACAATTTCTTGTCTCCTAATATGTTGCTCACTTTTAATCTATTGCAGATGTCAAGAGTTTCTTTGATGGTCCAGTATTCTAATGTCTAATAATGGTCTTATGAATCACATTTGTGCTGCTTCCAGTTTTCTGGGCAACTCTTTAGTTTTTAGTCCACATTTCGCTGCCATGGCACAAAGCCACTTTAGAAGTGATATTTAATTGTAATTTTGTGTCTGTTGCCATAAATTTTTCAAAATGCTGTTTAACCGTTCCATTCATTTTGTTGTAGCTTTATAATTTTACATTTATGTATTTTTCCTTGTTTGATACTAGATTTTCCAGACAGTAAAAATTAGAAACTTGTTCTGTAATTTTGTCTTCAATTCCTACCCTAACTCTTTGTATGTTTTTACCCCATACTATTAAGTTTTTCTTTTGGAAGGGAATGTTCCCATCATGAGACTAAGGAGGTTAGGTTTCTAGTCAGCTGTAACTCATCGACATGGCCAGTCTGTCCTTATCTTTAACCATGGTGTCCAATTTACTGATTATTACCACTGGTACTCTGGGGCAGTATTTTACAATAATGGGATATAAACTTTGTACCGCAATTTCTAATGTCTTTAATACTGTAACAACACAGTAACAATAACATGAAGTCGTCATTGTGCTAGAAGAGAAATATCTGACAAAAAGCATTAAAATACGACACACAGTTTCATTATATATCATGTGCTCGAACAGTAAGAGATTGAAGATGACCATTTCTGCAGGACGAAACATGTCGCTCTGAGATATGAATGGTACTGCACATCTTCGTAACAGGTTGATTGGAATACAGTTCTTATTGTGTATAAAAATTGTTTCCTCCACAAAAGGTTATAACAACCACAAATGGGGCATCAAAATACGGTGTAATATAATTCGAGAAATAGCCTACTAAAATTAATCACAGTAATTAATTACAATTATTATATATCACAAACTTACCTTTGTGTCTACATCTGCTAGACACTCCTTTCGAAATTGATCAAAAATTCCTTGAGATTTAAGTTGATGAACAATTTTGTCGATCATTCGGGAGTCACCCGGTGGATACTGCATCATTCCAACTTCCATTCTTTTTCTTAGTGACCTTTGTTACGCCTTATAATTTACACTGCTTTTCCGTACATTTAAACAACACAAAGAAAAACATCAAGACTCCATCTTTCCTCGTCGTTCCTCACACAGATTATATTATAATGGTAGTAATATATGGTGACTACACCTAAATGGCCACCCTGCTTTGTCCGATTTCCTTCGTAACTCTAGCAATTATCTGGTAGATGGCGGCGGCGGCGGCAGTAGCATGGCTCCCCGTTTCGCCAAGAGAAATATTTTTTTCTTCTATAGAAATACTCGAACGAAATATTTCCGCCGTGTAAGCTTCAAACCTTTTGCATGTTCTATAGGAAGGTGGGTTCTGGGTTGTGAAACTGGCCTTTGCCAATTACAAATGTCAGATGCGACCAAAATAACTGTAAAAATACACAGAATACTAAATTATTGTTGGGGGCAATTGGGTATAAATTTACACGTAAATTGTCCATTGTATCCCACCCACCTTCAGGACCGAGATAGAAGTGATTATGTTGCTCTGAAATGTTGGTACCCACATGTAATACTATGCTTTGTCACAAAACATATTTAGATAGGCCTACTAACACAATGTAAGCCTATCTTGTTTTAAAGACCATCAGGTTTATACATATTCAAACACAATTACTGTACTATAACTTTACCTGTTACATTGTGCCCTAAGAGAACAGACACTGAGATGCTCAAAAACATCTCAATGAGACATCAACATCAAAATTAACTCTTCAAGACTGTACATTTTAGACCTCTCTCAGGCAATTAGCTCTATTGAACTACAAGATTTATTGTAATTTATTTCCTACAACAGATCAGTTCCAAGTCAACAAAATCTAATTATAGTTTGTAAAATTGCACTTCTATTGTGTACATGTTTACTGGGAATGACGTGAATAATATGAAACAAAGTTTAAAATAATGTCATAGTCTGAATATTTCTCATAATGGTGCACTAAGAAATGCAAAGTTGCTCTCTTGGATTTCGTCCATCATCTAAAATGTAAAATAATAAAACAACATTTCAATAGCTGGATGCTGCTCCTGTCTTCAAATCAGAAAGGGAGAAAGATGGTATAAAGCCTATCTGTTAGACACCCGGTTGTGCTAACCTCAGACCTGGACAAGACCAACATCAAAAGTGGAAAAAAGGTGAATTTGTCTGATAAGGATCAACTATCAAATTAACATCACACCAGGCATCAGCAAGTGAGTCAGTGTTGCAAGAAGGAAACTCAAGCACATTATCCTTACAGCAAAAATTAGAAGTCTCATTATGGACAGAGCAGTAATTAATGTCTAAATTAATTTTAGAAAATGTCAGTTTTAAATACAATCTACACCAATTTCATTTTTTGAACATATTTTACCACAATGTGTAAGTGAAACGCAAAAAATTTACAAATGAATTCCACTGTTGAACAATGCCATATGAATAAGTGTGACTGGCATGAATATTGGGCAACACTGAAGGTTTAAAACTAACGGAATACTCCACAAGGAACACTATTAGCAAAATGGACTGTCACGGCTTATTACTAATGGAACGTGGTGGTCTACGGACTCTCATTCCGAGGGTTCTCGGTTCAATCCCCAATCATACCTAAGTGTGGATTTTTCTACTCAAGAGACTGAAGCCTTTAGCTCTTCCAAAGATAAAACTTTGTGACTGCAAAGAATTCCTGGGCCCAATTGTGATTCACACCCGTATTAAGCTTTATGTCACCTCTGCTGATTATCATCCTTATCTTCACCCTATCACTGAACAAAATTGAATCTACCCAATGGCAGCTCCCACCTCAGGAACGTTCTACGTCCTTCTCTTGGTATAAGGAGAGCAGGAAAGTCTATGCAGACCACACCTGGAGGCATACATTACAAACAAATATTTTATTGCTATAGGTAAAATCAAATGTCAAAACTCTTGACGGAATAGACTATAATAAAATGGAAACAGGTGAAACACCTGTGTTTGTTACATTGATCAGTTAATAAAATGATTACATTCCACTGGGTGGAGGGGTCAGGGAGAAATGGATATGATTACAAACAGCTGTTCTGCTATGATCACATTCAGACATGCAGAGTACTTCTGTAACACAATTTCATGGTATCCACTTTCCATACAGGATTCTGGTGCAGTAGTAGCCCTCTCTTCACCAAGATGTCACTACATTCATGACTAATCAGAAATACGTGTGCTAAAGTTGGCAGCCAGACGAGACTTCCTACAGTGGCTAACCAGAGGCTTGGATGCGACACTGTTTGGTCGGCTGAGCACAGGATTCTCCTGGAATACAAAAAAATTCAGCAATATGTTTTCAGAACTCTAACAGAATTTCAAAGTGGTATTATCACAGACCACGAAGATTGTATCTAATTGTAACCTTCAGTATTTGTAGTATGCAGAATGGAAAAAACTCATTGAACAAGCCAAGACCCATGTAGGGTTATAACGCTACAAGAAGAAGGAAGATTAGTAGTATACAACCAAGGAGATTGGTATAGCTGTAACATTTAGACTTGTGATGAGAGGTATCTAGTAGAAAACTTCACTGGGGTACTGGCGATCATGACTCAGGTTTTCCATGTTTTTTCTCAGTCTTGCTAGAGGAAATGACAAGTAAGAAACTGGAAACAGGCTGTGACTGTCATTCAAATCTTTATCTGTGAAATACATAACCGACAATTTCGACGTTATCCACTACGCAGAATGCTAAAGGATGCTTTATAAAATTTGGAGGTAATGTACGACATGTAATCAACTGAGATGGGGGGGGAGGAAGTGAGAAAGGAAGGATGGAAGGACATAGCTGGGGCTTAGGCTGAGGTATGTAAACACCATCAACACATACAACTGTTGAAAGTATTGGAGCTTCTATTGAGAGTCTAGAACTGAGGATTCGAATGCTGAGATGTTATGTGTTTTCTACATTTCTCTATGGATGCGAGAGCTGGACTCTTGATTCTCCCATGGAGAAAAGAATCGAAGCATTCAAAATGTATTTATATCGACGTATACTACAAATACCCTGGGTGCAAAAAGTCTCTAACATCGAAGTTCTCAATTGCATGAATAAGCAAACGGAACTACTGCTTGCCGTTAAGGAAAGAAAGGTCCGGTATTTGGGCCATATCATGAGAGGAGTACATTATGAGATCTTAAGACTGATCATCGAGGGCAAAATCCAAGGAAAAAGATCTGTTGGTAGACCCCAAAACTCCTGATGAAAGACTTAAGAAGATGGTTCGGATGGACCTCAATAGACCTCAATAGACATCTTTCGAGCGGCAGTCTCGAGGACAATATTCGCCATGTGGATCGCCAACATTCGTTCGGAGATGGTGCAATAAGAAGAAGATTGAGAGGACTACCCGGTAGAATGATACATGGAAGGTTAGTTATGATGATAAACAGGGAGAGATTCAGATCGTAGCATATTTCAAGGTAGTAATCTTACATTTCCTACAGATGCTCGAGGAAAAACAATAAAACCTTGATCAGAATTGTCAGTCCTAGCTATAATTTCAACCAGGTACCATCTAAATGTGAGTCAGATCAGATACTGATTTTATGAGCAATGTATGTGATATTACCTTGTTGGTAACAATGGGCTCTACAGGCACTAGCTGGTTCTGTTCTGTAGGTGGCTGTCGTTGTTGTTGTTCGGGCCACTTCCTGCTAATTTGCTGCTGGGGCAGTGCCCCCGGGATCTTATTTCTCTGCTGCTTTACAGCCTGCAGTGGGATAAACTGTTGCTGTGGCTCTTCGAATGGCACTTGTCTCCTGATATATGTATTGCTGCCAAGCCAGGGCTGCCATGTGGCACAAAAGTGTGCTGGTTAAAATATGATTCAACTACTCACATTTAGTACTGTGGCTTTCTTCACAGATAACTTGTGCCACACACAACTATAAAAGTGGGGCATAGTGTTTGTAGGTACAGCTTGGCAAATGTGGCCATCCACTTACAATTACTTAGTTCTGTGAGCTGGTAAAATGAATTTGAAACATCTGTTTATATGATCGAGGCATAAGCACAATTTTCCTGAAGGAGTCAACATTCAAGTCACATATGATAATAACTAAGCTGCAAGTCCTCATACCTGTCTGAATACATTGGATAGTGCTGTGTGGAAATGATAATATGACAATTATAGCATAAGATTGGCTTTAAAAAACTGTTGAAGGCTGATACCTCTTGTTGCCGTGAGTCTCTGGGAAGCTGTCTCCAGTTGGTAGAACTGCTAGCCACTCCACTCCCACGCCAATGTGGCTGCATGATGAGAATGTAATATTACAGATCCATTTCAGAATTAACTCTGATTCAGTCTTTAAAAAGACCTGAGAAAAACTTATTATACCCACTTTTCTTTACTCTATAATGGGTGGCTAACAAGAATGATAAATAATAATTATATATTTCTGTATTTAATTTCCCCCCACTTAATGGTACCTGCACCTTGTCGTGGTGGTGGGGCTTGAGTACCTCAGTGACCCCAAGAGCTACTGGTAGGGCCTCCCTAGCCAGATTGGTTGAGGGGGAGAGGTCTGACTAAGACAGGTACCCTGGTCCTCCAGGTTGGGAGTTGGTCGCAAGGCTAACAACCTTGCACCGTAAAAAGGAAGATGTCTCGAAACCTCAATCAAAGCCTCGGACAGACGGACCTAACAGAGGATAGGACTGAATGGAAGAGGAGAATTGAGGAGGCCATGGACCGAATACGGACCGGAGAGCCAAGGAAGAAGAAGTATTTAATTTCCACTATTAAGGAGTCTGATTATGTTAAATTTGCCATAATTATATCAAATATTCAGACTATTACCACATTTGTAATCACATCTACAATGAAAGATTTTACTCAAGAGTCTGTAGGTATGTATGTGATCTATCTCCATACAAAATTAAAGATGCTGAGCAAAAATGGTTCATTAGTTATCACTACCAAACCGAAAGACAAAGAAGATTTCACGTGGCCACTATGCTGTTTCACATTGCAAAAAATAATTAACATAACAAAAACTTGCATATTTTTCAAATCTGTAATACCACCACATACAGTTTAAAGATTTTCTACTGGCTTGCAAGCAGTGGTGCCAGCTAAAAGTTCACATGACCAATGTTGATATTACTAATGGAAGGACAAATAAAATAAATAGACTGGTAACTTGATGGAATACTATTACACTGTCTCTGTATGCTATTAACCTTTGGTAATGCTATATCAAGGCTGATGTGCATTCCAAGTGCCCATGTGCCATTCCACCATACTACTGAACCATTAATTCTACAGTTTATTTATTATTTATTTAGTGTTCTGTCTGACGACAGGTCCATAAGAACAGGATCCTTCCATCCTTTTCTCGGACTGGGACCTGTTCATATACGTTCTTGGCAGATGATCCAGAAGTGGTTTGCCATTGCCTTCTTCTGTGTGTGAATGGAGTAATTGTTGGGATGCCACGGAGAAACCGGGGAAGCCCCCGGAGGAAAAGTCCGTGTTGCCTAGACCACGGCCTTGCCCAACACAAGTTATAAATTCGGGCACCGCCGGGAATCGAACCCGAGACCCCAGGATTACAAGGCCAGCGTTCAGTACAGGGGTTTAAATCCCCTTTTCCTGTACAACAAACCAAGTAGCCAACACTGCGAAGCAGAGACCTTGAGAAACTGATAGTACTCAACTAGTCAAGATATCTGCCTGTTATGGAAACTGAAAGTTCATTACCGTGTTCACACACAAGCCGACCAGAAGTCCCTATCCTGAGACAAGAAATCCAGTCAACATCCCATTTTAATATTGGAAATCAAAGAACTAATATACAGTAGTATTTAAGGGTTATGAGAAATGCTGACCTGCTGCTGGACCTGGTATGATGCATACATGAATGGTGGTGGTGGTGGTGGCAGTTTCTGTTGGTGCTGCCAGGTGAATGGCCTTCTACCTCCTGGAGGGCCGCCGGTGGGTATCATCTCTGGACCGGGTCCGTGCCGCCAATCTGGTACAGAATCTGGAGACATTGAAATGTAAAATGCAGTGGAATATAAAAACAACAAACTACAGTAGACAAAAATATTTAACCTGAGATACCAGTTTATCACAACAGCGAAGATTTTGATAGAACGGAATCATCTGTTTTTTTGTGACAAAATTTGTAACGAGAGGCAGCCACTCATACGGGGGTAAAATATCTAAGAGGTTGAAAATAACAGCTACAAAAATGTATATGCAATATGAAACTTCAAGGCTCACTTGGTAATGGAATATTTGACCAAGCACAACATTCAACTAGTTAAACCACCTGCTTTACATACCAAAGTTACATTCAATTCCTTTTCTCTTTTCCCCAAACTGAGAAGTACACACAAGGAAAAGAGATATCAGTTTATAAATTCATAGGTTAAATCAATGTTATTTCAAACGAGGCTGTACCTTGGCGGTTGTGCTGCTTGGGATGGAATGTCTGAGTGGAGAGAGGTGGCTGCTGTTGCCGATGTTGGCACCACTGCGGTGGAGGGATGGGCAGGGTATTGGTACCAGGCTTCCCCACCCCCGATGCTGGGGTATGTTCCTGATGCTCTGTTTCCAGCAACAACTGAGAAAGAGCAATCTTAGCTGCGCTCTCCGAAGCCTGCCAGAACACAAGATATTTCATAGATGTATTTGTAGACACAGCCTAAATGTACATGGGAGGTTAATAATAAAACAAATCTTAAAGAAACAGGGCGTTACGATTTGGCCTGGATTCAAATGGCTCAGGATAGCGTAAAGTGGCGAGCTCTTGTGGTAACATACTAATAAAGTTTTTAAGTACATAAAAGATGGCAAATTTCTTGACCAAAGTGGATGGAAATAATGTATGGAGGTAAGACCTGGCCTAGAAAAGGTCTGTGAGATGAAGAAAGGGGTTCTCAACCTTTTCTGGGCATGAGGCCAGATTCATCTCTGCACAGCAGCTGATCAGTGGCTGACACTTCACTGAAAAATCCAGCAATGGCATATACAAGAATGACACTCATACTACACACCTCGAAAATACATTAAGATGTACAGCTGAGTCATTCTTCTAGCACAGAGGGCAAAAACCGTAAGAAGTGATAGATGGTAGTCAAGGAATTCAATTTAGTGACCTAATAAAATGATTAGAAGCAATGTCTGATAATATTATACTGTTTATCAAGATGAAAGGAACCATGAGTCCAAAACTCTCTCTGAACTTGGTGAAAGGTAAATAATTCCTCTTAATGGTACACTCACCTGCTCTCGTGTGCTACTGATGTCTCCGAAGAAAGCCCGCATGTCTGGGAGCATAACCTGAGCTTGGACAGACCCATCCTCTTTGTTGTCCAAGTAATTATACCGGGGGATACCATACCCTGCAACACCAACACGCACAAAGCACTGCAGAAGCAAGCATGAAATAAACCACTTTGCTCCAAACGTAATGCTGCAAGGTTTGCGGGGAAAAAAGCTAAAACAATACTCAAATCATATTCTTTTCAACTCTGCATTACTATTAATTTACATGAGGCACAAAGCTTAATACACTGTAGATATCACTCTGACAAAGAAGAAAATTATTTTTACCAGTATTTTGTTATGCAGAAATTTTTTTTATGATGAATTGTTTCTGACAGAATTCATAATTCTGTCTCAATCTTCTACCCTGCAGATGAAGGCAGTATGTTGCTATGAAATGTTTAAATCTACCTATGAGTCTGCACAGCATTAGTAACCTGAAGACCAACAGCGACATCTTCACTGCCATGAGAACCTCAAATTTCCATATCTTTAGATGTTCTTAAAATAATATAAAATTTCAATTAAACAAATTTTTGCTTTGCAAAAAAGAGGTAATGGAATGCCTTACCCTTTCGCTGAAAAATGCTGATAAGCTGAGCACAGTAGCTGGATGTATTATCCTTGGAGATGCCAGACCCAGCTACTCGCACACGCTAGATCACAAAAAATGAACACGAGTAATAAATCACCTCTGATGTAATTAATTTTAAAATCAAGGCCCATCTTCATATACTCTTTCCTTCATAGCCATCCGATTCAAACGACACAGCCCTCATAATTAATGTGTCATTGATACAATACATAGATGTCAACCTTTACCGAATCCAGTCAAAACCTAAATAAGAAGACATACTCTTAAGTCTATATCATAATTATATCCAGACCAAGCTTAACGATGAGTTACAAGAAATAATAAAATTAGAACAAAAAGTTCACATGTGAGATTTTACAGATCAGTGCTGGGAGTAACCTTAACAGTTCAAAACCCAGTGGTAACTATATGTGCTACCTGCTTTAAAACTTTAGAAACTTGAACACGATCAAGGTAAAAAAATAGTACACATAGTAAATGATAAGGTAACAAAGAAAATTTCTTCTACACAGTGAAGCACATGGTCTTTCCAATTTCATCTATCAGCATTCTGATTTTATTCTGTCAATATGTCTCAATTACAGTGTATTCTGGTTAACTGGGACACATCGGGACCAGAACATTTTGGCCCAATTAAGCGAACTTCCACATAAAGATTTAAAAAGGTTTGTTCTTTAAGATTTGTCCCAAATAAACGGCTGCCCCGATTAACCGATGGCCCAATTAACCGGAATCTACTGTATATTATAACCAACAAAGTGCATTGAAATCACGATAAATAATTTGTACTGTGCAAAAAAATATGTGCAAGCCTGAGATATGTCAATACAGTAAGAGAAAAGAAATGATGGAATGGAAAAGGGGAGTTACGACACCATTCAACCAATTCACCCATTAACCTTTATCAACCAAGTGTCACATCTTGCATGCATTACAATAGCCTCTAAAGTATTAACACCAGACTCACAGTCCAGCCAAACACCCTGTAGTACTTGGCGCGTAAATCCCCTATTCCCATAGCGTAAGAGTTAAATTCCAGAAGGAAAAGAGCCTTCATCTTCAAACATTAGCCTCTTAAAGATTTCTGTCTTCTGGGTTGTGAAAACCTCAAATCTTACACAAGACTCTTAGTTTATAAAAGGGAATAAGAAACAAAAGAAAGGCTTCTTGTAAAACAGTAATTTTTTCCCCAGCTGTGGTAAAGCTTACAGATTACACAAAGTAATTGCTCTCAATAAACTCAAATGAGTGAGAACATAGGGCAAAATATTAAGATATGAGAGATGACATTTTTTAAAGTGAAGGTGAAAACTTTAATGCCTCACCTCAAACATTTCTTCAATGGAAACGTGTCGACGTAGCGGTTGCACTTGCTGTGAGGAACTGCTCAGAAAGACTGGTGAAGCTGCGTCATCATTAATTTGCAACATTTCCTTTAGAAGCTTGGTACCAGTGTCCTCCCCAATCTAAAACCCAGAAAATAATTCCACCTATGCGGTCACTCCAGTACGAGTACAATTCCACAGCTACAGACTACCAGACTGTGTGATGTTCTTTTGTGCACCTACCACGATCAATTAACTATACATGCATGAACATACAGATTTTCAAACAATACTCAACTTCTCCCTACATGTGACCCCGAACTCCAAACTTGTATCTTATTTAGAGTTTGTCATGGAAAGACTGCTCTCCTGTTTCTATCTTCTGAGCAATTTTAAGACAACGTCAAATCAGGATCTAGGACACATCTAACAGATGAATGATTTGAGGGAAGTATGTGACTCGTAACAACGTAAATTAAACCTGATACTGAGAGACTATTCAAACAAACACAGCAGTAAATACTTCACTAATGACTGATTTTGTTAAAGAATGTTGTTGAGTAACATGGGAACCACTTTGCAATAGTAGGCCTCATTTAACAGAAGAAAGGAGATGAGAGAATAGAGAAAAGGATAAGAAAACAGAGGAGGAGGTGGGAAAAAAGAAGAGAGGGTAAGAGAAGGAAGAGATGAAAAGTTTTGAGAGAAAAAGTGAGAGGAGTGGAGAAGAAGGAAGAAATGAAGATAAGTGAGAAGAAATGAGAAAAGAGAACTGAAGAGAGAAGAATACTGAAGACAAAATAAGAGATGAAGAGGAAAAAGAATTGAAGAGAGGAGTGGTGGTGAGAGGAGAGGTGAAACGTAGAACCAAGAGAAGAGACGTGGGTATAGAAGAAGAGAAGAGAAAGAAGGAAAGCAGACCTTAGGATTGGATAAGAGAGGCCAAGAGAAGTTAGGATAGGAGAAAGAAGAGAGTAAAAGAGAAATGTCAGTGACGTAGGTTTCGTTAGTTAGGTTAGGTTATGGTAGGTTGGGTTAGGTTATGTCATTGGGTTAGTTTAGACCGGAAGCGTTGTCTTCGGTAATGTGTCGTCCTTCGAAAGCGTCGCAGCGCTTGGCGTCGATTTCCTAGCATCGTGCCAAACGTTACACAAAGGGTTTCCCTCTTTTCAAACGCCCTTTGATGGCGTTGCGACGCTCGGCGGCGGTTTTCTACTTGAGTGTTCAGCGTCTTACGGACACTCATCTGCTAGAAATTCTGTGTCATCTGATGGCCTCGTGACGTCAGGGGTCGAGAAATGTGACCAAAGCATTTGAGGCATAATTTGGGAGCCATGCCAGAAAGTCGATGCCTGCCTAATAATGTGACATCTTGAGATAACGCCAGATAACCACAGATAAGTCACCACATGACGTTGAAAGGAAACTAGAAAATTGAAGCCTGCATCTCAAGGTTTCTAGCCTTTGGATGCAACGCCAGCATGACGCCTATTTTACCGCAGACGAGGCTCCGCGTGCCTATGGAAGGTACAAAACCGACGCCGTTAGTCGCAACTTTCATAATCGGGACGACGCCTAAAGACGTTATATTTAGCGTACGCGAGCCTAGAGGTGCTTTTGAAGATGAAGTTTAAGAAGGGACGCTGACCTCGAAATGTAACTGAAGCGATGAGGAGACTTGGGAACCTATACGACATGGTTCTAGCAAAGAGACGCCAAGCTTCACAACAACAAAAGTTGCGGAAATAAGAGATAAGCTTCGGGATTACAACAAAATTCGATGTCGTGGACACTGATCGTAGTGACTAGAACTATCAGGGCACCAAGGAAAGATGTGTGGATACCAGTTAATGGAAACAACCAAACCCAACATCTACCAACGCAATATAACCTAACCTAATCCGACTAAAGCTGACGCAACCTAACCAAACCCTGCCTCAGCTAATGTAATCCTACCGACATTAACCTAACAATCTAACCCAGTGTAGAGGAACACCGGTTGTGCATCGCTGCCATAGATAAACATTTACAAAATTTTGTACAGGAGAACATTAATTTGATTTTCAAATAAAATGACCTATCAGTGTTGCCAACAGATGAAAATGAAAATTCCACTTTTGTCTTATCCCTAAAACTACTTGTCTGCAAAGTTAACAAAAGCTAAAAGCTGTTAAGAAGAAAATTATCCTTCAAGCCAAATAAATCCATAATATAAACATGCATACATGAATGTAATGTTGTCATTAAAAAGTTATAAAAGCTTCCAACGCTCTTTGGATATGCATGTGAGCACCACTTCCTTGAAACTTACCTCAGAAGTCGGTACCAACTGTTTCTGTTGCTGTGGCGATGCTTGGCTAGGCTTCTGTGAAGACACAGCGCTTTTCTGTAAAGGTGCAGTAGTTTTCTGCGGAGAGATAAGAGAGAATTACTTTATGACTTAAAGCCTTTACAGTGAATGAATGCAACAGACAAGTAAAGGTACCAGTGCTATGGGAGCGTCTGTGCAGTCAACAGAAACTTTCCTGGAAATTTTTGAACAGCTGAATGTCCAATGAAGAAAAAGAAAAGAAAAATATAGAAGGGAGACTTCGACACAGATGTCTTACTATCAAGTCCATATTCATAAATCATCTACCACTTAGTAGTATATAACCCAAACTATTAACAGTATCATTAAACACAGAACCATATGGAGCAACAGCAGGTCATGGATCGCACTTTCGTAACGAAACACAACTCTGCTTTAATGTCATAATTCTCGCCTCTAGTTGTTTCCAAATATCTTGGAATTCTGGGGGTTGGGACGTGACTTTGCTGGGAGCTGAACCATAGACTTTGGCCACTGGACTGCTATAGTTCTGCTGTTTTAGTATTTTGGAAGATGACGTGTTCTGTTGTTGCTTACTACCAACCTGAAACAAGAACAAGCACATAACAAATATATTGTATGAGTACATCCACTCTTACTCACTCATTCTATGGCACTGGAAATTCTTCGAAACATCTATTGAACACTCAGCTTGTCAAAGAACAGCCCACTTTCTTTATGGAACCCAAAAATTCGTCACCTTGTTCACAAAATCCCACCACCGGACTCTATCCTGAGCTAAGGTCCATCTTTATGTTATCCTCCCATGTATGCCTACGTCTTCCAAGCAGTCTCCTCCCTTCAGGTCTCCTAATCAACACCCTCCACTCCCCCATGCGTGCCACATGTCCGCCAACCTCATCCTCCTCGATTTGATCACAATATCAGGTGACGAGTACAGGCTGCAAAGCTTATCGTTATGCACTGGATAAATTGTAGTGGCAATAAAAGAGTAACGATAATGAAAGTTGAATCTCATATTGTTCCGACAATTTTTAATGAAGATACAAGTCATTGTCTTATAGTTGGGTAAAAACAGCGCTCATTAAAATATACATTCTTATAACAGTAAGAAGCCTGATCAAATCACGGTTAAGTTAATACTGAAGTCACAAATTATCCACTAATTAACCCTCGCACATACCAAGAAGGTTGGCTGAGGTGGGACACTGCCACCACCCGTCGGCTGTGAGGCACATCGATTGCCGATGGTTCTGTACAACGGAGTGGTGCTAATATTAGAAGAATGTGGTGCCATTGCATAAGGTACTCCATTCTGAGCCGGCTGACTGCTGTTCCAGCTCGCAAATGCAGAATGGCCTTGTGCAGTGTTGCCGCTCCCTATGGAGCGTTGTTTGTTCCAGGGGGCATACATGAAATCTTCCTGTACCACGGTGTTGCCTGCACAACACACAATGGAAGAAGGCATAGAACCCCAAGAAGAAACACATACAATGAGATTCCCATTCAAAATATGACCATTGGATAACATATATTAAACTGAGGAAAATCTTAAATGGAGACAATTTAACACTGAAATAACCTGGCTAGAACCATACTAAATGAACAATAAAATTTTTAATTTCCTATTTTGTCTTATGCCAGTGACCTTCATGGCAGAAACTAACAATCAAAAAAACATTTAAATTTTTGTAAAACACAGTAACATTACAATGCATGATCTGGAGGATTACAATGATTGTGTTCGTTAATTTCATATAGAAGTCACGGAGGTTGCAATCATGACCACTGTCCGCAGTGCAATCATATATATTTTTAATTCTAATTCTTAATGAGTTACAATTTTTTCCTCAGAACAATTCTACATACATTTTTAATTATAATTAATGTAATGAGGTGAAAACATTAAAATGCCAGCTTCATACATTCTTCCCGTCTGAGTTCTAAGAACCTGAAAATTAAAGTATACAAAACAATAATTTTGCCTGTTGTTTTGTATGGGTGCGAAACATGGTCTCTCACTCAGAGGGAGGAACACAGATTGCAGGTGTTTGAGAATCGGGTGTTGAGGAGGATATTTGGGCCTAGGAGAGAAGACGATGGGGCGTGGAGAAAACTGCATAATGACAAACTTAAAAATCTGTACTCCTCCCCCAATATTGTCAGGGTGATTAAGTCGAGAAGAATGAGATAGGCAGGACATGTAGCGCGCATGGATGAGACAAGAGGTGTGCACCGGGTATTGGTCGGGAAGCCTAGGGGAAGAGACCTCTGGGGATACCTAGACGTAGATGGGAGGATAATCTCAGGCGGGATCTATGGGAAATAGAAGTTGAAGGAGACTGGATTTTGTTGGTCCGGTGGAGGGCTTTGGTTAGTTCGGTGATGAACCTTCGGGTTCGGTACGCCATCTAGTTAGTTAGTTCACACATTCTTAAGCATGGCACTAAATGAAGGTGAGTGGTCAGCCTCTTGCTACAGCCACTTTTCAGCGAGGGAAAGAATCCCTTTTAACCACTGAATAAGAGGTCGGGCAGGTTCTAAAGCCAGTGCGGACATGCTGGCAATGAGAAAACTCCCTGCCCCCACCAGGTACATGATACAAGTCTGCTAGGTTATGCTGCACTATGCAAGAACTTACCAGATGGTTGAACGACAGCAGTCGGCTTGCCGACAGTCTTCACCTGTTCAACACGCTGGCCGTGAGAGAGATTCAATATAGCTGGTTGAGACAACCGATAACCACGGTTTGTTGAACAATTAAGCAGAAGACCGCCTGGGAATGGCTTGTCGAACAACACATCATACATGAGCTCTGCTTCATTCTCTGTACGGTGGATACCTGAGAAGGAATGAGGTCAGCAAATATCTGTACGCCCTCATGAAATGATGAGGCTCTGAGAAGGTGATTTTAACAAGGACTGATATAATATGACTATTTTGTACACTGGTTCATCAGTGTTTCCAACAGACAAGATAAAAATTCTAAAAACTCACTCATTTATTAATGTTTTAGACACAAACCTTGATGTAACAATGAATACTATTTCTGTCTTACCTATTATAGTGCCTTTGAGACCCAGCGGTACTGTGTAAGATTCTCGAATGTTCACGATGCGGTCAAGAAGTCGGTGGTTTGCCAACAGGTCTGGGGCAAGATTTCCAACTTGAAGCTCAGGCTAGCAAAGTAAAGACGTGAAACATTACTGATACAAAATTAAATGAGACAGCTTAGTCAGTACAACAAATTATTGAACCTATAAATGGGTATCAATTCTTGGCAGAAACAGGAACATCACTCTTTATCATACCCAGACCAGTCGTAGGGTCCACTTAGTCTTATCGTATACCCAGAGCACTTCCTTTTGAGTAAATCCACTCCGATGCATCTAGATGCGAGATTACAAAGGCATGGAGCTTTACCTACAAACTTTCTTTGTGCTTAACAATGCCGTTCAATGTTCTTACATTTTGGCTGCAACAACTTCTTCTTCTATAGCTCTCCGGTCCGTATTCGGTCCATGGCCTCCTCAATTCTCCTCTCCTCCGTTAGGTCCGTCTGTCCGAGGCTTTGATTGAGGTTTTGAAACATCCTCCTTTTTACAGTGCAAGGTTGTTAGCCTTGCAACCAACCCCCAACCTGGAGGACCAGGGTACCTGTCTTAGTCCGACCTCTCCCCCTTGACTATCTGGCTAGGGAGGCCCTACCAGTAGCTATGCTACCGCCAGCATAGGTTTGGGATCACTGAGGAACTCAAGCCCCACCACCACGACAAGGTGCAGGTACCATTAAGTGGGGCTGCAACAACTTTCTACCGTAATAACCACACGAGAAGGAATGAAAATGCATAAAGCGTCACAGGACCTCAAGAGAAATGACCTACTGTGGAACTTAGGTATAGATGGAAGACTAATACAGTTTCAAAAATTAATGTGTGAAGGTGCGTAGTGAATCAAGTGAGATTTTGAGATTCTCATGGTGGAAAGTGTGAAGATCCTATCTTCCGGGTTGCAGCACCATGTAATCTGGTAAAAGTTTACCAACGTTTCAGAGGTACTTACTGGCCACTTATAAAAGTAAATATGTACCTTGTACAGGAGGTGTGGTTTCACTTGCATTACGACAGTCTTAACACGGCATCCATGCTGCTGGAACTCATCCACCTCTTTTTCAATTGCCTGCACCAATTCTGCCTCCACAATTTCTGATCCACAAACTTGTCGCTCTATCTTTGTGTATGGCTGCTCCTTCAGCCAGTCTGTGATGGCTGTTAAGCAACTCCCCCTAAATAAGTAACAGATAATGCCAAATGTTAAAACAACTTTTAGTGTAAACACCTCAAAACCAAATTTCACTGAAAATGAATCAGTAGTATCACACATGAAACTTGCAGATGGACGGTGACACTTCAGATTCTCACAGGTGCAAAGATGGCTTTCTTCTGGTAGGAGATGTCCGATTTTTCTGGAGGTGCAACATGGCATAAGACTGTAAACCTGCAGACAGACAGAGAGACACAGTCTCCCCATTGTACGTTCATTATACACACTTTGTGCAAAGAGCATAGAAAATGGAAAAAAGAATATTACTCACCCCCCTTCATTCACAGGTGACAACACATCTGATTCGTAGAACACATCATTCCCAGTATGTTTGGCCAGGTGTTCAAAGAGCACAGGAAACTGCTCCATGTACTTCTGCACCAGATCCACTGCCTTGTTAGAATACTGCCACACTGCTCCCAGCTTACGAGTGTACCCTGGTATCTGACAGACAAGACAACAAAGAAACTAGAGACGAGCAAACACACATTTTTAAGTCCAACTTCGCTATAAATATGATTTTTGAGTTTGAACTTTTTACCATTATTAGATTTATAAAACTCTAAATTAGAAATGAATACTGGATTTTGTCAAAATCTCAAAATTTCTGACAATGGTATGTTATAATATACCAGATTCACAACATGACACCCCATTTCAATCACACAAAGTTGTTGTTTTGGTCTTTCACATTTAAAATTAAAAAGAACAATGTTTCAGAAGCTGGACCTGCTTCTGTCATCAGGTCAGCAACCTAACCAGCTCGGCCCATCAATAAAGGCCAATCTCAATCCACGAGCTTGGGAATATAAAATAGGCCAACATATATTTATATCTTCATTTTAAAATGTTTATTCCGACGCTCATAAGTTAGCAGTATGTACCACCCCAGCTGAATGCCTTTCATCAGTCACTGAGCTCAATGACCTTACCATGAAAGCAACATCTTGATTCTGGCTGCCACCTGTTAAGATTGTTAAAAAACCGCAAGTTTTTTAAATTATTAACAATCATGTTCAACAACTGTTGCAACTTTGTATGACAAATGTGTTTTGGCAACAGATGTTATCAAACTTGAACATTCAAACGCAAATCAAAATTGGTCAAAGTTCACAAACAGTTTAAGCTCTGAACTGGTGAAATATCTTTAAAAGGAAGAATTACATGAGATAAATCTTAAAACAAGTAATGTTAAGTGAGGAACAACAGTAATATTAGGCAGTGACATCACCTCACCTCTTCATTGCGTTTGTTGAACTTAAGATTTAGCCCAACATTGACTTTTTTACATGAGTCCGCACTGGCATTCTTGTCTTCCTGAATAATGTAAATGGTTCCTGTGACCCGCGACACTAGGTACGATGACACTCCCAGACGCTGAGCTGCAACATTTCCTTCAACAACCCAACGTAAATAATAAGCTCACAAACACACCTGTGTCACATTGGTTATGTTTGAGTATAATATATGGATATAAGCCATGCATTACTGCTTATGAATTCCGCGCCGTAGCCACACGGTCTGAGGCATCGTGCTTCGGACCGGCGATACGGAATGCGCGCTGGTTTGAGTCTCGGGGAAATAAATTTCTCCTGAGATTTTCGACTGGTGCCAACCCGGCATCGTGAGGAAATTGGGGAGCTACAATGGGTAGCGTAATCCGGTCAGGAAAGCTAGCGATGGCTGGGGGTTCGTCGCGCTGACCACACATCACCCTATATCTGGTTGGATGATCGTTCACCTCTGCTTAGGCATGTGAACGTGAGGCCAGCAGTCAAGCTAGTCGGCTTTGTCTCTCTGGAGCTGTTACGCCACGGATTTAATTTTAATTACTGCTTATGAGCAGTCCAAGGTGCCTGTGCATAACAGTAGTACATCGCTAAACTTTTAACGTGGAGGTGAAGTCAAGCCATCAGCCCTAAAGTATGAGAGTTTAAATCTTCTATTCTGATACAACAAAGGACATGTTTACAAAATTTCATATTATTCTCAGTCATTTCAAGAAAATTCAGTACAAAACATTTCTAATAATGGGATACTGGGAATGACCCGTTCTTCAAGTGCCTGAGCACTGCGGGTTGCAACTTTACGTTGGCTTGATCTATAGACATTCGGTAGGACTCCTTGGACGAGGGATCAGCCCGTTGCAAGGCCTCTACCTGCACACAGGACAGCACAACACAACATCCATGGCTTGAGTGGGATTCGAACCCACGGTCCCAGCGACCAATCGGCACGAGGCCCACGCCTCAGACCGCGCGGCCACTGCGGAGCCCACATTTCTAATATGGCAAGATAAGTGGACAACATCAAACCTTACATTATTTAGATTACAAGGTAGTTTTATTAATTCTAGGACAACAGCCACACCTCAAATAAGGTGGTACTAAGAGGCCCTCAGATGCCTTCAAATTATTTTCCTTTAGCAGCTATAAACGTCTGCCAGCATTATACAGTCATTCAAGGCATCATGTTAAGCATATACTACAAACTATTTATTCTGACCTACCAGGCATGTAGCAGTAAATATTGGAGTCTTGATGCTTCTTGCGTACTCTGTCCAGGTTTGGCTCAGGAGTTACCGACATGCTTACCTTCACTCGTCCACTCTTTACCGACGTACCACCATCGATCACCTACCGGCGCAATAAAAGACACAAGCAATGACAATATGGCACTTTCAGTAAGAAAGAAGGTACACCTCAACTAAATTTTCCCTTTTATTTAATTATTTTTAGACACTTTGAATTTATGTTTCTTCAACAGAATACAAAATGTAGCTTTACTTATAATTCTTTGAATCAGATTAAGTACCTACTACACTAGTTCCATAAACAAGCAAATAATTTAGCCCTTTAGACAAATTCCTTCCATTACAGACCTAAAATTTTTCATCACAGTCAGTCAAATTCACATCTTCACAACTATTTCCCTGATATCCATTCTATTCTAATATTATTGCTCCATCCACAACTTTCACTTTCCAAATATTTTCCCCACAACGTTTACAAAAAACATATTATACATGCACCAATTACCTTTTATTTACAAGCAAATTTGGGGAAAGTGAACAGACTCTGATTTTAGCCTCAAGTAACGTAACGGAGCAAAAATAAATTTCACCTAAAAGCTTTCAACATAAGCTCCACTCCACAATATAAAATTTCATCAATCTGTTCAGTAACATCCAGAGATTCTGGCAGATGTAACCTTCCTTACACGCGTTAACATTCGGCAATGACCGCATACTTGCCTCTCCCATGGCTCCATAAAGAGGATGACCCAACATGAAGCACACCGACTTAGGTGGAAACATTTCCTGCAGTGAACGGTACTTGACAAATGTTCTGTCGTGGACGGCAATGTCTCTCACCGTTGTCTGTAGGGCATAAGCTGTCGGCTTATCACACCACTGCAATTCATATTTGGGGTATGTAAATATTTTCCACAGCACACGAAAGTGTCAATGCTTCATTCCTGTCTCCTAATAACATGCCAAGTTAACTAACTTCTTAAAATTTACACGATATGGTAGTAATGTTCATTTCATACATTGGTTCCAGTTCCTGAGTAATTTCTCTCAATGTTTCATACTTTAAATAAATTTCTTTGAGAACATATGGAATCACAGTATGTCTTAATAAGAATCGTAGGGGATAAATTACACAATGTAGATGAAAAAATTTCTACAATAAAACTATTTAACATTTTTTGAATGAATACTGACTCTAGAGCTACATCCAAAGGATGAGCAGGTACTTTCTCTTGGCCTAAAAGGTACTACACCATGACCCTTACCTCTCACTACATTCTACTGTCTATATCTGAGACAGTATGAGAATTTTAATGATCAATAAAAGCAAGGAAGTTCTTACAGACTTGGTTGCTTGGTTTCTAATGCCCCCATGTATGGTCTATGATGATCCTTCCTCACCTCTGGTGACCCTATGCAAGTCAAAAATCAATTTCTAAGTTGGGAAGCTGACAGGGAAAATTCTGTTACCCTCAACGATAGGGTGATAGGGCACCTACCGACTAATATGAGTGACAAACCAGGGTGGGGATCTAGCTTAACTTGCTTTCTCAAAATTTTATATTTGACGCAGCAGAAGACTTCAGTGTATATCATGATAAAAAATTCAAGGAATCAAGTATCAAACATCAATTACCTGCTTTTGAATCGTTATCTTCCCTGTCAGGCCATAGACGTACTTCCTGCCAATCAAGGTTGTGGCATGCACCAAGATGTTTGTCTGTCCTATTTGCACGCCCATGCGATTGGCATAACTGTCAAATATAAGGCATCACAACCTGTATTGTACAGTCTTGCAAGGGTGACAGGGTCCATAAATTTTAGTTCTCCAAAATACTGGTATCTACCTGCAAGTCTATACAGCATCACAACCCAGGAAAACATCAAGAAGTAAACAGATGCAGATATGGTTTCTGGCATTTCATAACAACAAAATTCAATTTAGACACACCAGTTGTAAGTGTTCTTCAAAAACCTACTTAAAGTGATTTGAATATTCACCACCTGGTGTATAAAAGGGTGTACCATCAAATGACATCACATACCACGTTATCTTTATGCATACCAGTGACTTCTATCTAGGCTATGGATTATTAATAGTTACCCATTCCAGCATAAACAAACTATTCAGAGGCACAATAACTACATTCCTGCAACAACTACCTGTCTCCCGCTACGATGCCCACTCCCACGTCCCCTGAAAACAGGCCTCGTACATCTACCAAAATCCTGAACCACACAAATAAAACAAAAGTTGTAAATAGTGCAATCAATGTGAAGCAGGTAGTGAACTGATAAAGTGGGAGTTTTATTCAGAAGACTTGTCCGTAAATGGAGCACACTTTCACGAGCAGACTCTCTAGTACTCACTGTTCTTGGATGCCCTTGAGCTGTAGGGTCCACTGAGCTGCAGAAGTGCCCTTCACCTCTTCAATACTGAGTTGTGGCGGTTTCAAAGCCGAGTCCTCCTGCAGCCCATAGCGGAACTCCTTGTTTGACACAGACACCACCCTGAAAACACAGACATATGCAGTGATTCAGTAAGACAGCCATAAACCTTAAAATATAATAAAGAATAACCGAGTGTCCCCCACTTAATGGTACCTGCACCTTGTCGTGGTGGTGGGGCTTGAGTACCTCAGTGACCCCAAGAGCTACTGGTAGGGCCTCCCTAGCCAGATTGGTCGAGGGGGAGAGGTCAGACTAAGACAGGTACCCTGGTCCTCCAGGTTGGGAGTTGGTCGCAAGGCTAACAACCTTGCACCGTAAAAAGTAAGATGTTTCAAAACCTCGATCAAAGCCTCGGACAGACGGACCTAACGGAGGACCGGATGGAAGAGGAGAACTGAGGAGGCCATGGACCGAATACGGACCAGAGAGCCATAGAAGAAGATAACCGAGTGTCTCCAATTGTATCTACTACCCAGGCAATTTTTAATTTATTTAAAGCTCCTATTCATCTGGTATGAGAAATAAATGTCATTCAGTATGAAGCAGCACTCACTTAGCCTCCACAAGATGGGGCCACCCGACATAAATGGTGTGTCCCAAGAGCTCAGTTGCAACCTCTTTAATATCTGGTTTTCCTTGGTCCACAATCTGCAGTATCATGTTGGTGCCTTGACTTGGCTGCTCAAACACCTTCACTTTGCACTTCTGCAGTGATGCCTATGACAAATATTTTAAATGTTATAGCTAAAAAAATAGTTATACCACAATTAGTTTTGATATTATTGGCGATGACAACAGATTACCTGTACCTGCACACGAGAATTGATTCAACTCCCACAAAAAAGTACATTAAATATAACTCACATAATGAATATCACTTATCATAATTATTCCAGGATCAGCCAAGTGCCAGGTCAGAGACGAAGCCCGCGGCCCCTCCCGACACTAATTTTCAACATCCAATTTTCTTTATCTTTGAAAATAATTATTTATTAATGACAAATTACCACAGCAAATGCCAAAATATAAATTTTACTGAAATGTGCACAAATTATTATAGGTATAGTTCAGGACTGTAATCTTGAGACTTGTGGAGGTGAGGAAGTGGGGTGAAGGAGGGAGGAGGAAAGATAGTGTCAGCCTTCAACGCTTCAGACTTCCTGCATTCCTTGCGAGTCTGGAGATTACAGTCGCGAACAGTATGTATTATTTCAAATATGCTTCCGCAACAACTTGTAACTGACACAATTTTTGCCTGGAAAACTTATATTACGGTAAAGTTTAAAGTCAATAGCATTTATAGCACTTGTCCATAAAGCACCAGATGAGATAAAAATCATGATTTTTTCCAAATAACTTCAGTAAATCTAATAAATGAGCTTGTAGTAACCAGTAACAAGTAAATAAGTTAACTAACCCGGTTACAAGTGGTCCTGGGCTACATGTGGCCCATGGGAAGCCAGTTGGACCATCCTGCTTTATTCCTTACCTTACTTTCTGGACATTACTGCACTCCACAAATCTTTTACGAAGGACGTAGCCAATCAAATCAGCAAACGGCCTTTAGTTAATGCACAGCATACGCTGCAGTAGTGCTATATTTCCATACAAAGTGCTTGACGAAAGACCAGCACAAGAGATTTTACTAGGCGAGACTACATAATAACAAATCTGAATGCGTTAAACATTCACTGTGTCTATAACATGACAACTCACGGTATGAGGAATGTGCTTCAGTGTGGGGAATCCTGGGAAGTAGACATCCAGCCGCACACCAGGGCACAAACCCCTCACTAGGCGACTGCGATCGACGTGAATTTCATCTCTTATTTTCTTACATACTAATGCATGGTTGCTCTTAAGAGGAGGAAAATATTCTGGCGCTGCATATTGACCTGACACACAAGAAATAATATTTACGTCATTTTAAATGTGACTTACACACAGTATAATGTGTCCATATACACACAAAACAAGAATAATGAAAGCAAACTTTGTATTATTAGTGAAACATAATTTTTTCCATACCAAGGTCTTCTTCCGTGTATTTGTAGATAAGCATAGGACCATGACTATTACGTCTGCGTTCCTCCTTGGTCAAAAGGTCTTCGCAGGGAGCCATGGCCTCCAGAAGTGATTCCTGTTGCCCCAGAGAACATGGGAATATTAAGACGCATGCATTAAAAAAAACTTATTCAAAGGCTTAGGATACTTCAAGATATAACAATACTTCTTATTTGTAGCCAGCTGCTTCATTCAGACTTAATGTTCTTAATACTACTCAAGTTACTGTCCAGCAACTGGTGTTCCACAACTACCTCACGTCATTCTCCATCAGTGGCAAGTAATGCTTTTAGAATGATCACTTAAACAAACGCTCGATTCCAAGATCAGTCGAGTGCCAGGTCAGAGATGAAGCCCCTAACTTGCTTTGTATACGTCTTTTGGGGACACTCTGTACATGACACAGGCTACGCCGCTTCCTCTCCTCTGGTATGTACGACAGCACATTGTAGAACGCGTGAGTTTTTAATGCAGTAAAATGATGCAAGTTTACTCAGACTTGGTGATTTAAGGTTAAAACAATGGAACCAAGTAATGTGTTGCTGTGCCCCACTTAATGGTACCTGCACCTTGTCGTGGTAGTGGGGCTTGAGTACCTCAGTGACCCCAAGAGCAATGCTGGCGGTAGCATAGCTACTGGTAGGGCCTCCCTAGCCAGATTGGTCGAGGGAGAGAGGTCTGACTAAGACAGGTACCCTCATCCTCCAGGTTGGGGGTTGGTTGCAAGGCTAACAACCTTGCACTGTAAAAAGGAGGATGTTTCGAAACCTCAATCAAAGCCTCGGACAGACGGACCTAACGGAGGAGAGGAGAATTGAGGAGGCCATGGACCGAATACGGACCGGAGAGCCATAGAAGAAGAAGAAGAAGAAGAAGAAGAATGTGTTGCTGTGTTACTGGCACATCCAACCATTTCATAGTGAAACATATTACATGTGATACATACCTGAGTGTGTCAACAGAGTGGTAGAAGCAGCAGAATCTCTGAAATATTAGGTAAACTACTACCAGACTACACAGCACTATAACCGAGAAGACAGGCATCTTATGTTATAATTGCCACCTCTTTTTGACAAGTGATAAGAAAAACATCTGGCAGAATAAATACTACTTATAATGTACGTCTTACGAGGAGATTTATCATCGGGCATCGCCACTTTACCTCGTCAATAAACGGGATGAGAACAACGGCTTCCCACTCCTGTTTCTTCCCATTGAGATCTGTCTTGAATTCAGATGGGTAGAAGTGAAATATGGGGGACTCCTTCTCTGACATCAACTGTTGATATGGTACTGGCAACAACGTTTTACTGTAATCAGTACAAGTAGTCAAATCTGTATTATTATGTACATTGCCCAAAAAACTGAGATTGTAATAACGATAAGTAGCTGTTTTAGACGGTACTTGACTTGCATTTCACACATCATATGGCACTTAAATGCATTAATAAATATAAATACACTCAAAAATAAAATATTTCACTTCATCGATAGCCCTACTTTAACACCAATACTGGCGACAGGCAGAGTATCGCATTATAATCGGTCGGACTGTAATCATAAATAATAACAAGCAGAGATAGATCTTTTATGTTTTCTTGAAACTAACATATTTCCAATGTTTTCTGCGGTATAAAATGCTATGTTAGTTTCAAAACAACGCCAACAAAAATTAAAACAGATACCTAAATAAATATATTTATTAAGCATCAACAGTTGGTATTACCTAGCTGTAGGCAGAACAGCCAAGAGCTGCTGGAAAGGTAAAAATGGTTTCCCCATGTCAAAATTTAGTTCCAAATTCTTTGAAAAATTGCATATATCTGAAATATATGGAGCGTAGTGATGTGGGTAAAACCAAGACCATGAGCACACCCCATTGTAGTAGTAGTGCAGGTTCCACTGGATGGCGCGCACATAGCCATCCGCCTGAGATCGTAGCACATCACTGAAAAATACGAGAATCAATATACTAAGTAAAGTAGAAATGAAACTTTTCATGGTAAATGCTTGATATTTTGTAAGTTCTTTGCACAAAGTACATGTAATGAATGCATAATGGCAAGGTCCTGTCCATCTGACCACATTTCACCTCAAGATACGACAGATTTTGGTTAAATTTGGTACTGGTAAATAATGAGATTACACGAGATTTTGGGGAACAACAGTTACAATTTTGAAAATTAAAGTGTAAAAAATGAGCAGTCAAATTTAGAGATGAAATAGGTTGGGGGGAGTTCCCGTTATGTAGCTGCGCGGTCTGAGGCATCATGCTTCGGACCGGTGATATGGAATGCGCGCTGGTTCGAGTCTCAGGGAAAGAAATTTCTCATGAGATTTTCGACCGGTGTATGGGACCGGTGCCAACCCAACATCGTGTGGAAATTGGGGAGCTACAATGGGTAGCGTAATCCGGTCATGAAAACTAGCAATGGCTGAGGGTTCGTCGTGCTGACCACGTCACCCTATATCTGGTTGGATGATCGTTCACCTCTGCTTAGGCATGTGAATGTGAGGCCAGCAGCCAGCTAGTCAGCTTTGGCTCTCAGAGGGCTGTTACGCCACGGATTATTATAATTATTAGGGTGGGGGGAGATAAAACTTCTTATCAGTGGGTACTGAGGAAGGGCACGATGTAATGTTTGAACAGCTTCACCTACTTCGTTCATTTCTTCAATTAAATCTCATGACAAATTATTATTAAAAAGTATCAAAATACTTACAAAGAGAAGTATGATCCATATGTGATGGCAACTGTAAATGAATTAAAGTTGCAGTACTGTCACGAAGTGTCAGCAACTTTACCTTTGAAGATGACTCTCTCGTGGTTTGTAACACCGTGCAGTAGGGTACAAATTTACCAACATTTCTGAGGTCCTCGCTGCCTCCACCATGACGGCACTAACTACCCTGATCACAGAGGTAGCGACGACGTTTGAAACACCGGTAAATGTGTACCCTACTACACGGTGCTACCATCTTCATACTCATCATCATGAGAACCTCACATCCAACTTTTACCTTTAATGTAAGATGAGTACTGATAATTACACAGAGTAGATACAATTACTTGCTGCACACCTGTCCACAGTGTCATATTCCAGCTTCGTCATGTAATAATCCTTCTTGTGTTGGCGAAACTCCAGGTGGAAAAGAGCATTGGCATGCGCATCTTCGTCGCTCTCATATTCCTCCCAGTCATCGACGTCGTCATCCTCATCTTCGCTCAGAGTCCCCAACTCCGGCCGCAGTTCCTGCTCCGTAATCTGAACCAGGGTCTCCACATCTGTATTTCTCACAGGTCTTGCAGCATCGACGTCTTCTTCAAACAACTCTTCATTCTCTTTTGTACCAGTGTTTTTATACTGTAATGTCGACATGACAAATTCTGAATTAACGTCATAAACCAAAGTCCTTTTGAAGTATTTTAAGTTAGTGTTCTTTAGTTTTGAGTGTAATACGTCATGCCTAGAACTAGCCAGAAGAAAAGCATAGAAATAGCAACTGTTCAAGTATAAAGTACCACACATACTAATACCATCATAGACGGTCTTCTTAACCCTTCAGTGATGGTAGCCATTTAAATAGTGTCCCACACCCTGTGAATTGTAGAGATTTAAACCCCCATAAACAGTACCTGCTCTATACCACATAAACGATGGTATCGAGAACGAAACTGACGTCTATGAGAGGCATGGAGGTTGGCATTTAAGGGGTAAGCACTTGACAGTTTATGGGCATTCACTTTTCAAGAAATCTCCCGTTTCTCTTTAATGTTCAATATCATGTTCATAAATTTAAGATGAATTTCATTCTTTTGAAGTTGATTTCAGATTATCAGCACTACTGAAAATAACAGTCGATAATGTTATTCTTGGTCGTAACACTGCGTGAAATACAGCATTATAACCTACAAGATCAAATCTGAAGATGGAAGCAATATGTCCTGAGATCAATAGTACCAGACTACCAACATTCAGTTCTGCATGATCATTAGTTACTCACACTATGGCGTTCCTTACTTCCCAGACGTCGCCCTGTCTTAGCTTGAAAAAACTTAAGGTCTGCGTATGTATCCCTAAACTGTTCAAAATCATATGCGGACAGCTTTTCCATGAACTTCTGGAAGCGTTCTAAATTGAGTGTTCCACCTTCATTGATGTAACCTGCACCACACAAAGAGCAGGTAAATGCAATCAGCAGGCTTACCAATATGATATCTGAAGACCAACCACGATCAAGCCTGAAAAATTTACTGACAAGAATTATTATTCAATACTTTAAACCAGCGGTCCCCAACCTTTTTGTGCTTACGGGCACATTTGAGAGTTTATGAGATTGTGGCGGGCACCAACCAATTAACAAAGCCAAATTTTCTTTTCTCTGGACAAATAAGATATGGACACCAAATAATACACAAAACAACACTACGTTTAATGATACGAGAAACCACGCTATCAAAAATATGTAGTTTTATAAGTATAATTATTATTACTCAAGTGGGAAGTTAGTGTGATGCTTGGCACTGCATTTCATCGGCCAGTTTTTCAAATTTGGGAGTGTAGGATGATGTTGCTGCTCGCAAACGATCGTCAAGATGGGCGTCAGTAAGTCGAGATCTGCACTTTGATTTTATAATGTTCATGGTTGAACAGCCTTCATTATTCAGTATAACCTCTTTCCGTAACAACGCGGGCACCCAGAAAAAGCCATGGCGCCCGCGGACACCGCATTGGGGACCACTGCTTTAAACACATCTCTGAGACATTTAACCCTTATCTGCCCTCTTTTTTTTTTATTAACCGCAGTAGTCAGGTCCAAGTCTGAAAGTTCTTGAGCTTCAAATTCATTTGTGAAAATTCATTATCACTTGGATGGCTCAAAAATCAGATCACCAACAAGGATTATAAAAAGAAAATGACTACACATAAAAACCAAATTTAACAACTGGTGTAGAGGCGTTACCTTATATTCAGTAACACTCGGAAGGGACAAACTTAACACAACTTGCAGAAGAATTTTCAAAGTGAGACTGAAGCAGACTGAAGTGGGCCTACTGAACGTAACTCACCACCAAGCGTTGGCAACACATCGACGTACGCCTTGTATAGGGTGGGCAGTGCCCCGTTGATAATGTGCATGTCAGGAAGTGGTGGGATAAAGTCATTACCCACAAGAAACCCCATCAGAACCTAAAAATCAAAGAAAATCATTACAAAATTGCTTGCATCATAAATACAAAACAAGATTTTTCAAATGCATGCTCTGCAATTTTACATATTTCACTGGTCTCGGTGTTCATTTATTGCAGATACAAATTCCCAACTTTCATTTTGTCCACATAAGAATTCTATATGAGCCTGTCCTCCATAAGATGAGTTCAGTCTACCCATTCACATCCATTTCCCTGTGATACATTTTAATATTACCCTCCTGCCTACATCCAGTTTACAGGCACCGTCCCATTTGCATTTATATATTTTTCTTCTTTCTTTTTAGTAGCTTAACCCAGCAATGGGTCATTTCCGCCTCCTTTCGGAGGTTTCTTAGTTTTCAAAGCGTGCATTTATGCATTATGAGTGACAAGCCCACTGACTGCACAATTTCTACTCAATCCTGATTTGACTGCCAGAGCCATCTAGCACTACGGATTTTTATCACCCTTCAAAATCCATCGACCTCGGCTGGGATCGAACCCGCGAACCTTGGGTCGAGTGGCGAGCACGCTAACCACTAGTCCACAGAGGGTGACGTGTTTATATATATTGTAACGTGGGTCGGCGTTGCGACCTTGGATTGTCAACCCTGATTTATTCACGTCAAATTAAATCAGATACAGTCATCTCTCTACAACAACAACACACTCGAGTCTCTGTGCGCACAGACACACATTCTCTTACGCCCTGTCCATCGAGTCTATCTGGTCCCCAAGCTCATCAGATTTGGAACAATAAACTAGCAGTCTTCACACTACCCAAATTCCCAGATTGCTGCCACTTACCCAGTCATCTATGACTTTCTCGATGTCAAACGGAAAGGACAGCATCGTCTTGAGAATTCCAAATTCCAATTCCAAGTATTCTCGCATCAGGGAGAGATGTAACAAGAAAAACTTTGTCTCCTCAGGAGTTGATGTGCGTTGTTGTTTAGCTTTGCGCCCATATTTCACCTCTTCTCGGAGCAGAGAAAAGTGAGGTTCATGAGAACAGAGACCCAACATGATAAGATCTGCATCCAGCCCATAGAGACAATGACGTGTATTCGGATCATGGCCAGGTTGCGACTTCATGTACCGTATGTAGTCCATTATTTTGTGTTCACCTTCACCTGGAGTCTACAACATTATAAGACACATTATTGTACATCTTAACTATGGATCATGTCAGACCTCATGTGTCAAATTTATCTTGTTATTTTCATCCTACTACATTAGTTAAAATGTAAAAATATATGAAATGGGGGGGGGGAGGCTGAAAAAGAATGACACCCCTGCCACAGAGATGCTCACCTCATGTCCTGATAGAATGACCTTCACTTTCTGCCAAAGTGTGTCTGTAGTGACCTTGTATGTCACAAAGTACCTGAGCTGCTCATGCAAGCGAGCCATGAACTCAGTCCCTGGTGTGATGCAGTTTGAGTCAAACCTCGCGTCTGAGGGTAGTACCTCACCACGTTCACGAGCCTTTTTCTCAAGAATTTCTGCCTCCTTTGCAGATCGGAACCTGGTACAAGCAATTATTTTTATGGTAAACGTTCATATTATTTCTTAGTATACAGCTGCTATTGTGCAATTTGTGAGTGCTGCAGTTTAAGCATAAAAATTCACCAGATTAATTGTAGTATCAGCTGAAATGTCAGTTTATTGTGCTTATGAGCTGTAGATAGAGCACCTTTAAAATACAATGACCAGTTTCTAACTTCAGGTTTACTTAGTTATAGTTAATGATTAATAAAAACTCACCTGCGACCTCTCTGTTGGTTCATTTTAGCTCTTGGAGCCACCCCATCTACTGCCATAAAAAACAATCGCTGAGGCTGAATCATTCGAAATAAGACCTGGAAAAAACAAAATTGCATAATTCCAATCATATTCATTTGAATTATGACCCATTTCTGCTACAAATTATTTCAAAACTTACTTCAATGTAGTGAAAAATATCCTTAAAAATCTTCTCTTCGGTTATCCTAAAATGAGGATCAAAATCATTTGGGTGTGAACACATATGAATTATACCATTCATGTCCAAGTACAAATTGTCAAATTCCGGAATCTGAAACAAGATTGAATAATTAGAAATTTTGACATTAAACTAATTCTAATATTTTCTATTTCATAATTAGATGTAGATAGTACCTGATATTCTCTGATAACTTCACTTAAACATGGATATCTCTCGCTAATCCATCTAAAAAACTTTGGTACCCCCATTATAAAACCAATACAATAACAACGAAAAATAATCCGGCTATCGCAAATGTATTACGTTCAATTTCTGTCAGTGTCGCCACTTTGTATAACAATGAAATAGTGAGACAAGAACATCCGGTCACAATATACAGATTTGATACAAACGTATGTTATACATATCTTTCTTTATTTTGATAAAGAGATTAACCTTTAATCTTTATACTGAAATGTTCTAAACAATTTTAAATGTATAACTTTAATTAAGTTTACATTCCTGATTATATCGATTTTTAAATTCCGATCCTGCTCCCATCTATATACGTACAATATTACTACATGGTGCCACAAAACAATAACCTGTTATCCATCGTTCAGCCATATATCGAAGGCGTGAAAAGTTCAAATTACGTGTGAACAACGGCAGCACGCAGAATAAGTGACAGTACATTATAAATACAATTTATTCGTGTAGCATTATATTGACTTTACGATACGCTTAACTTCATATATAACAGATGGCAGTGGATCCCATTCGTACTTTTAACTACAGTATTTGGAGTGCAGGAATGACGTGCATCTCGTAAGTGTAGAAGCTAGCACATGTCTTCTCGCCTGCGTGCATGGCGCTATTTCTGCGCAGTCCCCTCTGCGCAGTGAATGGCTGAGTCAGACTGTAGTAGACATGGGACTTTGCAGCTATTAGCATTCCTTCAGAGTCCCGAGATTGAAATTGTTTTGGTTGGTGCTATTGCTTTTGTGTGAGTGTAATTTTATATGCATTCAGTAGTGTGATGGCCGCTTGATCTGAAGTCAATCGTGTTCAGCAACGCTTCTTACAGGTAAGTACCAGCTTCATTTCAGACTTGACTGTAATGCCCTTCCAGGTTAATTTCGGAGTCCAAATAATGGAAAGGTATCTGCCCACCTCATGCTGGCTTTGACAGTCGCCTTGTTAGGGATGTGAACGGCAGATTGGCGTAACGGTACGTGTTTTTATGTTCACCTACTGACTTTCACAGTACTGGGGTTAAGAGTACTATTTCTAATCGATAATTTGTGATTCTGTGTAAAAGAGATTCGGGGAAAATAAAGTGATTTTACACGTGGACATGAATAATGTAGAATTATAATAGATAGCTGTACCGGTACACCCACACAATTACTTTTTTTGTGGAATATCAATCAACAGAAGTATCGAAGAATCTCTGAATGATAGATTAATACTTTGAAGGTAGTGCTTTAGAAATGTACAGGATCTAGACACAACAGACATCTTATCTACATTATTTAATAAGTCATTATTAGGTTAAAGACGTTTGACGAAGCCACGGGTAAAGGTGGCCACAGAGTGAAGCTGGAATGTAGGTGTTATGGTGTTGCCACAGGAATTGAGATGACCTGTTCGTAATTGGGAAGGGTAAATGGATTTTCAAATGCAATCACTGTACTGACTGTAGTTTCAACAATAAGTATCAAGTTTGCCCGTAATATGATACGTTGTGTATGTTTAATGCATTTTTATGTTCGAAAGATAGAAGCAGACTATGATAATATTTATTTACATTCCATAGATCCTTCATAGGCCTAAGCCAAGGATGCAGAATATGGCATAATACAAGTACAATACAATAGATTAAATACAAAAATTTTATAGTTATTTACGGACATGTCTGATATAATACAGTATTGCAGTAAAGAAATTACATCAAAGTTTCACAACCATTATTATATGTATTTATAATTACTGAGAATTATTGTTTTAAGCTTTTGCCAATTTTTAATAACAGGGAATTTACTTAATTTCATTACATTGGGCCTTTGTGGGCCTGAGGTTACTGCCCTAAGCCTTTTCCTGGTAAGGTAATAAATAATTCAACTGCTGAGACATTTCCTGAAGTTTCTTTTCACGGTCGCCAGGGTGTGTTTGATGTATAGATATTGAGTTTCGCCAAACACTGAATCCTTACTACAAAGAGATGTCCAAAGCCGGCTAACATACGATTAAGCTAACGATTTTCTAAAGTTGGATTTGAAGTTCTCACGACCGCTTCAGTTCTGAGGATGGAGGCAGAATATTCCTCCTAAACGTTAATACCCGCATACAAGACCACACGACATCACAAACTACGAGAACTCAAGCATCAGCATGTCCTTGGATCATATCTGGACAACATATTTTCCCCAGGAGTTCGTAGATTTTGTGTAAGCCTAATTTTTTTAAAAAAAATTGTGACCTTTTTGCGTAACCTCGTGTCTTTTCGCCTGTTTCATTTTGGAAAAAAAAAAAAGCAACTGATAAACAAATGTTTTAAATTCAAAATGTGGGTATGCGTGTTCGCTTGTATCTCGAAAGGGTGAATCAGTTTGCCTCAAACTTGGCATTTGAAGCCAGAACTCCGAAAAAGGTCCCTGGTCTGTAAGAGTGGTTCTTGTAGCTCAGAAACAGAGCAGGAAAAACGGGCCCACGTGTTGTTTATATGGATATTTCTGAAACCACTTATGTAGACGATTATGCGTAAAGAAAAATATTCTTGACTTTGGTGATATTTTTCCCTTCGATATTCAGCTATGCTGGCCTTGTAATCCTGGGGTCTCGGGTTCGAATTTATAACTTGTGTTGGGCAAGGCCGTGGTCTAGGCAACACGGAGTTTTCCTCCGGGGGCTTCCCCGGTTTCTCCGTGGCATCCCAACAATTACTCCATTCACACACAGAAGAAGGCAATGGCAAACCACTTCTGGATCATCTGCCAAGAACGTATATGAACAGGTCCCAGTCCGAGAAAAGGATGGAAGGATCCTGTTCATATGGACCTGTCGTCAGACAGAACACTAAATAATATTAAGATGAGGTGGTCTAGCGGTTAGAACCCTGGCCTTGTAATCCTGGGGTCTCGGGTTCGATTCCCGGCGGTGCCCGAATTTATAACTTGTGTTGGGCAAGGCCGTGGTCTAGGCAACACGGAGTTTTCCTCCGTGGCATCCCAACAATTACTCCATTCACACACAGAAGAAGGCAATGGCAAACCACTTCTGGATCATCTGCCAGGAACGTATATGAACAGGTCCCAGTCCGAGAAAAGGATGAAAGGATCCTGTTCATATGGACCTGTCGTCAGACAGAACACTAAATAAATAAAATTCAGCTATATGTGTGTGATGATCACGTTTGTGATAAGCATTCATCGTAACACTGTAGGCTCTGTGATAGCGTATTTTCACTTTTTTCCTCAACGAAGTATGATCTAGTACAGCGTTTCTCAACCTGTGGCACGCATACCACTGGTGGTACCCGAGCAAGTGTTGAGCGGTACGCGATCTGAGTAAGAAATTCAAAAGATTATATTAACGTAAATAAGTTTTCCCTGAACGCATTTGGTTAGTGGTACATTTAATGTGTTAAATTAGAATTAGTGGTACGCCATCGAAGAAGGTTGAGAACCCCTGCTCCAATAATTTCGAATTCATACGAAACAACAACAGAAATCAAACAAAAGATGGTGGTCTTCGGGGTTGTTGCTCCCAGCAATCGTTTGGCTTATTACCACCGGTCAGGAGGGTCATACCAGGTTAACTGGCTAGTCAAAGCCATAGGATGAGGAGATTGATACTTCAGCCCTGAAGATGGAAGCAGTATGATCCTGTCAGTAGACTACATGGCGCAACATCCCAGAAGACCATCATCTGGACTTTTGAATTTGAAGTGCGGACTTCCGAAATCAGGGCAACCGTGTCGATACCGTAATCGAGGTCGTAAACTGAACCTTGGATACGGAGTCAGGTCTTTCCTGTTACTGACGTCATGAAACAGGCGAACTATGCACTGCGCTGACATTTCTTTGTGTACAGCGGGCTCGTCAAACTTGGCGCCTACTGAGGGCAGCTTGGAAAAGGAAGTGACAGTTGTTGGGGGGGGGGGCGCCATCACGTGGGTGGGGAAAATTATAACGGCGTACTTTTAATAATTCCGAGCTCAAGATATATTTTCCGTTCCTCTGTCTTCCCAGTCAAGTGTGATTTCAAATTAGACAAGTTTCCGCGTTAATTGAAACATATTAAAACAAGAAAATTTTTGTATATGCATTTTAAAAATTTAAATTTATTAAAATTTGGAAATTTGGGGTCGCAGAAGGCATGCCTGGTGTCGACACGAACAGGTACAAAATTCCGATTTGTAGTGGAGAGAGAGAGAGAGTTTTGGTTTGGTTTGGTGATGGAGGGTACGTAGGGGATTCCATGGACCCCTCCCCCCGGAGAAGCTTGTAATATCTCAGCTGCTCACATTAATCAATTTTAATGGAACCGGATCGTTCATTGCCGTGTTCACTAAGTCCCTTTCCTGGACATGTAGAATCCAGGTACCTTCCGTACACCCTCTAAAAGATCCATTTTAATATTGTTCTCCCATCTTCACGTACATCTCGCCAGGTGTAGCAAGGGAAATGATGTTACGCGATTGTCCTGTCCCTGGTATTTGATTCCTGTCAGCTGTTTTCAGGAACCCTGGGGATGTATATGCCTCGGAACAAGATTCACTGCACGCGAGACGCGCTCTAATTCACAAACAAGAGAGAAATGAATAACTTTCCTTGTTACGCGATACAGGGTTCGTTTTCTTTTTGTTGTAGCGCGGAGGTTAATGCCTTCTGATGATAAAAACATCTCGCACTGACTGCTTTGCCGACTTATGAGGTCTTCTGTACGTAGCTTATATGAGCACTGATTGATGGAAACTCGTGAAACGCTGCATAGCGAGTTCCGTGTCAGGCAAATGGCCTATGTGTCGTGTGCAAAACCGGACACGCACTAACACTTCGAAGCCGAAGTTCGTCTAAAGAATTTAAGAATTCCATGACCAGTACCACATTTATTCAAAACCAATTTATACGTGTTCCCTTTGAAACAAAATAAAATTGGTGCTACAATTAAGGCTTAGACCGGGATGTTCTTTTGTTAAATCTTATGTGGTACCGCCTGATTCGACTTCTAATGGTTAAGTGAAGTGTTTTCTTCGCGGTACGGTCTGGATTCGTAAATATTATGAAGACGAGCTTCGGCTTCAAAGGGTTAACCAGCTGATTTTCGTAATGGTGAGGTGTAGTGTTTTCTTCGCGGTACGGACTGAATTCATAAATAGTATTCAGACGATCTTCGGCTTCAAAGGGTTAAGAAAACGTGTTTTTATATCGTCCTTTCTTTCCGCTGATTTTTCTCCCGTGGCGTGAGTCGTCTCAAATAATTTAAAACCAGTTTAGTTCTAACCTCCACGGAATTCACAATCCAGAGATTTCGGGAGATACAAAAGACGGACTTGGCCCCCCCCCCCCACATCTCACCATCAGTAGTCGTTTCCTGGACTGCCAGATAGTTTTCTGACCGTCACGTGTAACGGAGCCCCTCTGGTGGGTGAATGTCCCAATGGGAGAACGCGCCTTATCTCGTTGCAGCCTTGACTCTCGTCTGAGAGGGCGCCCCTCGTATATTCAAATATAGAATAAAGGATCTTTCAGACGTGGCTTCGCTTTTTTTTTTACTGAAAACTTGCCTGTCTTGGCGGGAATGGATACATTTTTTTATCTTGTGTAAAACAAACAATCTAGTTCCCATAGTAACCGAATCAAGGAGATGTGCAATAAACATCCAGGGTTGCACAGATTACGACGTCTGTTTTGAATGTACCATGAGAATACACGAAGACCGATGTTTTCATATTCTGATGGCGAGGACTGAAATTTCATGTAGGTTATGTTCAAATAGTATTAAAAATATATTAAAATTGGCCGTCAATCACAATATAAGATAATTAAAAGATTAAAATATCATTTTTCGTTCCTTATCGAGTACTCGATTTACATGTGGAACATTAACGACATGTTTCGGCTATCAATAGTGCCATCATCAGGTGTTATGTTATAAACTTTTTAACAGAATTACTGAATTTTACTGATTTTTTTAATGATTTTTAGTTTTTGAGTTATGAGTTCCCTAATTTAAGGGCGCCAGTGTCGATCCTACGAGATGTGAGCGTTTCCAGTGGTGTGAAGTTCATGCCAGATTTCGTGAAAAATCTTCCATTGGTTCCAACGTTGGTTGTCATAAATGGAAAACGCAGAGTCATTTTATGATTAGGCAGGTGGTGCATATACTTACCATTAGTTTCTTGACGGGTTGAGTCTCCAGAAGTGGTCTCATTCCTTCAGGCGTTCAGACCAAAATTCTGTACGCATTTCACTTCTCCGCCATGCGTTCTACAAACCCGCCAATCTCATTCTATTTGTTTAAAAAGTACAAATTATCAAGTTCCTCATTATGCAGTTTTTCCGCCCTCTTTGTCACTTCATCCCTCTTAGGTGCAGATATTCTCCTCATCACCCCGTGGGCAAACACCCTCAGTCCGTGTTCTTCCCTTAATGTCAGAGACCAAGTTTCACACCCTCACCTGTAACCACAGGTTCATTATATAAGGCATAAGCTGAGAATAAACAGGTATTATGTCCTTAAACAGCATTAAGAAATTGATCGTTGTCACGGAGACACGTTGTGTTTTCTTTGAGGTAGGTACAGAACTTGTATATTTTATTTAGATGAGCTTCGACGTATGATGGAAGATAATATTTTATATATTTATAATAGCAGAGAATTATTGTTTAAATTTAATTTCAGTGTAGAAGACTTATTTCTGTTTATATTTGCTGAGGTTATCATTTGTTTAGAACGCTGGCCTTGTAATCCTGGGGTCTCGGGTTCGATTCCCGGCGGTGCCCGAATTTATAACTTGTGTTGGGCAAGGCCGTGGTCTAGGCAACACGGAGTTTTCCTCCGATGCATCCCAACAATTACTCCATTCACACACAGAAGAAGGCAATGGCAAACCACTTCTGGATCATCTGCCAAGAACGTATATGAACAGGTCCCAGTCCGAGAAAAGGATGGAAGGATCCTGTTCATATGGACCTGTCGTCAGACAGAACACTAAATAATAATAAGATGAGGTGGTCTAGCGGTTAGAACGCTGGCCTTGTAATCCTGGGGTCTCGGGTTCGAATTTATAACTTGTGTTGGGCAAGGCCGTGGTCTAGACAACACGGAGTTTTCCTCCGTGGCATCCCAACAATTACTCCATTCACACACAGAAGAAGGCAATGGCAAACCACTTCTGGATCATCTGCCAAGAACGTATATGAACAGGTCCCAGTCCGAGAAAAGGATGGAAGGATCCTGTTCATATGGACCTGTCGTCAGACAGAACACTAAATAAATAAATAACATTTGAATATGTTTGAAATTTTTCCGTGTTGTTCACAACAGATGTTGGTAATGAAAATAATAATTTTCTGGCTAGCGGGAGAATATTGAAATTCTTAAATGAAAACTGTTTAATGGAATTAGTAATGCTCCATCGGTATGAAAATCGATAAACTGCTTTAAAATATTGACTTATCGTCTAAGTTGCCTTTACTTAAGGAAGACAGTGAAGGAAAAGTAACGAATAGTATCGGAATATTTACACAAGATTATGTGGGATAATCTGTGCATGAATTAAAATTCTGATAACATTAAGATAGTGTAAAAGGGTGCGGACTTCTCTCATGATTACTCAAAAACCAGATCGTTTGTGTCAGGGCGTTTGAACGGCGTTACCAACCCTTTAAAGCCCGATGGTAACTATATGTACCACCTGCTTCAACAATTAATAACACGTCATTTTATATTTATGTGTTTCGTGAACAGCGATTATTTCCTTAAACAGCGTTAACCAGTCGATCTTTGTAATGGTGAAGTGCGGTGTTTTCTTCGCGGTACGGACTGAATTCTTTAATATTAAGCAGACGAACTATGATTCTCACTGTAAACAGCGATTATTTCCTTAAACAGCGTTAACCAGTTGATCTTTGTAATGGTGAAGTGCGGTGTTTTCTTCGCGGTACGGACTGAATTCTTTAATATTAAGCAGACGAACTATGATTCTCACTGTAAACAGCGATTATTTCCTTAAACAGCGTTAACCAGTCGATCTTTGTAATGGTGAAGTGCGGTGTTTTCTTCGCGGTACGGACTGAATTCTTTAATATTAATCAGACGAACTATGATTCTCACTGTAAACAGCGATTATTTCCTTAAACAGCGTTAACCAGTCGATCTTTGTAATGGTGAAGTGTGGTGTTTTCTTTGCGGTACGGTCTGAATTCTTTAATATTAATCAGACAAACTGTGATTCTCACTGTAAACAGCGATTATTTCCTTAAACAGCGTTAACCAGTTGATCTTTGTAATGGTGAAGTGCGGTGTTTTCTTCGCGGTACGGACTGAATTCTTTAATATTAAGCAGACGAACTATGATTCTCACTGTAAACAGCGATTATTTCCTTAAACAGCGTTAACCAGTTGATCTTTGTAATGGTGAAGTGCGGTGTTTTCTTCGCGGTACGGACTGAATTCTTTAATATTAATCAGACGAACTATGATTCTCACTGTAAACAGCGATTATTTCCTTAAACAGCGTTAACCAGTTGATCTTTGTAATGGTGAAGTGTGGTGTTTTCTTTGCGGTACGGACTGAATTCTTAAATGTTTTTCATACGAGTCGTAAGAGCCCACCACTTATACGTTTCCTGAGCTACGTGAATCCAACGGACACCATTTCAGTCCGTTTCTTCAAAATCAATTTTAATATTATCCTCCAAACTATGCCCAAGTCGTTTAAGTGATTTCCTCGTCTCCTTGACATTATCGCCCTACCTATCTCCATGTACTGGAAGATTACGCCTCCTCTATCCGCGGTTGTTTGCTCAACAAAATTTAAATGGCGATGGTTATGTAATCACGTAAGCCCCAAACACTTTGACAGCAAATGATAACCCCAAAAGGGGAGCTGTTATAGAGCCCCGGTGATATTTAATGAGAGAAATTTAAATAATGTATATTTTAAAATTTTGACAATTTTTATGAATTTTAGAAATTTTAAAAATTTCAAAAATTGTGTGTGTTATATTGGGTTTGGTCTGGGTTGGGTGTTCTCAGGTCGTGCACAGTCGAATAGGTTAGGTGTCGTGTCGGGATATTTTTTTTTTACAGGCTGTCCATTGCCTTTTTCCTTATTACTGAAAAGAGATGAATGATTGTCTGTACAAACGTAAAATTGAATTACTAACACATACCAGGAGAAGTGGGTTCATAGCGGACCACAAATTACCACGAAGGTCTAGAGGAAAATGGTTTTTGGGAAGACCATGAATGAGATGGTTTGACAAGTTTTGTGAGTCCTCGGAAAGGGTCGAATAGGTCGAAACCGTACGAGAAAGAAGACGAAAAAGAAATTTGATGATCTTCAGCTCCCAAGATTTTTTTTTTAAATTTGTTTCGGTAGATGACAGGTAATTTCTGAGCCAGCTGAGCGAAAAGTAAAACAGAAGTGACGCATTTCTCTAATTCAAATATTTGAAGAAAGATTATATATACTTTCAACATATTTACAAATATTGATATTTGTGTCATCAAGATAAGAACTGCTATACTGGATTTACCTTAAGAACACTTAAAAACCTGGGTTGGTTAAGCAATTTAAACTCCTGCATCGCATTGATAAGGTCTCGGGTTTGATACTTGGTCCACATTCTGACTGTCTTCATTTTTGGTTTCTGTAGTTTGCCCTCTCGGATAATAATTTAACACAGGTTATGATCACTTTCTTCGACGTTTCTCTCAGTTAATTGTCCACATTCAGACTCTGCCTCCAGAATACGAAGAAAGTACTGTAATACATTTGAAGTGCCTGAGGTAAAGTTGGTAATCGGCTTCCTTAGATGTTGGTAGTATTTCGTAGGATTGGCGGGTAAGTTGAAATAGCTAAGTATTTCAAATGTAGAAGATTCTCAGTTTGTAGATACTAATATGAAGATTTTTATTAATCTCAAGACAAGATAAAGTAAAGTTGAACAGTAGGTTACTCAAAGTTGACCACCTTCTGATGATGTGCCTTGGGGTAATGAAACTTATTATTATTATCTAGTGTTCTGTCTGACGACAGGTCCATATGAACAGGATCCTTCGATCCTTTTCTCGGACTGGGACCTGTTCATATACGTTCTTGGCAGATGATCCAGAAGTGGTTTGCCATTGCCTTCTTCTGTGTGTGAATGGAGTAATTGTTGGGATGCCACGGAGGAAAACTCCGTGTTGCCTAGACCACGGCCTTGCCCAACACAAGTTATAAATTCGGGCACCGCCGGGAATCGAACCCGAGACCCCAGGATTACAAGACCAGCGTTCTAACCGCTAGACCACCGTGGCGGTCAATAAAACTTATATACGATATCAATTAAGGTGGGGGGTTTTCATTCTCCTTATGAGAGCGACCCCACACATGAGTAGTGTTTCATCACAAGAGGCACACTTATAAGTTAAATGGGCAATATCAGTGTCAGACCTAACATAGCAACTACGACAAACACACACATGTGAGGGCTCTCTCTTATTATCAGTATGTGGAATAGGGACCTCTGTTACGGTACTAACCACGGCAGAAACACGTAAATAAGTCTCGACGACTTCCTCTGCTCCGCATACGATACGGCGTCGTTAAATAACACTTTTGTTCAGTGACAGGACATGGTATTGATAACGTTTTCAACTATGTTCATTAACAAGGGTTCATTAAACTTCACTGAATGAAGTCATTCATTAATTTCTTTGGTTGTGCATCGGACGCGCGCAGATCCACTTCACATCGATACCAATTGCTTGCCCACAAAATGATATTCAGCTTTCCAAGAAGCTTCTAAGCTTGTACGTTCTTGTCGTATGCCCTCGATGGTAACAGGGCCCAAAATATCTGAAATTGATACTCGTTCATCTGTTTTATGAAGTCGGAAAGTTAATTACCATGCTCAAAAATATCCCGCCATTGTACCCCATCCCTAGCCATTTCAATCCAATCCATATATTATCATTCTCCCATCTATTCCTATGTCTTCCAAGTGTTCAGTTTCCCCTGACATCCTCTGACTATAATAATCGTGACTGAATTTTTCGTCTGCCACAGTTAACAATTACATCGATCGACCAACGTTTCAAAGGTCCTCGCTGCTGCCATCATCATGGCGATGATGATAAACTTCTACCAGACTATACGGCGCTACAGACTGGTTATTATTTTTATTATTAGTATTCTGTCTGACGACAGGTCCATATGAACAGGATCCTTCCATCCTTTTCTCGGACTGGGACCTGTTCATATACGTTCTTGGCAGATGATCCAGAAGTGGTTTGCCATTGCCTTCTTCTGTGTGTGAATGGAGTAATTGTTGGGATGCCACGGAGGAACCGGGGAAGCCCCCGGAGGAAAACTCCGTGATGCCTAGACCACGGTCTTGCCCAACACAAGTTATAAATTCGGGCACCGCCGGGAATCGAACCCGGGACCCCAGGATTACAAGGCCAGCGTTCTGACCGCTAGTCCACCGTGGCGACAGACTGGTTAATGATGTTTAATGAAATAATTCGTGTTTATTCTGAGAATCATACATTCTGTGTACAAAAATGCAGAAATATTTAATGTTAAATTACGTTCAACAACTTTTTTTACCGTTGGTCTTGAAGGGGTTGACAGCCGAAGAAGTTTGTTCCAGATCGGAAAACGCTGTAAGTTTTCGCAGTCGAACGGAAAAAGGTGCGGTATGTAAACTTGTTTTCCTTCTGCCCCCTCACAAACTTAACTGTCTTGCAGACAAAACCAGAATTTCGGGCTGAAGACTACCGTTATCAGATAGGGTGGTAGCTAGATGTACCATATGGTGTGTGTGTGTGGAGCTGAGTTTCCGGGGCAGCCTATAGGATCCACGGCGCCACAACACAATGTTTCAGTCGCGGATATATTAAGTACAAAAGTGGCACACGTGTTGGGCGGTACAACAGCCCATAATGCCTTGCACTCCGATGTGCATCATGGCCAAGGGATTTGGTTGTTGGAAGTTACGAATCTGTGGAGGGAAAGGAGTCCGCAACTCAGCTCTCGAGTTATTTAACGACGATGTTTTGACTGTAGAGGTCACGTAACGTTCAGAGCGTAGCCAGCGGAAACCCTGTCAAGAACGGTTGTTTAACCCTTTGAAGCCGAAGATCGTCTGAATATTATTTATGAATTCAGTCCGTACCGCGAAGAAAACACTACACCTCACCATTACGAAAATCAGCTGGTTAACCCTTTGAAGCCGAAGCTCGTCTTCATAATATTTACGAATCCAGACCGTACCGCGAAGAAAACACTTCACTTAACCATTAGAAGTCGAATCAGGCGGTACCACATAAGATTTAACAAAAGAACATCCCGGTCAAAGCCTTAACTGGTGATCGGGCGAGGTACGAGCTTGGTGGACGCGTGTGACGAGGCAGGGACAAATCTTAAAAGGAACAAACCTTTTTAACTCTTTACGTGGAACTTCGCTTAATTGGGCCAAAGTTTTCTAGTCCCGATGTGTCCCTATTAACGGGAATCCACTGTATTCAAAAATACAGTGAGGACATCTGGCGGCTGTGCCGTGTGGATAGAAAAATGTGGCAACCGACGCTGTGATCCCGCGTATCGGTAAGGCGGTTCCCTTCCGCCCGACATCCTCACTGTAGAATACCGCTGTGTGATGTTTCTGATAATATGACAAAATCTTCTGTCGACTCCACCTAATTTTTCTTTCCAGAATAAATTTAACATAGACAATGAAATCGGGTGTTCTGAGTAGTGGCGTGGGCTCTACCGATGATGTATGCATCACAGAATCCCAGATAGGGCCGGAGGAGGGGGGGGACATGTACTTCCGGTTTGGAGGCTCCATCGTCGCCTTTCATGTGTTAGTTGATCTTATACCCCGCGCGTGTGCATATGAACAGGGCGGTTCTCCGTTTGCTGTAAGGCCACTGCAGTAGGTGCCAGAACAGGTACGGTGAATTTTTTTTATGATTCTTAATTTACATGAAGGCGCTGTATCAACCACATGCGTTATACTGTAACACCGATCGAGATTAAAGATTGCCACGAAAAACGAGGGAGTGTGATTTCGATAACACGGGAAGGATTTGAACCAGATGTCCCTGAATAAAATTTTGGAGACCACTGAGGTGTTCTGTGTCGTGCCGCCATGTATAAAATAAACATGGTTACCAGTGTTTTGAAGGAACATACTGTCTCCATCTTCAGGGTTAAAATCAACCTTAAATTAACCCCGAAAATGGTGGCGATACATTCCTCCGAAGCGTTGGTAACCTAACCTGCGAGACTACGTGGTGTGAGCCCAGAACACCGCGGGCAATTTCGTCAATGCCGTGAGAATACGTGGCAGAGAAGTTGTGGAACGTTTGCTGGTAACCCTGCATCGCCCATTCCAGGGGCTTGTTTACCTGGAAGAGACATTCTCGTCCAGGAGTGCAAATATGTAAACAGCTCGTTAGGAGAATACACGTGTCCCGAAAAGAAGTGTACGTACACCATATAATACGGAACATTAACCTTTTCATTCAGTTTCTCGCCGCTGTCAACTGCGCCACGAAGCTAACAGTGGTCATTTTTAACACCTAAAGTAGATTCGCTAATTCACCAAGTGCCCAATGTAATTGTTTAGTTTACTAATATTTATTTATTTCAGTCATTGAATGTGTGTATACATCTTTTTAGGGCAGCCTGTATATGTATGTGCTTAACTGAATTCCTCTTGTTTCTGACTGTAAGAAGTCTTTGCTGAATTACATAACCAGAGCATGACTCGATGTGCAGAAGCAGATATCACTGCTTCTTGTCTGTGTTCTGAGCCGGTTAAAAGAAGATTTTAGGTTGTCATGGCGATGAGGATGATTCTGATCTGGGTTTTGGCGCCGTGTAGACTTGTCGGTAGATTCCAGCGTTTCAGAGAAACATGATATCCTGAAGATAGAACCAGTATGTTTCTCCGAAACACTTGCACCTACCGACAAGTCTGCAAAGCCCAAATTTCGCAACAAACAAGCTCGCACGTATGCAAATAAACCCGCAGATTCCTGACACTTACTGATGAAAAGTAGTTTCACTACATGAATCGTTTGGCGCGCGTATACACGTCAGAGCAGCAAATAGAACGCAGTCTCCTTAAAAAGTTCATACAACTAACAAAATTTCAGATGTTCCAAATTTGGAAAAAAAATTCCAAAAATTGGCAAAATATCTCCAAAAATTAAAAAAAAATTCCGAATTTGAGTATTCAGTCCGTACCGCGAAGAAAACACAAAACTTCACCATTACAACGATCGGTTGGCTGATGACGTTTAAGTAAATCTTCACCGTCGCTACATTGACCTGCTCTCCGCTGAGACATAATGACTGTTTACTACATTTTCATGCACTCAGCAGCAAGCTGTTCACGCAATCGTGGAATCATCGGTGACCGCATCAAAATCCTGATGAGCTGGCCACCAGGTTTTAGCTCTGACGTGGACATCCCACTGAACGATGGTCAAGACGGCGCTGGGCACAGTCCAAGTGCGGAGTTATCAGGTCGGATTGCGAACTATGGACCTCCAAAGGGATATCACAGAACTGAAGGGCACCTCGCGAAACAGAACAACACTGGGTTGACTTTTAAACAGTGACGAGGTGTAGTTTTCTAGGTAGAACCATCGACTGTATAGTGGAGCTGATTATGTCAGGATTTCGGATATTGGAATTTAAAATGTCGTCGTGGGTATCATACATTACGAAGCTTTTTGGTCACACTATGCTATCAATAATACATTGATCGTATAAATCAGTAAGTTCATGTAATTATCCTCAATTAAGCACTGCATCATTCCTCTTTAAGATTCTAGTGTTTTCATGTGAAGTTGCGTGTTTTTTTAAATTCTCCCTCCCGCCTCTGCGTTCGCTAAATGTAGTTTCTCGAAGATGTGTCACACTTTGCCTTTCAGCCTCTTTCCGACCTCGCGAGTGCTTGTAGGTAGCCGATGAATGTGAACTTATTTATATACCCCCAGGTCTCCCCATCAGACGCTGAAAGACGTTTCACTCTGAAAAGAGACAGTCGATCTCCTGGCACTCCAGCTTCCTATGCTGGAACTTCCTGCCTCGAAGTACTGTCGTTTGACTTTCGTGGTTTTACTCAGTACTTCCAAGAAATTGCTACGACCTTCGTCATTCATAATCCTGTCATTCGACGTTTAGCAACATGTAGTTGGACAGGCGTCGTTAAATAGTCTAATAGATCATTTAAATAAAGCGTGTTTTGTAAGTGGTGTTATGTTGCGGGGTTAGAAGCTTTGCTCCTGTTGTTTGTGAGTGTTCATACAAAGTACCTCCTGTCGCTAAATCCCTCTAAGGTCCAGTGAATGCCCTGTTCTGAAACACCCTTGCCTTGTGTCATTCCTGCGCCCATGCTGCGACCACGTGCTGTTCAGTTATTAATATACACACCGCGTGTAGGATACTGCCGGATGCTACTGGCAGTGTCAGCGGGAACAAACTGCTTGGTCCATGGAGATGCAGCAGTTTCTTTTTCGTCGGGAACTTGCCTTGCCCTTCGAAAGGATTGAACTCTGCTGACAGTAATTTCGTCCTTCAAGAAAAACGCGCGTAGCCGAATTTCATTTATTATTCTGGTAACTAAAAGGAAATTTAACCTGCGCTGAATCATTTAAAATGTTTCAGAATTTAAGGTTGTGGAAATTACAGTATCGTCGACCCTTTAAATCCCAGTGGTAATTATATGTACCACATGTTTCAACAATCAGTATCTCTTCGTCTTGTATTTGTGTGTTTCGTATGATTCTCTGATTAAAAAAAATAGGGCTGTTTGATATTTTAAACGGTAAAGTGTTGTGTTTTCTTTGCGGTACGGGCCGGATTCTTAAATGTAAAGACGAGTTTCGTCTTCAAAGGGCAGATCTTGAGATTGTGACAAATAATTAGGGAAATTCCGTCGAGTTTGGTCTTCTGGGATGTAACGCCGTGTGAACTTGTACATAGACACCGTTTCGGATGAACATACTGCGTGCATCTTCAGGGCTGGACGACGGGGCTTTGACTTCTGGAGGTGGTTCTGATATTTCACCATCATGTTGTCCTACGATCAACAATGCTCCCTCCATATGTCTTCATGCCCGCGTGCTCCTCTAACACTTTTAAGCGCATGAGATGGGCGGCGAATGCAGCACGCATTGGATAAATGGATACGCAATTGTGGCCGGAAAACTGTAAAGAAAGAGGCAATTTTGAGACCTAGAAGTAGATGGGAGGGAAAGTTTAATATGGATCTTTGAGAAATACGTGTGAACCGAGTTCTGCAGTCTGAGAATAGGATCAAATGGTAGGGTACTGCAAACACTGTAATCTCTTTTGGATTTTGTAACCAGCTGAACAACTGTATGATAAGAAAAACGGCCTTGTTTGTTAGTAAGCACAGGGCTGACAAAACCCGTTACTGGTTCTGTCGTTGTTGAAATAAGGCTCCGTTGACGTCAGTACTGACTGTGTGAACTTTCGTCATCCTCTGCTAATGGCTTTGCAAGATGTCTGTGTACACAGCTCCATCTGGCCTTGGAGGAGATGACACAGTAGTAGGCAGCGTGTCTGTGTGCCTCACAATCGGGAGTCCGCGGTTCAAACCTCTTAAAGAGTCGCGTCTCGGTTTTCTTGCTGCTAGATTCACATAACGGAATGCCGTGTTCCGTCACTTTGAATCGATTTTTTCCCCCTATAAAATCACCTGTACAAAATCGAGGAAAAACTCTAAAATAGTACTTAAGGAATTTTTTTTTTTGAATTGTGTCAAAGTACCATATAAAAATGAAGATCATTACTTATCTTTGCTTAATTACGAAAGCTTCGAAGCGTTGACACTTTAAAACGTTTGGCCGTATTGTACAGATGTACATGTACATGGTAGACCACGGATGAGCGAACAGTCTTTCGTTTAAGTGCATTGTTTCCGCAAAGTATCGTACAGAAATTAAAATTTACGATTGTTGTACAACAACAAAATCTTTGCTTAATAAAAGAATATTTTTTCAAAAATTTCGAAAAATTTTGGTTTTGTGCGCGTTTTAGACATTTTTCCAGCATTTTTTGATTTTTCGAAAATTTCGAAAAATTTTCAAAAATTTTCCGATCCCATCTTCAGCTAGTAAAAGAATATTTTACGATTGTGGTTATAATTTCTGTGATGCACTGTATAGAGCCTGCGTGTACAAATAATGTCACGGTAGAACTGGCCTGCAGTATAGTCGAATGACGATGAATAGTGAATAGGAAAGGATTTGGAAGGAAGCGGTCGTGACCAAATTTAATGAGCATAACTTAGGCCACTATCCCTTCCTTCCACAAGCTATAACTCCAGTATGAGGATAGAATGAAGAGTTATTGACTATTAAATTTTATGGTTTAACAATTACGAATATGGCAGCGCTGCGAAACTGTATAACCAACTTGATGTAGTTGAAATCAATGGTTATTGATCGTTAAATTGTGAAAGTATTAATAGTGCCTGCTGGCCTCGCAGGATTAGTCACAAACGTTTGATTGGAAAAGTTAATGCAGTCACGGTATATATTTCTAAAGAATCGCTTTTGTAACGCGTGCACAGGATCGAATGGAAGTCCCTTCTCATTGTTACGGAACGTGTGATTTAGGCAGCCTGTCTTGCTCCCTTGCTGGAGAAGATGCCGAACCAGCACGGCGCTAGATACAGTTTAATTTACGAGCAGAGAACAAATGACTAAGCCTTTCAGCGGAAAACAAACAGCTTTGTGGTACGAGATTATGCTGGTGTAGAATATGGCTGGGGGTGTACTTTAGTTTTGGTTTCGGATATGAAACGTCACCAGATGAAAAACTGAACAGCTTCTTTTATCTTCTGGGACACATACAGGTCCTCCAAAAAAGATGTATACACATATATTACGGAATATTATCCTTGTGTGTATACATATTTTTTGGGACATTCTGTAAATTTAAATGTGTTTAAGTGTATAGCTTTAGGGCGTTTGGAAACATTGTTTTGAAGAGAATATTTTTTTATTTAAGAGTGACGTAATAAGTCAAGAAATATGAAATGGGCTGAGGGCATGTGACACGGAAAATACATATAAAATTTTTATCGGAAAACCTGAAACGAAAAACCTTTAGGCGGACGGACCTAGGCGTTCATGAGAAGATGGTATTAACATGGATCTTGGGGAGACAGGTGTGGAGTGGATTCATCTGACTCAGGATACAGTCAAGTGGTGGGCTGTTGTCAGTAAGGTAATAAACGTTCAGGGAATTTATTGAGCACGTGATCGATTGTTTGGATTTTCAAGAACTCTGGTCCTGTGAAGGCAGAATCAATCATTAAGCTACGCTTTCTTAAAGTAAATTGATCGATTTCATAATTTCTTCATGACTCTAAATGAGGAGTGTAAAACTTTTTTCTTTTTTTTTGAAAATAAGTGTACTCAAACATTAATGTTCATATTCACTATTGTTACGAAACTTTAATGTTTACAGTCACTGTCGATTGGCGTAATATTTCATACGCTAAATCACTGTTGTTTCCTCAAACTAAACACAAAAATAAAACGTCTCTCTGAGAAAGCCTTTAGGCCCGTAACCTGTCATACGCTAAGTAATTAAACGGTGAAGGTATTCTGAGCTTTCTTTGCTTTATTGTCGAAGAAATGTAAATGTTTCACTTCTACTTGCATTCATTTGCATATTAATCATTTCAAGTAACTCGTTTAAACTTTTACTGCTGTAGATAAATTACCGCTTCAAGGACTGAGCCAAGTCCAGTTTAACGCGCCTCACGTGAACGAGGGAGCCATGACAGCGCAGTTAGTTTAGTGACTAGCTACGGGATTCGATTCCAGGTGAGAACAAGAATTTATTTCTTAGTTTCAACGTCCAGGAAGATTCTTTAGTCAACCCTGGATATCGAAAGAGGTCTTTCTCTGGGAAGTACGTGACCCCTTGCGAGTATCTAATACTTAAATTAAGATTGCATGGAGTTTGACCTCCGCTATCACTGTCTGCCTTCATGGCGCGATGCCTATTCGTAGAAGTTCCATGTCATTTAAGAAAATGTATCTGTCCAACCGTATTCATTGCATTGGATAATTCCTTGTCAGATTGGTAGATATTTAATTTGTAAGTGTCATGTTATCACTACATTAGCAGTACTCGTATACTCAGGAAGTAGGCGTTATTGCCATCTGGACAGCTGTTGGCATACCCCTCGATAACATAGGTCGGAAGGCGCGACCCCATGCCGTTCACATGAATCTTTGCTACGCTGACGTCATGTAACGCCAAAAAAGTTGTCCAACACTTGTGACACTCCCGGGCCACTGTGTGGGTCTTGTAAACAGAAGAGTCATTAAAAACTGCCATGTTCTTAACAGTGTACGTTCTACAGGTCTGAACCCATAACAAATGCCTCAGAAAACCCGATGGTTCGAATCTGCTATTGTCTCGGCCTGACTGAGATTAGTGACGGAAGAAACGTGGACCACAAATCGGGAACACTTCTACAATTGAAATTATCATACATTATATCCCGACCAAGGCGAATGGTTACGTGGTTAGTTATTTCAAAAGCAGTTACCCGTTTTAAATTACGGGCTGTTGTATTAGCGGTGTTGCTATAATGCCTATAGATTTAAACATAGACCAGTAAATTCCTCGGAGAACCTCCTGTTCGTAATGGCGTTGCTTATCTACCGATGAAACGTGAGTGACTTATTGAGCGTAATTAGAACCTGCTGACAATAAATGTTATCGGCCGTCACCATGGGATCCCACGATGTCTTGGATGCAGGGAGCTAAGAGGATAACATTAAGATGGATATTTGGGTTGACAGGTGGATGAATCCGTTCAAGTCCAGTAGATTGCCTGTGGTACAGCGGTGTTGAACCTTCGCTTCGGGCTATGCTTTTAGCAGTGTTACTTTAAAGATGCTCAATTGGGTGATTCCCAAAAGATTTTAATATTATTCTTCATTTAAGACACGTGCCTCTTCAACCCTTTTATATTCGGCTCCTTAATTTTGCCCACAGAGTGTATTTATGTGTTCCGTATGATTCTCAGAACGAACAACTATCATTTCCTTAAACAGCGTTAACCAGTTGATGTATGGTAAAGTGCGGTGTTTTCTTTGCGGTACGGACTGAATTCTTAAATACTGTTTAAACGAGTATCGGGCTTCGCGCCATCTCGACACAGGAGTTCCTTGGTTTTCCTCTGTCTTCAAGCAAATGCTGAGATGGTTCCCAAGTTCCAAGTTGCCACTGCAAGCTTCTCATGCAGCCCTCCCGATTTAAATTAATCAAAATTTACCACCCCTTAACGCCGTCAAATCCCCCCCCCCCAGCAGGAACTTCTAAATTATGTACTAAACCTCCAAATCAATTGCCTCAGTTTTCTCTAATATAAAATTCAAAATTCCGTCTTCTCTGCCAATTATCGCACTAACGTCTTCACTCTTTACTTTACCCTTAACAGAAGGACGAGCGGGCATTGCCTGGGGACCTTATGACTATAAGTTGCTCTTTGCCCCCCCCCCCCCCCCCCCCGAAATCGAAGTGTCTCTCACTTCTCCCCCCACCAATTTCCCCTTTCTCTCCCTCTCTCTCTCTCTGTCTCTCTCTCTCATTGGGCTTCGAATGGTTTCGTATGAAGCACCCTATTAATTCGTCTCTTACTTTAGACCCAAATTTTCTGGCCACATTTTATCCTCACACACCTTCATTCTTTGTTTTTCTGTCGGAGTGTGACAACATGTGACAGCCTCGGTCGATCCGTAGCTTAATTAGAACAGCGTGGAAATAAATCTGCCTGTGATGATGAAACCTGCAACCCGCGAGGTCAGCTGTGGAGATTCGTCAAGGGAGTCTTCACGTGACCGCCTCATGCTGAGTGTTGGCATTTCTGAAGATGATCCGCCACTTGCCTCATCAAACTGCTGTGGCTTCATCTCATCTTGTCGACGACGTCAGTTTTATTGTCACACGGTGATTCTCGCGATAACCTTACCTGACTTGATTACAGACCGGGGATCTGTTTTTGTTTCGTGATATTTAAATATGCCAATATTGAAGTTTTAAAACGCTCGTGAGTTACGTCTTCAATTGTCGCTGAATTGAAAAATGAAGTCATGACCCGCGAATTAAGTAAAAACTACACAATAATGCAAAGTTAAGCGGGTTACAGTTTCTTTATTTATTTTATTTGTAGTGTTCTGTCTGGCGACAGGTCCATATGAACAGGATCCTTCCATCCTTTTCTCGGACTGGGACCTGTTCATATACGTTCTTGGCAGATGATCCAGAAGTGGTTTGTCATTGCCTTCTTCTGTGTGTGAATGGAGTAACTGTTGGGATGCCACGGAGGAAAACTCCGTGTTGCCTAGACCACGGCCTTGCCCAACACAAGTTATAAATTCGGGCACCGCCGGGAATCGAACCCGAGACCCCAGGATTACAAGGCCAGCGTTCTAACCGCTAGACCACCGTGGCTCAAATCGTTAATTCTTAATTGAAGTGTGTACTACGTCAGGTAATTTAATGTCTTTGTTGAGAGCTGCAGATAATAATTTTACAAGTTTTTTACATAGAAACAAAGAGACACTTTTACCTGCAGATTATGCAGCACTGGAATAGGAGTAGACATTTCATCTTATCAGATATGAATTCACGCAACATCGTCCCAGGGGACATTCGGGTAACACAGATAAGTACTTTGCACGTGACAAACTCTGACACTTAAAATAATTGAAAGAATTCTGAAATAATTTTATTAAAATTTAATGTATTCGCTCACACGCTGCAGTTACTCCAGTATCTCTGAAAGTGTAGCATTTGTTACCGCAAGTTTGAACAAAAATAATAGGATATCTTTCGGAGAATAACAAGAAATCCATCAGCAGATCTATTCTAGAGCCCAGTAACGGGCAAGGTCCACTGCTTTGTAGTAATTAACAGCAAAAATAAAGTAGGATGTTTGCAGCTGTTCAAAGCGCGTCCAAGAACGTAAGTACAACTGTTTCTGTAACAGCGCATTGAACTAAGGCGTCTCTCCCGTGGTGTTGAAGGGTGGGACCGTAGTTTCATCACTACTGAGGGAAATTGCTTAAATATGGAGCCTGGTAGTCTGTGATCTTTATCTCATGTTTCACGAATAACTAGCCTCTGTGATAAATTGTGAGTTCCATGACGATTGGACCACTGTACTTAGAAGCTGTTGGCAGGATATATAATTTCATTTGTTTTAACCTCTGTCTCTGGATGTCAAAAGCCATATTCGAAGGACACGAGAAAACTTATTCTGAAATCGTAAGACTTCTGCCAGTGGAGTACACTGCGTTCTGAGAGGATTCAGAAAGCTTCATCTCTGTCCAATAAAATTATAATATCAGTAGAGATTAACTGTACATGATCTTCAAGATATGGTCAAGTTATGGCGGACTTGAATATACGAACTTACACACGCACTAACTGATCTGTCAACTCAAAATATTTTTGTAGATGTGATTTAATTTTATGAAAATAAGTTCGTCAAAATTACGGTCAGATTTCCGTGTTGGAATACTGCATCTGTGTATCAAATATAGCACATAGTTGTGACTTGCATTCGGTGACATTTCACGGCCTGCAAATTTTGTTCCATGTAGCTCAAATGTAGGAACGCGCCCTCGTTTTCGTAGTTCGTCTCCTGACGAAGCGCATTAATGAGAGTCAGTTTCGGAGAAGGCGGGAAAAAGAATCGGGTACTTCCTGTCGCCTGCATCCCGGCTTCACGGCCTTGTGAAAGGCGCAGAAAGCTGTTTCACCTGGACTGATTCTTAGAGGGGCCGGCCGGCCGGCGGGCTACCGGTTGCTACGGTAACTGGACGTAATAAAGTATTGTGCCAACTTATTGTAGGTTTATTTTGTGCAAAGATGGCTGTCTTCTGGGATATTGCGCCATCTACGATGACAGAAAATGACCGACGTTTCAGAAGTGCGTACTGCCTCCATCGTAGGGCGATCATCCTGATGATGGGAGGCGGTAAGCACCTCTGAAACGTCGGTCATTTTCTGTCATCATAGATGGCGCAATATCCCAGAAGACAGCCATATTCACACTCTTCGCCATGAGAACCTGAAATATCACCAGTTTGAATGAAGAACTTCTTTGGAATGTTAGTGTACCTTGTAAAACCGGTCACATATGTCTCTTGGCACGTTTAACGCGTTAAAGACCAGTGGTAATTATATGTACCACCTGTACCATCAGTAACTCTTCAGAATAAAAAATATTTTATTTCCTTAAACAGCATTAACCAGATGATCTTAGTAATTGTGAATTGTGGTGTTTTCTTTGCGGTACGGACTGAATTCTTAAAAGTTATTTAGATGAGCTTCGGTTTTGAGCAATAATAATAATAATAATAATTACGAGTATTTTGAGCACTGGGTTTGACTACTGTGAAACATAAATATGAGGATGTTGTCCTGTTGGCAGTGAACAAGTTTTCTAAACACCCTGTATTCGATGTTACTTATATGATTGGCCTTGATGTTCTTTATACATATGAAATGTAGCAAAGCTAATCACTAGTACAGACATGACACTCCGTACAGTCTGAAATTATTCCGTATAAAACGGGGGGGGGGGGGTGTTGAAAGCACATCTCATGAAATCTGCTTCCCCGTTCTACAGATCTGGTGTTATAAATGTCATATTTGTATATTTTAAGTTTACAGTCAAACAGTATGCAGTACGTTACGAATATTGTCATATATTTCTCAGTTTTGCGCTGATAATTCCATAAAAATTAAAGAACGAGTCAAGCAACTTGTATTTACAGACCAAGCTACGCAGTTATCTTCGTTGTGTTACAGTTATCTGTGGTTTTGATTGAACACTTGCAAACAATGGACACAAAGTTATCGTTATTTTTTAAATACGAACCACTACAGCAAACTTCAAGGTCTGCCTGTTGGCATTTCATTTGAAAAACACGCAGGCTTTGGTGTGCACTGTTTGTCAGACAGTACGCGTCTGAGACTGCAAAATGTTCTAAGACCCCTGACATTCCGTAAGGAGGAGGTTTACTGTATTTTCCGGTGTCTGCAGGTTGCTCCGGAGCTATGGACTGTGAGGATTCGTCGTACAACTCGACCAGCGAGCCGGAGCCCGATTCTGACCCGGAAGACCCGGAGCGTCTCCTCAACGAGTGGCTGGGCGAACTGGACAGTCTGACAGTGGTGAGTTCTGTGGTGTGGGCGGACCGGAAGTCACTATCAGCCGAACCGGAAGTGAAAACAGATACCAGCAGAGTACTTGGGCGATGCATGAGCAATAAACTGTCACTTCCTTCACATACGTTGCGTAGGATGTCAGTTGACATCCGACATGTTGTCAATTTCGTACAGAATATAAATTTTTGCGGGCAGTTTGAACGCGTAAGAAAGGGTCTGTCGCTGTTCTATTAAATGTTTCGGGTTCCCTAAAAGAAATCTTTCGTTTGTTTAACTCAAAGTAGTGATTGTCTACTGTGCATTAATTTTTGTTGGCCACTTGATCGCCATGGCCGAGTATACTCGAGTTCAGATTAGTTCCCCATGTATAAAATATATAAATATAGAAAATTGTGTATACAGCGGGTTAAAAATGTGACAGTGACTTCCGTCAGTTCTATCTTAATTAGATAATAATACGAGCTTGTGTTCATATATCTAAGGCTCCCATAATACTTGCTACGGAATATAATTTTTCGAAGTGAGATACATTGTATCTGAAGTATGAGATGCCTCGGGTCAGGGTAGACGGTCTGAGGGCCGAGAATCAATCCCGGTACGTCCGGAATACGAAGCAGGAGTGCCAACACAGGTAACAGCCTGTTTAGGGCTGTACAAATTACTCAGGAAGTAGTTAATGTATTTCGGTCTCGAACGCTGTGCGGTGATTTTTTTAATAGATATAAATTAAAGTAGATAAATTAATAACTGCAAAATGAATGCATTTGTTGCTTTTTCCTTAGCATTTATCATGTGTAATTTCGCCCCCCCCCCCCCTCAAAAAAAATACAATTGTGCCGTGGACTTTATGCTATCAGTTAATCCGATTTAACTACATCGTAAATTCACATTGATATTGAATTTAAATAAAATTCGCCCAACAACGTTCGATGTAAAATCCCCAAATTTAATCGAAATCCATTCTGTAATTCTTGAGACATGCGAACTGATATCCGAATTTTGCGCTCATTTTATCCATCTCCCAGGTGATACATGAATGAACATCGAGCAGCGATTGAATAATATCGATAGGGGAAAATCGAACGTATCGCAGTGTCACTTCGTCCGCTATGATTCTCTTGTGGGGTACGAACCCAGGCCTCGGAGGAAAGAAACGTTATCAGTTCGTAGGTATTTGTTTACTGCAGTGATGATGTGGAGGAAATCAGGATAGAAAAACCAAGTTTCAGCAAAGACTTAAGGTGTAATCGGTAAATTCGACGAAATACCTGGAGAGTCGACATGACATCAGAAGTCACGTGGGGACAAGGGTGCGTGTTGTGTTAATAGTAGTAATAAATCAATAGATATGAGGAACTTGGCGGTGTTCAGACGGCGAGATGTGGTTCAGGATAACCCTCTGGTGTGTGTGTACAAACAATCTGGAAGAGACCTCGCCTCCACCCACGACCAGCTGTGGGGTGGATGGCAGACGTCCGCGCTATTCCTAGACGACTCGATTCTTCGCGGCCAGGGGTGGCAAAAATCTGCCCTGCAAGTAGTCGTCGGATGTCAGCCAGTCAGTATCTAAGTTCTTTTTACTGAAGATTGTCTCTCCCTAACACCGGATTTTTAGGGCCCACGCCTCTGATGTAACTATTTCTAGTGGCATTGTTTTCTGACTATACAATATTTATAATTATAATTATACTCCCATAAGCCATTTCAATAATTGTTCCTCTCACATCCTTTTTTTTCTTCTAACATTTAAATAATGTGTGTAGGATTTGAGGTTATCACAGCGATGAGTCCGAGTTCTGGGTTGTTGCGTCCGGTAGAAATATACCGACGTTTCAGAGGTTCTTGCTGCCTGCATTATCATCAGGGTATTTTATTTTCTCCAGTGCCTGTTACATGTACCGCCAATCTCCCTACCTGATTTCATCATCCTAATATTTGGTGAAGTTTTACAAATTTTTAAGCTTCAAACTACGCAATTTTCTCCAGTCACCTTATCATTTCTCGTGAGGAACCTGTTCCCAGATACCCTCAGAAACAAATTCATTTCCTTTAAGCACTTCGAAAATTACTTAAAACGCGCTTATTCAACGTCAGTTTATATGTTAACCACCGAATGTATCCATTATTCGTCACGGTTCTTATAATTAACTGCACTGATGTAAAAATGCATATTCTGTGTATCATAGGTTGAATGCTTGTAACTAGGCACGTATTGAATCAGTCTTCTTTGTGCATTGTCATGAATTTCATAAACATTATAGTGAGTAACAGGAGAATTTAACCTTTTAACTGGCACATGAACGAAAGTGCACTGCAACAGACGCCAAATTACTCTTATCGTTAAATCAAGGTTTCAGTTCGTTCATTCATTTCTAACCTATCCCGTGCTTACGACATGTACTCGTGGATGAGTCAAAGCTTCGTATGATGATGCTATATGAATTCTTTTTGTACAACACCCAGTTACGTGTTCAGGCAGATGCATGTTGCAATATCAGTGCTAACAAAACTTTACTGTTGATGCAATTTTAACACGGGGGCTTATGTGTAGCTGAGTAAGTCTGTATTTACACGAACCGCCACTGGCTACTTCCTTTTCCTGCGAATCAGTATTCTTCTCATATGCGTGTGTGTCTCCATCTATTGAGTTGAGGAACCATCTCCTTGTTGTAGTTGCGTGACTTGCTCACAGATGGGGCAGCAGTACTAGAGAGCCACTGACCTTCAGTGTCTTCGTATATTGGATCAATAAACAACACGATTTCCCCAGCCCGTGTTCAAAGTCGGGATTCTTGTCTAATAGTCAATAGTATAGTCTAGGGAGCTGAGGGGAATATTTGGACCTAAAATGGATTAAAATAGGAGGGCGGGGGAAATTCTACATAAAGAGCAGTCTCATAATTTGAGGGCGACCAAGTGAAGAAGGATGAAATGGGTGGAGCTTGCAGAGTGCATGAGAGAGATAAGAAAGTGAAACATAATTTTAGATGGTAAACCTCAAGGAAAGTTGCCACTTGGAAGACCCAGGCGAAGATGGGAAGTTAATACGAAATTCAATCGAAATCCGAAACGTCCGTTTGCCAATGTGCCAGTCAGGGCATCGTTTAAGCCCTTACATGTGTCGAGCAGATGCTAATAGCCTTCTGAAGGAATGGGACTTTCCGTGTCCTGTGATTGGCTCCGAGATGGCTGTGCATGAAACGGTATCCGCTGTTCCATCTCGTTAATTAGTAGACACTGCTCGGCTGCTACTGACACAATCGCCTACGAAGTACAAGCAGAGTGGATAATTACACACACCGGTGGTTTCAATTTTTCGCCCCCCCCCCCCCCCCAAGTGCTATGCAGTTAGCGGAAATGACTGAGGATAACCACGAAAATCCTCGGGATAGTTTCGAGGTCAATGTGTGGTGCCAGATATACCTCCTTATGTCTTAATAACATGGCGCCCTATTAAGTACACAGTTTTTTTACCTTTAAACTTTTGATCCCGAGGGCTGTCTGCATGATATTTAAGAATTCAGTCCGTACCGCGAAGAAAACACCGCACTTCACCATTACAAAGATCGACTGGTTAACGCTGTTTAAGGAAAGTAATCGCTGTTTATTATGAGGATCATAGTTCGTCTGATTAATATTAAAGAATTCAGTCCGTACCGCGAAGAAAACACCGCACTTCACCATTACAAAGATCAACTGGTTAACGCTGTTTAAGGAAATAATCGCTGTTTACACTGAGAAACATACGAAATACGTAAATACACAATGTAGGCAAAATGCAAAGTTAGTTAATTTTAAAGGAGTCGGTACGTATAGTTACCACTGTTCGTCGAAGGATTAATGGGCATAGATTGTTCTTCCAAATCAGAAAATGTTGGTTTCTATGACATTTATTATCTTTCTACGATGAACCGACGCAGATTACTCTATAATTATTCATATCCCCAGTCAGTAATTTCGGGAATGAATTTACGCTCCAAAAAAAAAACTAATGAGAAGACTTGAACGTAGCCGTGTGTTTAATGAAATTGTGCGTGATGGCACCGGGAGAAATGATCTTATTGCCAGGAGACGTCTGGGGGACATGGCGGGTGAAAGATTGAGGATCAGTCACGCAAGGTATGACTCACCATTATCTCTGATTCGAGAGTTAAGACTGATGAACCATTTAAAAGGGAATGCTTTGAGGAGTATTTACGGGTTTCGATGTGAAATTAACTGTACAGGCTTTGAACCGAGTGAGCTTTTGTGCTCTCTGCGCTGAACCTTCATGTCCTTACTACACAGTTAACGTTATTGAGATGAGATGAGATGGGCTGGGCTGGGCATGTGGCACGCATAGAACTGATAAGGGACGCTTACGTTGTAATATGAAAACTTGAAGTGAAGATGTGACTTCAGGCAGATACGGGCAGATGGGAGGATAATATTAAAATGGATATGAAAGCAATAGGATGTTAGGACGTGGGCTGAACTCAATTTGTTCATGATTTTTCTCGCTTATGAAACACGAACGTTTGTTAGAAGCTTGTGGTAGACCCCAATGCCGAGCGTAATAATCATAATTCCTCGTTTTGCGATTTTCGTCAAAATATTATTATTTGTACTCTGTCATAAAGTACCCTCAATCTGTGGAAGACCAAGATTTACACCCATACAAGACAACGGAAGGGAGCTTTAGTGGACTGTTTTATTTCTAGCCTTACCCGGGGCGACGGGGAGCTGTTAAGTATTTCATCTGTAGGAAGGATTTGTAAGGACACAATAAGGTTTTTCTACTGACGGCTCCACCCAAGTCTGTCGCTGTCATGGCAACGTTGCTTTAATTTCAGTGTAAATTGGTAGCATCCAAGCAAGAGCGTATTAAGTGCCTCAAAACTGGAGGCATCTAGCCTCGTGTTAATTCTCAGTCGCTACGAAGACGAAATTAGGGCACGCGAAAAGATTGTCCTCGTCGTACACGGTTGAGATTTCAGGTCCTCACGGCGATGATCTGAAGATGACTTGTCTTCTGGGATGTTGCAGTGTGTAGTCTGGTCGGAATCATCGCCCTGATGATGGAGGCAGAAAGCATCTTTGAAGCGTTGATCGCTTTCCGTCAGACTACACAGCGCAGCATCCCGGAAGACAGCCATCTCCACCTGTAACTTAAAAGTTTAGTGTCCAGATAGCAGCGCGCCCGCCTAGGAGGAATACGTTAATTTTGAACAGCCCAAAAGGGGTGAACCTCCATGTTGGGATGTTGGCAGTAGGTCTCTGCCTGAAATAGTCGTGTGTGTGCGTGTTTTTAGAATTTATATGGTCTGGGTTCAGTCTGACTTTCGGGAAGTAATTTTTAGGTGCTGGGCGTGTTTTTTGAAGTCAGTTCATAAGATTCTGTTCAGATTGTCGCTTAGAAGCAAGAAGTCTTTCTGTTCTGCGTTTGTGAATCGAACGTGTTGCGCCATCTCCCAACATTTAAATCACGAAAACAAAAAAATCATTGAAAATATTATTAAACCCATCTTATTTTGCCCCTCAGAAATTGAGAGACGCGAAAACATCACATCTCTTTCACGCATTTCATCCAGAGACGTTTTCAGTGCAAGGCACGCTCTAAGACGTGCGCCAACGTCGTTTTCAACTGTTTCAACAGACACGTGTTTGATGCGAGTTTTCAGTAGTCAATTGTTCTGTATAGCTTCGAAGCAATTTTCCTATTACAGCAATGCAGCTGCGTCCATAGGATAAATATCTTACGCGTAAGAAGAGGTTTGTTCTTTGTTCTGACGTCTTGTGACACTTTCGCTCGCACCGAAAGCCTCTCTCTAGTTAGTGATTGGCCTTGCGTTCTCGCTAATTTCTGTAGATAGAACTTAAATTGGTCAACATCTACACTCTTACACGCTTCGAGGACCCTAGTTCGAGACCACAAACTGCTTCTCTGTGATGTGTTATTCATTCTCTTTCTTCAGATGCACGACACTTGCGTGTTTCAAAGTTGTCTTCTGGCAGAAGTAAGGAGTTAGCACTTTCCTGGCGCGTTAATTAGACTGCCGTGTGTTTATCACGACACTAGCCTCGCCCACGGACAGGTGACACAGCAGCGGGTTTTCCAAAGACCTGCACCCCCTTTTTAACTCTAAAGAAAGAAATTAACGGTATAAAATTATTTGTAGCACGTCTAAACAAGCTCATTTACATACAGTTTACAAATTAACGCCTGCTTGTGTTAATAAAACAGAAGACAGTCGCCAATGAGGACCTACAGTTAAAATTTGAATTTAAATCGCCAGATACTCTTATTCATCTAGCGGTGATACGGTGTAATGTTCAGCAAAGTTTCTAAAAGGCAGAACTCATAAAGCGTGGGTGAGCTCTCAGGTTCTCACGACGACGAGTATGAAGATGGCTATCTTCTGGGATGGTGCGTCGTACACTCTGGTAGGTAGCGACCGACGGAAAAAGTAAGCGCCTCAGAAATTCGGCTCAAATCCCAGAGGAGATAAATACTTCCACTGTCGTCGCTGAATAACGAGAAATTGGCTCGATCCTAGGTGCTGAGGGGAGTTTGGGGGGGGGGGGAGATTCGCCAAATTAAGAAGTAATAAAACCTTAATTTCATTTCATATTTCCCTAACAAGGCGTGTAACGAACCCTGGGAATAAAATAATTTGAGTCTTCATGATGTCACCCTTCCAACAAATTTGACTTAATTGGTCTACGTCATTTGGGGCAATCCACGAAACATGAAACATTAGAAAACTTTGTTTATAACTTGAGAAGCTGGCAGTCTCTCAGCAGGTCGAGTAATTTTCCCTCCATTATAGAAACCGAACCGAAGATTAATTTCCGTGTTCACATGAGACCGTCACCGACTCCTCGGGCTTGAATTTGATTTTAAGCCATGAACATATTATTTGAGTTACACACAGTGCCCACATAAAATCCGTCTCCTTTCGTCCAGAATATGCACGGGCCGATTTCAGCCCGCGAACCATATGGGAGGTCCCCGTGACGTAATCCCCAAAAGGGTGAATCATTTCCTCCCGTCTGTCTGAGGGCGTCAGCTGTTTCACAGAATCTACGGCCAGAAACTAACATTTCAATAATGACAACTAATCCTCTGGCCTGCTTACGCTGACGCACACCCAGCGACCCCACCGTCTGTACGTACAGCCCGAAAGATAAACAGGGTGAGATCTCAGGTTCTCATGGCGACGAGTGGGGAGGTGACGGCTATAATTAAGTACAGGCAGGGTAGCTCAGCCAGTACATTGACTAGACTGCGGGATAGACGACCTTGGTTCGATCCCCGGCAAGGCTAAGAGATTTATTTTCCTAGCTACAGCATCTGAGGTCCACCCAGCCTTCTGTCGTACGGGTACCGCGACTTTTTCACCGGGGATAAAGCGGACGGGACGTGAAACTGATCATCCAGTTCCGAGGTCGATAAAGTTTAGAAGCGTGTCTCCACTCCACCGTACGTCGAAATGGCGTGGTGCTTAGAGACGGCTCCCAGAGAGGCTTTGGCCGTTCATTCCTATGACAGCCATCAGGCTCGCGGACCCCGGGTTGTGGTGACGGAAGTTGTTTTCCGAAGGACGGACCGACCGATCGGCAGCTGCTGCTCTTTTAAGAATCAGCAGATGCGCTCAAGACGCCAGGTGAGACCGGACCCTGCTCGTGTGACGACGACTCTGTACGAGTGTGGGTCCTCTCCGGTAACGGGACCCACTCGGTCGCAATACCTCCATAATTCAATTCGCACATCTGACCGTTTATCTTCATGTGTCTGTCATCCATGGACGTACTTATTTATCTGTCTTACCGACTATGCATTATGATGGAGGCAGCAAGCACCTCTGAAACGTCGGTAAACGTTTACAACATCGCCGCCGTGAGGACCTGTCTCTCTCCTCTTCTCTGCTATGACATGACATGACGAAGCAACCCACAGTTAATTAGCACCGACTCATTAACACGACGTTCCACAGCTGTTGCATTACGAGCGCCGAGGAAGTGCTAACTGCTTTCCTGCGTGTTGCAGTTAATTGTGTCCGTGTATTTTGGCCCCGCCTATTCGCCTTGTACGCCGTCAAACAGCTACTGTGCACGCATTCTTTGCGACGTATAAGCTCCCCGGTTCCCACTTGTCTCTTTATTTCTTACGAAATATTCTCGGCAAATGAAATAATGTTGTCTTGGATATCGCCCTGATGATGGAAGCTGTAGGCACCTCTGAAACGTCGGCCAATTTCTACCAGACTACACGCCGCAACAACCCAGGAGACCGCCATATTCATATTCGCCGCCGAGATAACCCGAAAGCTCGCATCTATTTATAGTTTCAGTAGGTTTCGTACTTCCGTTTCATCTGATAAATACTGACTGACGCAGATTCGTGAATCAAGACGTTTGATGAACTGATAAATCGTTGTGAGTCACACAGCGCCCCTTGACAGGGCTTGTTCTGACTAATGCAGTGAGAAAGTCGCCCCTCAATGTAGGGTCTGGTAAGGAAATTACCTGTTTCTGTGTAACCTGAAGGTTTCTTACCATATTCACAAGAGTCTGCCACTAGATCCTATCCTCAGCCAGCTGAATCCGAAAAAAACCTTCGCATTGTATTTTATTATTATGCTCCTTACCACCCTCTCCGCCTACTATCTCTTTTCTGGACGTTTTTAGACAAAAACAGTGTAAGCATTTCTCGTCCACCCCCATACGTGCTATATGCCCCGCCACAAATTATGAAGTTCCTCATTATGCAGTCTTTCCGCCCTCTTAGGTCCAGATATTGTCATCAGCGTCCTGTTCTCGAACGCCCTCATTCTGTGTTCTTCCCTTAAAATGATAAACCGAAGTCTGTGGATCACATCTGAAAGCCCATTTAATTTTAATCGAGTCCTGCAACTATACCGTGGCTAGTCTAAATAACATATAAGAATTCAGTCCGTACCGCGAAGAAAACACAACTCCCTACCATTACAAAGGTCAACTGGTTAACGCTGTTTAAGGAAGTAATCGCTGTTTACACTGAGAATCATAGTTCGTCTGATTAATATTTAAGAATTCAGTCCGTACCGCGAAGAAAACACCACACTCCACCATTACAAAGATCAACTGGTTAACGCTGTTTAAGGAAATAATCGTTGATTATACTTAAAATCACACGAAACCCATAAAACAAAATTAAGATGTGTTGATTTTTTAAGCAGATGGTACATATAGTTACCATTGGGCTCTGAAAGTTTAATAAACTCTAGTGATTTTATGTTATACGTTTAAATGCGTTATAAAGTTGGATTACTCCTTCTGATTCCAAGCGGTGAATTCGCGAAATCTGAGAGTCTTCCACGTGCTCAGAGCTGGGGATGTCTTACTCACCCCCAATGCATCATGGGGATACTACGTGAATCATCAGGTGGGGGCGCTGAATTGTCAACAAGACTCATATCACTGCATTAATTCAAGGCTGACTCACGCGTGATAATGCTGGGATCGAATCCCGTGCCAGGAACTGTACCTTCGCCTCCACCTGCTACGATCATGATCTATAGATCCCCAACTATCATCGCTGTCTTCGGGTTCAGTACACTTAAAATCCTCAAAACATGTTTATCTAACGCCATGGTTCTGAGTCTTTTTCTGAACAGCTGATAGTCTCTCATCTGGTAAATAAATCCTCCGCCTTCTATGGAATTCGATGGTTCAGTAGCTCGGCACTGAATCACATCCCGAGCCAGTACAGTCCAGTTTCCACCTTCACAACGTATTTATCCAAGAGCCATTTTAATATTATCCTCTCATCTATGGCTACCTCTACCACGAGTGGTCTCTTCCCTGTAGGTTTTATATTCTTTAAATATCTTGTCTCTCCCGTTTTATCGTCCTTCGCTTTATATCCCTAATAAAATTTGGTGAAGATCCCGTAAGAATGAAATCCAAGATTGTGCTGGTGAAGCAGCATTGCCTGACGGACGATTATTTTGAGATATCTTAATACAGAACACATGAGGACACAGCCACGTCTTGAGGGCGGAAGGAAGAGCAGCTGGCGGGCAGGAGTCTTGCCCCCTGGAAATCTGGGTACAAGCTGTCACAGACACCTAACCCCACAACTGCCAGAAGGGACCTTAACACCTACTTTAAAATTCAGCAACACAGAATATATTCATTGGTTTCTCTCTATTCTCACTGTAAACAGCGATTATTTCCTTAAACAGCGTTAACCAGTTGATCTACGTAATGGTGAAGTGTGGTGTTTTCTTCGCGGTACGGACTGAATTCTTTAATATTAATCAGACGAACTATGATTCTCAATGTAAACAGCGATTATTTCCTTAAACAGCGTTAACCAGTTGATCTACGTAATGGTGAAGTGTGGTGTTTTCTTCGCGGTACGGACTGAATTCTTTAATATTAATCAGACGAACTATGATTCTCAATGTAAACAGCGATTATTTCCTTAAACAGCGTTAACCAGTTGATCTTTGTAATGGTGAAGTGTGGTGTTTTCTTCGCGGTACGGACTGAATTCTTTAATATTAATCAGACGAACTATGATTCTCAATGTAAACAGCGATTATTTCCTTAAACAGCGTTAACCAGTTGATCTACGTAATGGTGAAGTGTGGTGTTTTCTTCGCGGTACGGACTGAATTCTTTAATATTAATCAGACGAACTATGATTCTCAATGTAAACAGCGATTATTTCCTTAAACAGCGTTAACCAGTTGATCTTTGTAATGGTGAAGTGTGGTGTTTTCTTCGCGGTACGGTCTGAATTCTTTAATATTAATCAGACGAACTATGATTCTCAGTGTAAACAGCGATTATTTCCTTAAACAGCGTTAACCAGTCGATCTTTGTAATGGTGAAGTGTAGTGTTTTCTTCGCGGTACGGACTGAATTCATTAAATTACACGAGCCCTGAAGTCGATCACGTACAGTGGGGATGGATGGGTTACATAAAACGCATTCAAAGGCCTGGTTGTTGCGTCTGCGCTATTATCTTCCAGATACGGTTCTGTTGGCGACAGTACGCCAAGAAGGCCCTCCTACCATGAACATTAAACCCAGTGAACGTCACAGCACGTGCCATTTAAATACTGAGCATGGCGTTTACACTTTCCATGCCACACACGAGGTACCTCGGTTGAAAACACTGTCCCTTCTGGTCGAGTCTACTTGATGTTGATAAAACTCTTACTGCCGTATCTCAACAGTTAAGGCCATTTGTGGCTCTTCAGCGGTAGAAATAATACGTTCGTTTGACCAAAAACACGCTGAAGTGAAAATATCACAGCAGACTGCTTTTTTACTCATGTCAGTAGAAACCAGAAAATATATGAAACAGCCTTAAGAAGCTGGTAGTCGCTCAGCTAGTCAAGAAATTCACTGTCTTGTATGTCGCCCGCTTTTCATCACCGTGTTCCGAAAGACTCGCCAATGAACTTCAATATCCTACTTATCTAAGGCAGTAAGTACCTCCGAAACGTCGGTCATTATCTGACAGACTGCACGGTGCAACGTCCCAAAAGATAATCATCGCCGTGAGGACCTGAAATCTCTTCTGGAGAACTTGCTTGTGGGACGCCCTGTGGGGGCACGTGGCAGCTGGAGCTAGGTAGGTCCGACCGCTCCAATCAGGGTAATTGGAATCCACGCTGTGGGCCACGGGCCACAGACCGTGTCCAGTTCGCTTGCAATATCACAGGTGCCAGACGGATGGAACACCGTGGCCGCGGTTCGAGCCTCGCTTGGCACATCCGTTGCCTGTTACCTTCACTTATTTTCGAAATTCGTTCGTCCCACAGACCTGGTGTTCGTCTAATGCGCGCAGGTGTCTAGTATGAGAAATCTAATCACCGCGTCTCTTTTATTTTGTTAAATACTCACCACCTTTCATAGTAAAGGTGTTAAAATACAGATTGAAGACTTCAGTGTCTTATTTTCACAGCCCAGAGGAGCCCATATTCAAATCCCTGAAGGCCTGTATTTATCTTAGTGGGGAATCCCCCTGTCATTCACAAAGGTCAGTGATTGTATCCTAACTTGTACGCTATCGGTATCAAATTTAATCAAAATCCGTTACTTAGATTTGCATTCGAGCAGATAAACGCGATCTCCCTATAAAGCGGTGATTTCCTGAGCGCCGTGCAAAGATCGCGTCTGTGACACGCGCGGTATCAGTGACAAGGTCTGGTCCTTCTGCTGCAAGTGCTTTTTTGTGGAGTATTCGGTAGGACCATCTGCCACACTTGTGAGTGTCGGCAGGTGGCACACGTCCTCGCCAGCCAGGTGCGGACACAGCTGCCCCCTCAATCACGGCGCAAATTGCGATACGCATGCCATCAAGGCTGCTAAGCAACAAGTTCGCAGAGAACAGCTTCCAGATGCAAAATCTTACGTTTCGTAATTAACTAAGTCCTTCGAAGACGTGGCAAAAGAACACAACGTTCCTTATCCCTTTAAAGTCGAAGCTCATCTAAATAACATATAAGAGAATTCAGTCCGTACCGCGAAGAAAACACCGCACTTCACCATTACAAAGATCAACTGGTTAACGCTGTTTAAGGAAATAATCGCTGTTTGCAGTGAGAATCATTCGAAACCCATAAATACAAAATGAAGAAATGTTGACTTTTGAAGCAGGTAGGGCGCAATAGTTCCCAGTGGGCTTTAAAGGATTAATAATTTAAGAGCAGAGTAATGTTTGCTACGATTCGTTTCAGAATCTTCATCTTCCTCCAAAAAAACATCAAGATTAAAATGTACAAAAATGTAATTTTACATCTTGTTTTCTGTGGGTGTGAAACGTGGTCTCCTATCGTATGGGAAGGACACGCTGGTATATGTGAACAGAGTCCTCAGGGGGAACACGTGGCCACGTGGTTGGAGAAAATTACGTAATGACAAAGAGCTTAATTTTATTTTTTAAGGGAAAGGTCGGTTGTCCACTAGTATGTCTGTGTATTTATTTTAAGTCTGTCCAGGTTGTAAGTACGCAGTCCACTAGCTAATTAAGTTTCGTTCCAGAAATGCCATCTGGGCGTTAAGATATATTTGTATCAAATGCACATCGTGACCATTGAAGTACGCATTATCTCAAGGAAAGAATTTTGTCTCATTCCGGCGATGAACACCGCCTCAGATAACAATCCACACGCGAGTCAACATCAGGTTTCGAAGCCCAAAACACAGATGCAAGATTTTAGGTTCCAGGTGCAAGCAACCGTCTTTCTGAAGGAGGGACCCTTATTTCTTAACCAAAAGGGCCGGATGTTGTTATTGGCAGACTTTGCATCGGCCTCTTAAGCTGTGACGTCACGTTTTGTCTGTCTACAATGCAGGTCGGAATGAATTACCACGTTTAAAAGTGCAGCTTCATTTCTAGAAGCTACGTCTCAGGTTCGGGTCCTGTTAGTGTCACAGTTGTCCACAGATTTGGTGCTTTGCACGTGGTTTCCTCACCAAAAGTCCACACCTCCGAAACGTCTGTCAGTGTCTTCCAGACTACTCGGCGCAGCATCCCAGAAGACAGCCTAAGTTATTCCTGAGAAATGAGAGAAGTACTTAAACCGACAGCTTCCACCCTGCAGAAGCACTTACGGGGGTTGAAACACAACCATAAAGCACTGGTCTCCTACTAAAGAGTTTTGGGTTCAGGACCAGATAATTGTGGTAGAACTTTAGGCGACAGAACTGAGTTCAGTCAATCTGAAACGGGCCACGTGACTGATCCCTGCAGACATTTGTTTATAATACACGCTTAGCACACGTGTAGGATAAGTCGTCGAAGTAGCAAGGCGTTAAAGAATGTAATTGCCAATTCATTATTCATTTGACGCTGTATGGTATACGCCATTGACTGCATTAAATTATTAAAAAAATAAAATATAACCGATGAGAAATCGTGGCTGAACGTTGTCATAGAGACGCGTAGTGTTTTCTTTGAGGTGGAAGCTGATAATTTTTAAACCCCTTGATCTGTTGTGACAATGTAATGAATTACAGATCACGTCAGAGTCGCTGAACTAAGACACCATTTCTTGGGGTCTCCTTAATAGTAACGAACGTCAAAGAAAGAACCACTCAGCGTCGTCGAATTGGTCTGACGATCACATGATTTGTCATGAAAGTTTCGAGATCTGTAGCTTATGATGTTTCTCACATTATGGCGCGCGGTCCATATGCTGCCGTGGGGCTCGCGATCTGACAGGAAGGGCCTCTCGTCTTTGACATGCGAGTGGTACTACTTAAAAAGAAAAATTACAAGGAAATCTGAGATAAAAAACCTGCCATGCGACAAAGGTTAGCAGGCCTCTTTGCGCATGCGCTGCAGCACACATGCAAGATGTGAGTAACCTACGCACGATACTACCTGTACCACAAACATCAGCTGCATAGGATAACCTCATCTCTCGCTTTCCCTATGAACCCCGATCCGTATTACAAACGTCTATTCTCGAACTTAACGGTAAAGTGGTTAACACTCCTTCGTTTTCATGAGGTCGCGCGTTCAAGTCTCCGTTCTGAAACCGAAAATCCCTCCACGTAAATATCAGGACATAACCTTAAATCTGATCACGGGTGTTCCCTTCCACATTCCCACCATTTCATTATTCATCCTGTCATTCAGTAGGATTTGAGGTATTCACGGCGGTGAATCCGATGTCTGTCTTCCGGGTCGTAGCGTCGTGTAGGGTGGTAGAAGTTTACCAACGTTTCAGAGGTCCTTGCTGCCTCCATCATCAGGGCGATGAGCCGTTCGACCCTGAGCAGCTTACAGTGTCTCAGTCCGAGTGTTAATTATGGAAGAGACAAGGTTTTCTCGGGATTATCGAATTCGTGTCGATTGTGGCTACCGACGTTTCGGAGGAAAGTATCATCGCCTCCAGAGGCTATATTTCAACCGAAACTTACATAATCACGGCATCACAACCCACAAGCGCATCTAAGAACAGATTGGAGTAATTCTCACATGGTCATGCAGATTCTGCTTTGGCCTGGTCGATACACGCAGAGTGACGAAGTCTAGTTTGTGTGTCCGGATAGTATGACCCCTCTCACCTCCCCCCCCCCCCCAGGTGGCTGTTACCTGTGGTAACGGCACGCAGCCTATATAGGCACCTGGCTCCCCAGACCACGGCTCACACCGTGTCCATCCTTTGCCAGGTGTGTTGCTGCTTCAACGGCGTCATCCTTAACCTAAAAGTGTTGTACTTTTTTATATTTGAATTTCGAATTCTTGTGTCGTGTGCGGTTATCAGAAAGTGACTCTGTGGTCACCTTTGGTGTCAGAACTTGGTAATTCACTTCTTTCATGGTATACAAGCGTTCATTATCGTCTTCACAAAAGCGACTCTTTATCGTGGGACTATTTAAACGAGCATTTGACATCCAGTGCGTCTGTGATTTGTGACGTGAGGCGGGGTTACCGATAATTCTCTAAAGCTGTCCCATACTGATGTCAACGCCGAATGGCATGGGGAATGTGAGATAGCTTGGACACAGACGACGTTGTGGGGGTTATACGAACATTCATATTTGTCGGGGCATGAGAATCCCGTTAACGAAGTGACGATGTTGTGCGGGAAACTTGGGCGAAGACGCAGCTCTCTCGATAGTTCCGATGCCTACCGCCTGCTGGCGCCACTACACCGGTGTTCGAGTTGTGGCCGGAAATTCCCCCGGAGCAAGCAGATCCTGTCCAAGGTGAGGTGTTCGTCTCTCTAGTTCAATAGGTACAGTCCAAGACACTTGCAAGGAATGCAGGAAGTCCGAAGCGTCGAAGGCTCTAGATTACAGTCGCGTACTGTACTGGGCTATTTATTATTGATGGGGTGGGTCCGCCTCACCTATCCTTTGCTGCATTGTCATTGCGATGTTAATTTGTTCGACGGATTTAATGACCGCGGAGATTATAAGACGATATTTCGTGGCTGCCTTGCGGGATGTAGGTAGCACTTTAAGAGAAATTTCTCCGTCCTCATATCCGTCCGTCATTGCCCCTCACCAGTTGATGTGTCGTCTCTTCATGTGGAATGCGTCGCGGTGGTGGTTCAAAGGTTTCATTGCGTTCTGATGGGGTTCAAGCGACCGAAACGATCCGCTCAGTGGTTCATGTCTGGCGGGAAGACGCTTGAGGCGTGGCGATGCATTGTACCACCCACAGACAGACAGACAAGGGAAGCTGAACGTATCCTAACCGTTCCTTCCCGTCACGCCTCGTTTCTGTTAAGATATTTCAAGCATTATTCTCCCAAGCTGTCTTCCCTTTGTACTTTTCGGATCAAAATTGCGTATACATTTTTTGTTTCCCCCCTATTTTATCCTTCGTCGCGTGCTATAATGTGCGTCATTTGTTTCCCCCCCGAGGTTACACGGTTCAAGTCAGAAACCCAGTTAACCTGCCTCGGGTGTACGGGATATTCTTCAGTCTCTCCTTTTTTTCGTAAGGTTTCACGGCCCATTATTAATTTTATGTCTTCGTTTGCACCAGGCTACAAGGCATGATGCGTCCCTTATTAATTGTGACAACCTCGACACTTGGTACGAAGTCGTTAATCAATTTACACGTGTTCCTGATTGCGTTGTAGTGGTTGGCACTCCTGATTCCCAATCAGGACGCCCCAGATTCGAATCAAGGCCCTAACATTGGTTATTTTCAATGAGATTTTCAGTTTTTCCTCGGTCTCTCTAGAAGAACGCTGAGATACCTTAAAATAGGCCACTTTCACGCAATTTCAAACCTAACCAATCGATGCTATGTAACTCGTGGTGTCGAAAAGGCGTCGTTAAATGACACAAGCACCGGTCGTCAGTGTTTGCGGCCATGACAGCTAGCTCGTACCACGCCCCGAGCAATTTCAATTAGCGACCCGCGTGCTCAGGGCACTGCTGTCAGCTTTACAGCGAGGGTGAGCCATCCCTAGAGAGGGAGAAATCTACCCCTGTACTTGGTCGGGGATCGAAAGCTTACTCCCCTGCCTGGGCACCTGTTGGAACAGCACGATCGATTTCAGAAACCGGACTGAGGCAAACGCTTCATACCGAATTAATATGATTTTTTATTTACGGTAAACTTCAGCTATCAAATGGTACCATAATATCTATACACCGGGGTAAAACAACCGGAGCTCGAAGCTGGCTTGAATGGAAACAACAAATTATTTCGGGCCGTGCACCGCGATCTCCATGGTGATTAGCTATGCAAGAATGAACATTAATAAGGATAATTAAGTTTTACGTTTCACACACTCGTGTACTAATTTACCTGGGATCTCGAAAGCCACGATTCCAGCAGCAAACGCAGAAGGGGCGGTTTGTTGGCAACACTGGCGACTGGAGTTGGAAAAGCGTCTGGCCTCCCTCATGTCTGGAGATGTGATTTCCGCTCACAGCATCATCCCACACTGGAAACAGAAAGCAGGGGTCATGGTTTCCCTTGTATAACGGCACATACACACACACAGAATTGAACTGACCCCAGGCGAGTACACGTGGGGTCCCTACTCTTCAGCCAAAGTGAATGTCCCGAGTTTCCGCATTAAAAATAATTTAAGCCTAATAACCAACCGTCCATACTAAAACGGACTTACTTTTCACGAAAGTACGTAAATTAACACGGACTGCGACATCTTGAGATTTTACGTCCTTGTGATTGGTTTACAAGACTAGCGAAGTAGTAAATTTGTCGCCAAGTGCACAGTCACAAATATTATCCCCCAATGCCCAGAATCCTTTAATAGCGTTGCCATGGCATCGGTAAAACGATCACCGCCGAACTTTATTTATTTATACCCAATATACACACACAGAATAGACAGGATTGTGATTACGTGTGTGTCTAAAACATTTTCGGGCGGGTTTTATTTTGGTTACAGTCAGCCCGAATATAAAAATTCTTACAGTACAGGAAGTCCAATCGAAATATACACACGTTCTCAAAAATGGTAGTCGTGGTACAAACACTGGGGCAGAGCTTATTAAAACCTTAAATGTGTTCAAAAATCTTAAGATTGACGAATATTAATGAAATACAACGAAAAATGGTTGTTTTATATTTAGTGGCGTTATTTGTAATTCTGCTGGTTTTCGAATTCCAGATTTATATCTCAATAACTGAACAATCCATCTAAATAAAATAAACAATATATTCTAATATTTAATCTATCAAGAAATCCCATGCTTTGTGGTGCCCTATGGTTCAGTACCATGCAAAAGCCCCCCAGTAGACCCTATCTACAGCTTCACGCCGTTTTAATATTATCCTGTCATCGACGCTTGGGTCTCCATTTCATTCCCACCCCCACCCCTTGATTAAAACGCTGTCCATTTTGGACAAACATTTAATGGCCTGGAATGACACCGACAAGGGAAATCCGAAGGACTCGGAGAAAAACGTGACCCAGCGCCGCTCTGTCCATCACTGTCCCCACAGCGAGCCTTAAACCCGGTCCTCCCGACTGGAGCTTGTGCTCAATCGCACTGCGCGACGCGGAGCAGCTCCGGACGGATCGCCTCGCCTCATCTCCCGCTCACTTCAGTTCCGTCCAGAACTTCCGGGTGAGAGGAGCGCGCGCGAGTGAGTTGCGGGTGACATGCGCCACTCTTGCTAGAACGCAGTCATGTCGTGGCTCCGGAGAGCCTCCGAGCCGTCCGCCTTGGTCCGGGAAGACAGCAGCGGCAGTGACATCGCCGTCCTGGCATCCACCGACGACGAGGAAGTGGACGAGGGCATGGTACTGTGTTGTTACTGAGCGTTTGTTTCGGGTGGGGGGGGGGGGTATTTTTTGAAATTCTACACGAAACGCGAATTAAGTGGTGCTCTTAGAGCGGTCGGATAAAAGTATCCCTCTGATCACTTGATAATCCTGGCTTGGACAAGCAGACTTCATCAAAGCATGTGCGTACAGGACGTTTAGAAACAAAAAGTGGCGAACCGAAAAATGGACACGGGGAATACCAACAGAACCAACCGGAATGGAGCAGGGTCGTTCTTAAGAAACTAACTGTACGCTCAGCTATTCAAAGAATTTGCGACCTTTCTTAGAAACCGAAGTTTCATTACCGTGTTCACAACAGCTCGCCACTGGTCCCTGTCCTTAGCAAGATCAATCCAGTCCACACGCTCCCAACCTACTTCCATTTTAATATTATATTTCCATCTACCACGTTTCCCCGCAAACGCCTTCGATCTGTGTTCGGCTCGCGATTTGAGGTACCAAGTTTCACACCAGTACGAAACAACAGGTAAAATGTAGCTTTATTTTATTTTCATCTTTGCGCATTAAGAGGGGTGGGGGTGGCATTACAATTTAACTTGATGGGGAGGTGGTTGTAAAAATTCCCAGCACTCTGACGGGAATCGATCCCACACTCTGTATCCAAATGGCTATGATTACATCAAGAATTTTGACAAGGGCAGAACATTATGAGAGACGAGAAAATTTAAAATAGTCACTTGGGAGATAAAGATGCAGTTAAGGCCGATTTTCAAAGAGAACTTTGGAATACGTAGAGAGAATGTGAAGTGAAAAAGTTTCATAACAACGCAACTCAAATTCCACAACAGCAGGAAATTCGACTGCTGAATAACTATTTAAAAGCAGAATCTCGTCCAAATAATATTTAAGAATTCAGTCCGTACCGCGAAGAAAACACAACTCTTCACCATTACAAAGATCAACTGGTTAACGCTGTTTAAGGAAATAATCGCTGTTTACACTGAGAATTATAGTTCGTCTGATTAATATTAAAGAATTCAGTCCGTACCGCGAAGAAAACACAACTCTTCACCATTACAAAGATCAACTGGTTAACGCTGTTTAAGGAAATAATCGCTGTTTACACTGAGAATTATAGTTCGTCTGATTAATATTAAAGAATTCAGTCCGTACCGCGAAGAAAACACAACTCTTCACCATTACAAAGATCAACTGGTTAACGCTGTTTAAGGAAATAATCGCTGTTTACACTGAGAATCATAGTTCGTCTGATTAATATTAAAGAATTCAGTCCGTACCGCGAAGAAAACACAACTCTTCACCATTACAAAGATCAACTGGTTAACGCTGTTTAAGGAAATAATCGCTGTTTACACTGAGAATCATAGTTCGTCTGATTAATATTAAAGAATTCAGTCCGTACCGCGAAGAAAACACAACTCTTCACCATTACAAAGATCAACTGGTTAACGCTGTTTAAGGAAATAATCGCTGTTTACACTGAGAATCATAGTTCGTCTGATTAATATTAAAGAATTCAGTCCGTACCGCGAAGAAAACACAACTCTTCACCATTACAAAGATCAACTGGTTAACGCTGTTTATTCTGAGAAACATACGAAACACGTAAATACACGCTGTGGGCAAAATGCAGAATTACTATTTGTTGAAGCAGTTAGTGCTGTGCTTTGAAGAGTCGCAGAGGGAGTCAACCAGAACTTAACCTGTTTTAACATGCAGCGCGCGGTCCTAATAGACGGCATCATCCATTTTGAAAGCTCTCTCCATCAGCAGAGCGTTCGACGTGACACACTCGATTGTTTGAATGGTTAAGGAGGCATGAGGCTGTGTGGAGTGGTTTTTCTATCAAGTGATGTGAACACAACGCACGCCTGCCACTTCCACCCAACATACTCACTCGGCGTTGCTTTTAATTAAGCTCGTTCCAAAGAAAGAAAGAAAGAAAAAGAAAAGAAAAATTCCTTGCTTGTCTCTTAATAACTCGTGAACACAGTGGCTTATTCTCACGAAACACAGCGGGAAATATTTATTTAGGAACGTGATTCTCTTCTGTTATATTAACGTCTGGTCTTAGGTTTTCTGGCAAAAATCTTGTATCCGTTTCTCACACGCACTTGGCCTCTTGTGCGTGGGTCATATCCATCCTCGTTGACTTGAGAAACATTGGTACTGTATCTACCCATAAGTCCACACGGCGTCACAACCCAGAGAACCAACATCCGACCCCTTCACCTCAAATCTCACTAGGGTTTCATACCTCAGGATTGGTCCTGTAGCGAGTTCTTGTGACATAAAAGGCAGCTGATTGACTGTCAGTTTCTCGAGAAGCTGGAGTTAGCTGGGAGACGTAGGTATATTGGAAGATAATATTAAGATACAGAGGACAACATATGAATATAGACCGAATTAAACTTACTCAGGATATGGCCCAGAACGTGGTATTAATCCTTTGCTATGCATAAAAGGTGGTAAACATCTTAACCAGCTGAACGACCTTCAATGAAGCCTCAGCCTGATATTCTAAAAGTCTAAATACTATGCATACTGTAGTCTAGCGACGTAAAGGCACGCCACAGATGGCGTGGCGTTCATAGAGGATATTTCGGGAAAACTTTCACCCTTAATTGCCACCCTTCCTCTGCTGTCAGCCAGAAACAGCCCCTCACTCGCTCCATCATTGACACTGTGTTAAATTTGTACGTACAGTCCTACCCAGAAATTGTTAACTCCGCGTGAAATTGTTTCGGGACGTTTCTGCCCTTGTACACAAGATTCGTGCCTTCTTCAGGACTTGATTTTGCGGATCGTTGAATGAACTGACCGACGAAACAGAAACCGAGAATGGAAGAAAGCTGAACGTACGTATTCAGTAACAGTGAGATGAAAAAATTCTCTGTCTGTGCTTAATTTTACACCACGGCTTGAGGATGTGTGAGGGAGTGGAGGTATAGCTCCACGCTAGGAGGCGGGTGGCCTCGCTCTGATGGCGTACAGAAAGAATCCTTTAAGAATTCAGTCCGTACCGCCAAGAAAACACTACAACTCACCATTACAAAGATCAACTGGTTAACGCCGTTTAAGGAATTAATCGCTGTTTATTCTGAGAATCATACGAAATCCATAATATGGGCAAAATGATGCCATTGTGCCTTAAGATTACAGCTCGGCCCTGTAACGATACTGGGGTCACTGAACCAGGATGGTTACGTCAGAGGGGCTGGAAGGGGGGGGGAGGCGGCGCCCTTGAAGCCCCGGGGGCCGCGTCGCGACGTCGCAGTTGGGGTATGGCCCGGGTCATTACAGCTCGAGGTCAAGGATGCGAAAGGTCATAGGGGCGAATGACACTTCTCGTGGTGGGAATATGAAAGGAGAACGCCACTAGCGTTGAGGTGACAGTGGAGCTAACAGCCCTGTCCGTTTGGCGTATTGTGGGAGATACTCGAGAAAACAGCAGATCTCATATGAACAGTCAGCGTCGTATAAAATCTCTTACTTTTCGTTAGCAGGCCATCATAAGGAACTGGTATGTTCGCCATATTTATAAAACTGATTTAACTAGTTCGTGCTGCGACACCCTGTATTTCCTCCAATGTGCGCCGAATCCAACCCCGCCCCCTCTCACTGGAGCCCTTATAAAATTTCCAGGCATTCCTTATAAATTTAAGTCGCCGAAATCTTGGTCTCGGGTCCGTATAATTTCCCCGAGACGTCGGTTGGAGAGCAGAGCTCTGCATTGTCGATCTGTTGCCGACGGGCTGGAGGGGGGAGGAGAGAGATCGGGCGATCGATCCAGCTGGAGCCGTCTCCTGCACACGATCACCGACTAATCGTCAGTCAGAAAGTCTGCATAAGCAAAGGAGCACCCAGGAGCGGGTTTTATCCACCGCGTTACGATATTCGGCCATTCTGATTGAAAAGTTTATGGTTACTCGGCTGGTCATGATTTTTTTATGGAATCCCTGCGTTCATTACCATATTCACAAAATCCCGCTACTGGGACGAATTTTGAGTCTGTTGTACGTTAACCACAACTTGGAGCCATATTTTAACATGCGTTTTAATACAAGGCAATTATCCGGCAAGAATGGAGGGAAAATCTAAAGCAGTAGAGACACATAGTCATTAATATTATCCCAACATCCCTTAACAGCAAAACTTGCCTCTTACGTATGGGACTTTCCCAGTCTGCCGTCACTTACTCAAATACTCGGAAAACTAGTTAATTCTTATTTTGTTTAACACCGCCTCATCAACTGTAGATGCCATATAGTGTCAAATACTATTTTAAGTTAGTCGTGACCTATTTCAAATTAATATCCCGAAACTGGACTGGCGAAACAGAAACATGGCGGCCTCGGGATATCCGGTAGACTCTGGATCGGTACCGCTAGGCAAACCTGCTCGGTAATGTGAGTCTGTATGTCGACATTAACATTGGATTGGAACGAAACTAGGCTACAATTGGTTGTATCAGGTGGACAAGATACTTGTTGTTGCGTTTATCGCTGTAAAATTTCAGCTTCTATGGATGAGTCGCGTTGGATTTTGAAAGTTTTTCGACGTTGCGGTAAGCATTGCAGTTACCGACTCCAGAATGATTGTGTGCTGGAAGTTTCAGGAAGTCCTTCTGAAGAAGGCAGAAAAAATTGACGGAGGGGATACGTCCCTCTGGAACGTTGGCAGTCTGCATTGTCAGCTCGCGGTTTACTCATCACCCCGATGATGGAGGCAGTAAGCACCTGTGAAACATTAATCATTATCTAACCAGACAACACGGCACAAAATCCCAGAAGGCAGCCATATTTACACTCGTCGCCGTGAGAACCTGAAATACCACATTTTACCATTCTGTGCTGTAAAAGACACGCAATTAAGGCGTCGTTAATCAACCAGTCAGTCAGAGAGGTGGGCAGGCCGGAAATCACAATGGCAAACCTCCGTAGTACGGAGACCATGTTCAGGGGGGCTTCTGACTCGCAGTGCGCATGCCCGAGATTCATCCTCGCTTCGCGGATTCAGCATCCCTCACTCACTCAGTCTGGTCGTGACGTCACTCGACGCCGTGTGTGTGTTTCCATCTTCACCCCTGCGTTGGACACATCTCATCCCTCCAGAGGGTAGGTTGGGTCACGTGGTATGTGTGGTTGGTGGGTGGGTGGGTCACTGCCCGGTCCCACTGCGACACAGCGTCGTCGACACTTCGCTGTAAAGAATGCCTGTCACGAATACCTGCTTCCGGACGCAAGATAAAGTGTGAAGGACCAGCCGTGTTCTGCCACGAGACTGACTTGTGTCCTGTCTTCTGGCAGCAAAGGACTCCGTTCATGAATTACCAGTGTGAGCAAGTCTTACCTTAAACTGAACGTCGTTCACTATTTAGTCCAATTAAAAATCAGTTGCTGCTATGAATAAGGCATTCGGCCTTCCAGTAATGAGCGAGCCAATTGCTTTCGTCTTAACATCATTTGGAAGAAAAGTGCTGGATGGTGACGTATAAACCGACTAGAACATTGAAGTGGTTAATCAACTGAAGAAGCTTGTTTTTATTTATTTTTACTGGTGACGATGACTCTTCTGGGATGTTGCACCATTTAGTCAAGGCCCCGATGACGGAGGCTGCAAGTACCCTTGAAACGTCGGTAAAGTCTACCAGACTTCATGGCCCAGCATCTCAGAAGGAAGCCATGAGAACCAGGGATCTGACTTTCGTGTCACCGGTCATTTTTATGCACAAAAATCAAGAGTCGCAAGTCAAGGAAAGGGGCCACATGGAAGACCTAAGTATGAATGGAATGATGAACTGGCTCTTCAATAAACGGTGTGTAAGAAGAGCATGGAATGGATTCGACTGACGGAGAGAAGGAAGTCAATAGTGAGCTTCGTATCGCAGTAATGAACCTTTTGAGTTCTTAAAAACAAAACTTCTCGTAACCTCCAACCCAAGAATGCTCCTGTATCTCATGTACACAGATTCGTGGTGTGAAATACAGAGATGATTTTTTATGTTCCCGTATTTCCTGATATGATTAAGAAGGTTGACTCAAGTGTTGATGTTGATCTTCTGGGTTGTAATGCTATGTGAATTTGTAGGCAAGATACTAACAGTTTAGAGAAACATACTGCCTCCATCCTCAGCACTACTATTTCTTTAAGTTGCATCTTAATATCAACCATCGATTTGCTGATTCCCTTATACGTGGTTGTACGTCCCACACATTTGTGTGATAGTTACGCCAATAAATCCTGAATAAACATCGAAACAATTATTTACATGAATTACCTTTCTGTTGTAGGGGTTGGACAATGTGAGCTCTGGGGCACTGCGCCCCCTCAACTCGGACCTCAACACACCCCGCATAGACAGCTACCGCTTCTCCATGGCCAATCTGGAGGGTAAGTATTAACGCAAATTTTGATGAAATTCATAGCAGTATGTCTGGAATATACAATGTGGCCTTTTGCCAGGTTTGTTATTCTCGTAATTATAAATTAAACAGACGCTTCGAACAAACGTAAGTTTCCATAATGATGGGATGTTCTGTAAACAGACTACGACGCTTGCGCCCGACTGATAACCTCTGTTTTCAGACTCTCAGGATGTTGATCTGGATGCCATCTTGGGCGAGCTTTGCGCATTGGAGAACCAGTATGACGCTGCACTGACGGGTGGGAGGAACATTTCCCAACATCCAGGCCCCAAGAGGACTTCTGTACCCAATACAGGTCAAGAATCGATTCATCCCTCCACAATTTTAATTTCAGTATAAGTATTGAAAAATAAGAACTTGCTTTGTCGACAGCCTCCGATCATATCTCCATACCAGATTTCTGCGCTGCATAATTTTCCAGAGTGGCATATTCTGTATTTTATGTTTTGTGGGGATCACACACTCACTTGCCGTTAAGGTAGTCTCCTTATGTTTGACATCGCTGTTTAATAGTGGCGCCAGGTCGCACTCAAAGAAAGGAAATGGGACGCACTGTCCTTGGCTTGGATATACACGAGTTGTGTTCTGTGCAGGGATGGACAGAGGAATTCAGCACCAGTCGCTTCTGCAGCAGCATCGGAGAACGCACTCCCGTTCCAGCTCCGAGGGCAACCGACTGCTGAAGCTAGATCCTAGTGATACGGACCCACTAACAAAGAGTGAAGGCGGTGAGACACCATTGCAAACCGTTCGTTCCCTCACAATTGTGCCTGACTGATGATATATTCTGCTACACTCGTCTTGAGAGCTAATAATGTTAACTTTGGTTTCAGGTGTTCGGACAGAGAGCCCTGACAATGACTCCGCCTTCTCGGACAATGTGTCCATGTTATCGAGTGAGAGCTCTGCCTCCAGTGGCGGTAGTGGAGGTCGCGCTGACCCTGGTGGCAAACCCAGTGGACTCAACTTAGCACCTTCTCCCACTCAGGTAAACGATAATTACAATCCAATATTAATGTACCTTCATTAAGGTTTTAATTATTTACCCTTTTATGGTTGCAGAACAGATCTGCGCATCACGCTATAAAGCGTGTCTCACATTATTATGCAGGTGGCCGTCGGTCATATTACGACACTTCTGTTGCCTCTCCCGAAGTGCACACAGAAGAGAGAATTGCAGCATTATGCGTCATATTATGCCTACATTTGAAACTACTAATTTTAGGTTTCCGTCTGCAGATTATTCTGACATGTCCTAGAAACCACAAAATGCAGCTAGAATTATGCTGCCACCTTGTCTTTTTAGCACTATATCTGTATTTGTGATGCTAAATTTTGCCGGTTCACTATCGTCAAAGGAATCGGAGTCACGGTGGTTCTGTGGCTCTTATTATCTGTTGTAATTAATTCTGTCGCCAATGACTGCCCACAGCAGGACGCTGCAAGTCGTGCCAAAGCAGAGAAGATCCGTATCGCCCTAGAGAAGATGAAAGAGGCAAGTGTCAAAAAGCTGTTCATCAAAGCATTCTCAGCTGACGGAAGTACAAAGAGCCTCTTGGTGGATGAAAAGATGACTTGTGCCTATGTGACACGCCTCCTTGCGGACAAGAATCACGTCCATATGGACCCCAAATGGGGAATTGTGGAGCACCTGCCCGATCTGTACATGGGTAAGTCGTGACAGTGATCCATTTATGGCTCTGACGATCGTGAAGTATTCCCAGCTGAAGCTAAAAAGTATTTGGGCAAATGGATGTATTAAAATGGTACTTCGCTCCTGTTTGCCAGAACGAGTGTATGAGGACCACGAGCTTCTGGTCGAAAACCTCATGATGTGGACCCGAGACTCAAAGAACAAGCTCCTCTTTTTGGAGCGGCTGGATAAAACTGAACTGTTCTCCACCCCCGAGAACTTCCTCCTCAGCCAATCTGACCGCAGTAACACAGACTTCGATGACCATGCAAGGGCCATATTGCTAGAGGTAAGGGGGGGAGGCAGTAATAGTTCCTACCCATTCTTGGCCTTAACACTAGATGGGGATGAGTGGTCAGCTTTACGCTTTGGCCACACTTTACCCTCAAGGAAAGGACGCCCATTACCCGTTGGATATGAGGCAGGGTCGACCCAAGACCTGGTCTGAATGCATTAATCATAGTTAAATAACTCACAAGCAATCCCTTACAATAAATTATTTACTGTACAGAACAATAGCAGTCAAAGGAGATATTTTGTAATCGCCAGTAATTCTAAATGTTGCGTGTGTCCAGGAGTTCTTCTCAAGCACAGGTGTGGGTGTCCCTGAGGTTGAAGGGTCTCTGTTCCTTAAGGCAGATTCCAAAAAGGGCTGGAAGAAACACCACTTTGTACTGCGGGCTTCTGGGCTGTACTACTGGCCCAAGGAAAAGGCGAAGTCATCCAGAGACCTCGTCTGTCTCGCTACCTTCGATGTTAACCAGGTATGTTACTGTCTGTAGAAAATTGTGTATTCTGAGTACGTAATGCAAAAATAAAATTCCTAATCGAGAGGTCATATCTCTCTCCTCCCCCACAACTGTTTGAAAACTACTGAACCGAACAGGAGGACAGAGACTGCGTTTGTAATTAAGCCATATACCATTTATATTCTGAGTTCAAATGACTTGTGCATGACTTCTTTTAATGTGGGGGCAGTAGAAGTACGGCCGACAGTAGCTTACAATCACTTTGTAGATGCGACCGTTCACATATTTTGTTTGTGACACAGAACATTTCTGACTGACAGGTATATTATGGCGTTGGGTGGCGCAAGAAATTCAAGTCCCCAACAGACTTCTGCTTTGCGATCAAGCACCCGAGGCTGCAGCAACCCAAGTCCAGCAAGTACATAAAGTTTCTGTGTGCCGAAGACCAGGCGACGCTCGACAGATGGGTCATGGGCATTCGTCTTGCCAAGGTCAGTCGTAGCAACTTATATTTCATCATAATTATAAAAATAAAAGAATCCGTATCATCCGTTCCTCTAACACCATTTCCAGTCGGTGCATGTGGTCCTGGGATATTTCAGTTTATTTCCATTTAAATATTATCTTCAGATACTTTGAAGATGACAGGCTTTTGAGATATTGTACTGTGTAGTCTTGTAGAGGTTGACCAGATCTTAGATCCAATATTTTAAAGCGCTAACAAATACCTGTTTATACCAAACATCGTGATCAAAAAAGTAACATTTCTCATTCACGTTCAGGAGGTCCCAAGTTCAAATCTTGCCTCAGATAACAGTGAGGTGTTTGTGACTTTCCTCAATTCACGCACATGTTAACCACAATTGCTTCCTTTTGCATTCTTTCAAAGTTATCATTTGGTCATCCTGTTACTCGCTGCTTCACAAACTTTGTAGTCGTTAAAGTGTCGGTAAATGGCACGAGAATGAATCATCGCTAGAAATATGTGTTCTTCTCCAAAAGTAAGACACCAGATGCTGTTTTAAGTCGCATTACGTACTAATCATTAAACCTTGATACATTAATGTGATATTCTCTTGCAGTATGGGCGACAACTCCTTGACAGCTACCGCAGCCTAGTGGATGACCTTGCGCAGGAGGACCTGGACTTGTTAGCCCATGCTCGATCGTGTTCTGTCAGCTCGATTGCAGGAGGTGGCACCGGCCAGCCCGCAGGCACACCCTGCAGTCACAGTGGTTCAGAACCTGATCAAGACCATGACCAACTGCAGCCCACTGTGACAGTTACCCCCACGTACAATCACAACTTCCATTCCGCAGTGGATGGGTTGCCAGGTCAGTGGGTGCAAAACTTGGTCTTCACATTGAGAGAAGAACACCGAGTGTGAAATATTGCGATGGAACATAAATAGATACTGTGTGATGGTGCAGATTGGGTTCAACTGGCTGAGACCGTGCAGAAACAGGCACAGTAATGGGCATTCAGATTCCATGATAGTAGAAACTGGTCGACAGTCTGGCCAGATACGCAACAGTCCGCTTGTTAAGAAGGACTCCATTAAATTTATTAATTGCCCTTCATGGATTAGGCTCAAGCATGTTTTGATTTCTGAGTCATCTCCTTAAAACGTCTTATGTCATTTGGTTTGTATGAATAATAATTTATCATAGTCTATCTTTGTCCGTTTCGTTCATGAGGGTTAACATTAGTCGTGAATCACGTATTCTTCAGTGTAAATTAATTATTTACTTGTGTACATTTCTGTTATTATTTATGCATTAAAATTTTTGATAATACTAACACTTGTGTTCAGGACCACAATTACGGCGGAGGGACTCGTCCCGTAGTAGAGCTTCCAGTTCTAGCTCGAGTGGTTGCATGAGTGATGGGGGGGCACCCTCATCTTGTTGCGAGGTGGCATTTGAATGTGATTTCCCCACAACTGGAACCATCAAACGCAAGCCGTCCATGAATCCCAAGTTGCCCCTCACATCCATCACAAGACAGCTCAAAGAGGTAACAAATGATGTAGGATTTCAGGTGTTGATGTTGATGTGAATATAGATGTTGGCCTTCTTGGTTGTTGTTGTGGTGCCATCATTTTGGAAGAACATACTGCCTCCACCTTCATCTAAATTAAAAACTCTGACCAGTCGTTTGTTCATTTATTATGCCAACCGAGACCATCACCTAGTGGTGCCAAACATTCACACTGGAAGTGACTATCATAATACATGCCAAAACATACAGTTTCATTAGAAACCAGAAACACACAAGACGATAATTTGTTAATTTCGGCTGACTTCATTTAAAAACGCCTGAAGATTTACCAAATGCTTGGCACAAGATACAGCTTGTATAAAACTGAAGATAGGAAGATAATGCCCCGTGCTAAATGATCCTTCTTCAATACTTTTCTTCTTTTTCAGGTTGGTGAGACTGTGGTCGAGGGATCATCTTCGCCTGACACAGACTCGCGTAGTGGTACTCTCACTAGAAATGGAACAAGGCAGAGCAGGCGTCGCTCATCAAATATTTCATCGGAGGAGTCCGGAAGCAATTCCAGCACACTTAAGCGATGTCACAATCACCATCGAGGGTCTAACTCTGGCTCGTCCTCCAGTGCTTCCACGCCGATCAGGGAGCAGCCCATGGAGCTTAGCCCTGTGGAATTCCCAGCACGAGTGCCAGCAAACGATGTGATACAGAATGGCGTTGAAATCACAGAGCCCATGACTCTTGGCTGTGAGCCACAAGATGGTGTGGAAGCTTTTGACTCGTTGCCTCCTCCGCCTCCTGAGATGTTCCAGAGCACCCTTAGTCTGGATTCTCTTCCTCCACCCCCTCCACCATCAGAGCTGCCAGTGTACACAGATCTTGGGGGCAGTTCTCTATCCCTCCTCTCCCTGCCACCACCACCCAGCCCCTGCATCGACTCTGCCACCATCCGTAAGCAACAGAATCTACCACCACATCAAGCGAACAAGCTACCCACTCCTCAGTCATCAGCGTCATCCACCCCCACCAATGTTCTCTCACCTTCTACAACGCCTACTAGAACACGGCCGCCATGCTTTTCCCCCCCTTCCAGTCCCAGGGCTTCCACAACCCCACGTGTGCCTCCCAAACCAACGCCCATCACCTCCAGACAGGGCTCCCTGTCCCGACAACAAAGTCTGGAGAGTGGAAGTTCGTCGCACTATGCTGTTCCCCCTTATCTTGCAGAGCTGAAGGCTGGCTCACCCCTCATGGCTCGCAAAGCATCTGTCACCAGTGCTACAGGATCTAGTCCGAAAAGTCCCATTAGTCCAGCCACCCCGTCATCGCCACCACAGTCAGCTGTTGCACCAAAGAGCCCAATCTTGTTGACCAAACAACGCACACGGACTGTCACAAAAAAGATCTCATTTAACTTCACTCCTGAAGAGATAGGTGGGGGTAGTAGTGGTACAACTACTCCATCATCTCCAACTTATGGCAGCAACAGGAAACCATTGCCACCAAAACGAAGTGAGAGCACAAGACTGAGCACAACACCCAGTCCTAAGAGGCTCTCAGATGCGGACTCTACCCTTACACCACCTCCCAAGGACTTCCTTAAGGACCTGCAGCGAATCATGCGCAAGAAATGGCAGGTGGCTCAGAAGTGCAAGTTGGATTCATCCACAACACCACATGAGGTGCTAGGCTTCCGGGATCCTCCTCCGCCAGTTGCCGATTATCGCGAGACGAATGTGAGTAATTGGGTACAGGAACACTATGGCGCGAGAGACAATCTTTACGAGAATGTCTATTTGGTTGGAGGCGGTCCGTCTGTGCAGGAGGTCACCTATGCATCACGGAGTCAAACGGTGCCATCTTCAGTAGACTACTATAGCAGGCAGCAGGCCAACAGCGTCGCCATGGCGATAGCCAACAAGAAGAGGCCGCCGCCTCCTCCACCAAAGCGCAGCGAGACCACGCAGCTGTCAACAGCGCGGCTTCACTGACAGTACAAGCAGCGCTAGTCACTCTCATGCTGACAATATAATTAATTTATTAATTTTCATCTGTTTCTGCGGCCCCTCGTCTTGTACTTCCGTTCGTGTGTGATGACTATTCGACAAATTTTTATGGTGCATTGATTTTTTTAAAGTATAAATGTATTCTTATGTGTAAATAATTTTTTTTGTAACATCAGTTAGATGGATGCTTCAACGGATTCTTTTTTAATTATCGTAATTGAGCGCAATTGAAGAAGACATTTCTGATGAATGAATTCTGCAGTGAATGAATGTTTCCTGTCCTGTAATTGTGTTCCCAAAGTCTGGGGAAAGAAGCGTGGATTTGTAAGTGTTCAAAGTGTTCGAGCAAAGAACGAAAGGTGTGGAAACGAGAGACGAGTCTGGAGCCAATGATGGTTTCTCTTGATCGATTTCCTATGAGTGGAGAAGGGATCACAAATTTCAGGCATAACTCGTAATAAAATTATACGGTCCCCACGTGTTTTCGGCTGCAAATGAAGAGTCTCGTCTAGAAGAAACTCCAAGTAATGGGTTCATATAAAATATTAATTTTTTTAATTCAGTGAAGTCGTCTGAGATTTTAGGTTCTCGCAGCAGTGAGGATATCCTTTTGGGTTGTGGAGACGGGGGTATTTTTCTAAAATGTGGATGAAGAGTCTATGCGGCATCACAACCCGTAACAACATCGACAGTACTGTCTTCTGGAGTAATCGCTTGTGTCCGCGTGTAATTAAAATCTAGCATGACAGAGGCAGTCATTGCAGTGAAGACGTTCAAGAGCTTTGATTGGGGATTCCGTAATGTACGAAATGACAAATTATTCTTCGTTATCAGAACTCTTAAAGCCGCTTTTAAGATGTGTGATCTCAAAAACTATTATTAATATCCCCGATAAAAAATGCTGTTGTCAAAGTGCAGTTTGGCTTCGCTGCTGTTAACAGCGAATTTAATTACGTGACGTAATAGCAGATTTCTGTCGTTCCTAATCTCTGATGGATACACTTTTCTCACAGTTGCATTCCTGACTCTTTACTGTTACCAACTTTATAATCCTGAAAACATGATACAGCATGGGGGGGGGGGGGGGCAATATCAGTAAAACGTTACCCTAAATGCGAGTTTGTGACTATTTTTTCAGAGTGAAAATTGGAGATTTTAAAACGCTTCCAAAAATACCGGAGGAAGGAACCAACGTTCTTAATGTTTTCTGAAAACTGGGAACTAGCTGTTGTCTTCATGACCTTGTACAGAGACACGGCGTGTCTGTAATAATTAATTAAATCATATTATAACTGTTGTTGAGATAAATGGAAAGTGACAAATATGACGAGACCCAAATATACCTATTATTAACATTATCATAAAGTACAAGGGAGAATTTATTTGAAATATCGGTTCTGAAAATATGGTGTTGCCAACATAACACAGCAACTTGCTTCCATATCATGATATTTGTTGAGGTGCGCCTTGTGGCTACATACGACTAAACAAGTAAATTGTATTTACTTGTAATTAACACCGCTTCAAATGAAATGGAGATGGCCGTCTTCCGAGATGTTCCACTGTATAGTCTGGTAGATAATGACTGAAATTTCAGAGGGACCTACTGTCCCCATCATCAGGGCTATCTACCAAAGTACATGATACGTTTATTCTCACTACCCTGAGAACCTGAAATCTCACAAACATCTGCCAACAGGGTAAAGAAAGGAAATTAAAAATGTTACTGCCTCGTCGTCCTGCTTGATGGATCAAAGCCATTCAGAAAATCTATGCAGACAGAACATTTAACAGAGGAACACCGCCCAACACCTGGAAAGAAAATATTATGCCCCCGCCAATCCACAAATGTATTCTTACATAATGGACTAAACCTCAATTTAAGATGTAATCCTGCGCAACGAAGTCAAACACTTTGTATCTGTTGCTGTAAGGAGTTTTCTAGATGTCCGTGTGAAATCAACTGGTGGATCAGAAAGGTTGCCGTAAGCTACTCCTGTTACTTCCAGGGCTACAATGAGCCACAAACTGTAACTTGCCCCCCCCCCCCCCCATACAATGAATTTATGCGTCCTCCATCATCGCCACATGTACGGCGAGTTTCACTATTTTGTGATCTTGAAAGTTCTTTAACATTGAACGTGTCTGAAGGGCTGGCGGTCCACCCCTTGCATGTGGGCTGCGACTTCTTACATCTACCCTCCATTCAAAAATTATTTTTATAATATGCAAATCCTTCTAATCCTGTATTAATGTACTGCCTAAATACATAATGAAGTCAATGGAGTTTTCATGGGTAATCGGACATGCAAGGTGACAGTCAAGTGGCACATCCACGTGCGAGTCTGGCTCGTGAGCCGGGCTCGGATATATTTCACCGCGCATGCGTAGTAGACTCTGGCTCGTGCCACCCCGCCCACAAACGAGTTTGGCTCAGTGGATCCCGAGCCGGACTCGTACGTGGGCGGGCCGCTTTAGAATCTGATCCGAGATCTCTGATCGTGACTTAGACGGCTCTCGAAACGTCAGTTTTGTATGGCCACCTGAAGGCCGATTGCTTACGAAGTCTTCATTGAATTTAGACACCATGAAGGTTTTAGATCATACATCAAATATTTAAATATTTCCTGCTTCCGTGAGTTGTAACAATCTATAAATGTTTCAAAACCAAGATCACTATTGTTGCCTTCTTCAATCACTTACGTTATCTGCATATGAAATCATAATTTCCACATGAAATGAACTCCAGAAATGCGACACCTAGACATGACATGACATGACGTGGAAGCAGGATGTACAAGATGGCGCATGCGCGCGGCAACACTCGATACCTTCGTTGCTGCTCTATATATAATGTGACGACATTACTAATGTTATATAATATGGTAGCTGTTGCTTATGTACACATGGTAATCTTTTCTTATGTGTTCAACTGTGTTTTTGGTACCTTTTTTGCATAAACAAAACAGACGTTATATATAAATGACATGTTTTGAGCAGGTTCTGACCTGTTGACTGTTTTATCTTACCAACCACAAGTCTGCTGCTATACGGAAATGTTAATAAAGAAACTACAAAACAATTCTGTGTTGTCATTTACAAGTATGTAGTCCAGCCACTCGAAACACGACCAATTCTCTAAAGATCTTATCAATCGATGAGATAGCAATATTTTATGATCGCTGTCTGACGTATATATACAACACATTTGACGAGTTGACTTTAGAAAAAAGTTTGCGTACAAATAAATGTAATCTCCAGCTATGAACAGAATATTCTCCGAAATGTCAATTTAAAAAAATTGGGTAATTTACTTACAATTTGACATCCCAGAGGTTATGTATGCTTCATGGGACTTGAGCGCCTGCTTTTAATTTATTCATATTTTTTTTAAAATGTCATTAACACACATGCAGACTCCTAAGTATTTAGGAGCCAATTTTTGTTGTAATAGTTATAAACATTTTCTAGGCATTCTACTGATGTGAAATTCTTCTGAGAACTTAACTAGTCCCGGGTTCAATTCCCGGTGGTGCTCAAATTTATAACTTGTGCTGGGCAAGGCCGTGGTCTAGGCATCACGGAGTTTTCCTCCGGGGGCTTCCCCGGTTTCTCCGTGGCATCCCAACAATTACTCCGTTCACACACAGAAGAAGGCAATGGCAAACCACTTCTGGATCATCTGCCAAGAACGTATATGAACAGGTCCCAGTCCGAGAAAAGGATGGAAGGATCCTGTTCATATGGACCTGTCGTCAGACAGAACACTACAAATAAAAAATAAAAAAAAACTGAAAATTATTTCATTTTGCTAATCTTCTAAACCTGGTGAACTATAATCATACAGTTACGGCAGTAATTTACAATCAAACATCGTATAACCTCAAGAATAATTACGCAAGAAAGCATGATCACTATTGCTTACATGGATTTATGTGGGATGTGATGTCTAATAATGTTGCAATATCATAAATAGGGATTTTATGGTGCCTCTCAGCATCCATTTGAATGATCAGTTTAAACCATGAAAATACTCGCTCCTGAACCACTGGATTCAAGATACCACAACAGACAACTGCTGCCATGACAGAGAACCACGGCAACTAAGAGGAGCAGTAGTTACGCGAGTAGCGTAGAGATGGCAGAAAGGTATAATCTGAGTTTTTTTTCTTTTATTTTATAACTAAAAATTGACTGTGGAACTTTTCCTTGAGACCCCTTCAGATATTTCAAAACGTCTTGATATAAAAACAATTTGTACTTTGAAACGAAATGACATCGATGATGAAATGAGGACAAGATTAAATTTAGAAATGCTTATTATTCAATTTTAATCTCGTGATTTCATCCAATTTCCAGAACATTATATTGGGGACAAAACATAATATAAACAAAAGTGCTTGAAAACACTTTAAAAACCATCAACTTCGTGACTTATACTGATCAACTACAGAATTTGGGTAGATAAGCGTAACAGAAAACGACCACTTGGAAGACCGAGAAGGAAATGGGAGAATATTATTAATTTTTGCCTTCGGGTCGTGTTACCAACATCGTACAACACGACTTCCCTGGTACTTAATGTGCGAAGAATATGTATAATGTTGCTATAAAATTATTACACATTAGAATGTAATCCAAAATTGAATGGTAATGAAATGGTACTGGGGAAGGTTTCACCTCGAGTTCTTCGGGGTTTTCCCCCCACTAATCATCACTCCAACTTTGCTCCAATCTCAACTATCACCGCCCCACGCAATGTGCGACAGCCCTGACCAAGCAGCGCATTATCATACCCCCGGTCTTACGTTAAAGGCTTCATCTCCAGCCTGACACCTGGCTGGTCTCTGTGTCAAGGTAGTTTAAAGTATCTTCTTATCATTTTGAGAAGCCGAAGCGTAGTTAATATATAATTTCTGCATCCACGCCTGCAGCATACTACTGACCCGCCGCACAGATGTGGTGGAGAAGTTGCCGGCCAAGCACGGCGTTCTAATTTGTCCATCAAATCCGCCGTAGAGCGTAGATAAAATTAGTCCCCTCAGCGAACAACTTGATTTCGTAACCTCAAAATGCCTGTATGAAATTTAATCATCATCGTCGTCGTCAGGGATTAGGCAATAATGCCTGTTCCGGCTACAAATTGATCTTTCCATCTTCTTCGTGGTCGAACCCGATCTCTTTTTCCGCTAGGTTTGTAACTAACGCAGCCTTAGGAAATGAAATTCAAGCCTCACAATAAATATATAACTTTACTCCATAAGAAAAATGTGTTAATCTTTCTCGAAAATTTCGTCTGGTGTCTGGTGTACACTGACCGACGTTTCAGAGAGGCTTCCTCCCTCCAGCACCAGAGCTGTGACAGTATCAGTCGGCATCTACAAGGCGCAACATCCCAGAAGACAGGACCCTGATAATGGAGGTAGTGCTATCCTCCGAAACGTCGATTATTATCTATGAGACTACATCGTAAAAAGTGCCAGAAGTACCTTCATTCTCGCCGTGACAACCTAAAACATTACCTAGTTTCCAGACATTGTTAGAATTAATTGTTGTCCGCCTAAGGTGATTAAACACTCCGTTAACGAATAATCATGATAATGCTACTTATGAGTCACTCTGCAATTTTATGGGAAATTATTTGAAAATAACTGCCCAATCCAGAGGGAGACAAAAATTCCAACCTTAGTGTAAACCAAACCCCAGTCTTTCAGACCCCAGGCGATCAGGTCCCTTTGTTTGAAAGGATTTCCACATTGTCAGGAGGTAAATTTATTTTAATACGTACTTTACTCAGAAAATAAACAAAAACAGGTAACAAGCGAAGACTTAATTGCTCTAAGACTCTGTTAAAAGCTTCAATTCATAAACAGGAGGAGAAGGTTTCAAAGTATAATAATTATAAATTTACAGAAACTACAAATATATTGTGTAAAATCACCAGTTCACACGACAGACAGGCGGGAGCCAACAGTGCAGTGCACACCCTGATGCCATCAGCGATAATGCCACAAGCCTACAACATTACCTATCCTATCATGCTTCGATTTCCGTTAACAGTTGACAATTTGATTTATGGATAGGATTATTAGGCCGTCAAACAATGAATCTGATTTGTCCTCAGCTCTGTTCTGAGCCACTTGCATCCGGTCCAGACCTTGACCGACTCTTTAACATTCATTTTAATATTATCTTACAATCTACTCGAACCTAAACGGTTTTCCGATCAAAATAATGTATGCCTTTTTCCTAAATGTCTTCTGGGTTGCTGCTGGTATAATTTCACCCATACTAGTGGGATTTGTACGCAGACACGATGTTTCGGAGTAACACGCTGCCTCCATTTTCAGGTCTACATTCACACAACTCTGCAACCCAGAAGGCCAACATCGACAGTTATTCGTAATGTCGTGGTTTATTCCATCAACCAATATTGCTGGTGATATGGGGGTTGTTACGATGGGCCGGACATGTTGAAGGCAAGAAATACATACAGAATTGTGGCTGGTCCAGGATTATATCCAGTGACGGCCTTTGGTTTCTTCGGTCGCTTCATGAGACTGATTAGAATAGTCGAAGGTGTTGGTAAACAAAGTGCAGATGAAGAATTTTCGACATAGAAACAGAAGTTAAAAAACTATGAAGAAAATGAATAATGAGATCCATAATTTGCAGTTTTGAAGTCAAGAACAATGAGATAAACAGAGCATAGGGGAAGTAATAAATGCTCAAAAATACTGGTCAGGAATCCTGAAGGTAAGAGGCCATTTTATTATTATTAAGTGTTCTGTCTTACGACAGGTCCATTGCTCTGCCCAAAAAGAGGTCTCCAGTTGTCCCTATTCTCGGCTTCTCGCTTTAATTCCTGGAACGTCATCTTCTTTCCTTGTTTAAGGTCGTCGGTTAGCTGTATCAATCTTCTTCCCAGTCCTCGCTTTCCTTCAACCTGGCCTTCGATGATATCACTCACTAATCCATTCCTTCTCATAATATGTCCCAGCCAGTTAGCTTTCCTTCGTGTAATCTTTGCTCGTTGACTCTCCTCAATACTTCTTCGTTGGTCACTCGATCCGTCCACCTGATCTTCTCTATTCTTCTCCAACACCACATTTCGAAACTCTCCAGGTATTTCTGTTCCTTCTTCCTGAGTGTCCAAGTCTCTGCTCCATACGTAACACTTCACTAGTTTCTCCTTCATCTCCAAGCCCAACTTGCTAGTGAGAAGTATCCTCTTCTTGACGAAAGCTGCCTTGGCCACGGCTATCCTTGCTTTTACTTAGGAGACCTAAATGTAGATGTGAAAATATAAAAATGTACCGGTGTCTGGAGGACAGGATTCAGAGGCGGGATTTTTATTAAGACCGTAAAGAATCTTTGGTTTCCATAAACGACGGGGAATTTCTTGATCAACCAATCAACCACAAAGCCGTGAAGGAGTTCGACGCGGTCAGTCACTTGGACACACGCACAGAGCGCGGAATTCATGAAATGTGACAATACACGAGAGACGACTTTGCACTTGAGTAGCTTATAAAAAGACAACAGGGATTTCCGTATGAAATGAAGACATGTGAACATCTAGATAAGACCCAGACGGTCACAAGCCGTTAGCGGTAAAAGGACGCCAACCGTTGCAACATATGTATCCCAATCTTTTTCTTTCTTTCTTTTGCATAAAACTGTATCAGTCAGCTGGACAACAATTTCTCTCATTGTTCCGGGCTGCTACCTGGACACTGCCCCATGCAACTCTCGATTCCGCGCATGAACGACTCAAGTCTCCTGACGAAGATGAACTGGGATGTAAGACTTGAGGTTCTCACAGCGGTGAGTATGAAGATATCCGTCTTCTGGGTTATTGCGCTGTGTAGTCTGGTCGATGTTAACCAACGTTTCAGAGGTCATACTGCCTCCGTCATCAGGGCGATGAATCGGCAGTATGACCTCTGAAACGTTGGTTAACATCGACCAGACTACACAGCGCAACAACCCAGAAGACGGTTATCTTCATGAACTGGGATGTTGTTCCGTACAGTTCTATAGACCTTTACCGACGTTTCAGATGTGCTTAGAGCCTCCATCATCGGGGCGAGACTAATCACAGCGGAAGAACGATCATTTTATATCCACGGGAACTCTGACTCGCAGTGGCTATGAGCATGTTTGCATGACAGAACTTTACCAAACGTCTTTATCTGGTAGTTCTAGAGAAAAATTCTTGTAGTAATGATCTGCATTCAGAACTGACAGATCCTCAGATTCTGTTTGCTGGACTCAACTAAGTCGGTACAGAGACAAGTAGCGGGCTCATGTGAGCATTATCTTAAGCTTCAATAAGCAATGAAATTCTTGACTAGCTTAGCGACTATAAGCTTCTTACGGGCTCCGATCAAGGCTGTTGGTTATTTACATAGAACCTCAGGTTATATAACAACTTTATCATCCACAATCGTCCAGGAAAAGTTTGAAAGGAATGGCACGTTACCTGGTTACCTACTTACTCCCTCGTTTCCATGACTACTGTAATTAATGCGCTGACAGACAGACAGATGTTGGAAATACAAGGCAGGATACACTGCACAGTCAAAACACATTGTTCCTTAGCACTTAATTAAATAATAGCCAAAAAAAAATATACTGCAAAACTATGAGCAGTTAAAATAAAGTTTATAAAATATTACTTTCAGCTATTTATTTTGTTTTCTATATTCAATTTTCATTAATAGTATTGAAACCTTTACTTCACAGTCCATATACACAACATTGGCATCACTACGAAATACAATCATATTAGTGACTTGTGACACAACAACGGATGAAGACACAATATGAAGGATGAGAAAATGATAAGAAAAATGAAAACTAAAAATCATTAAAATCAGTAATTCACTTAAAAAGTTTATAACATAACACCTGACGACGGCTACATATAGCCGAAACATGTCGTAAATGTTCCACATGTAAATCGAGTACTCGATACGGAACGTAAAATGATATTTTAATCTTTTAATTATCTTATATTGTGATTGACGGCCAATTTTAATATATTTTTAATACTATTTAAAGTTTATAAAACTCAATCGAGAGCAGTGCTAAGTAGAGGCAACTTTCAGTGTAGATTCTAACATCAAATTTAATCGTAACGAGTTGACTTGTTTTGAAAATCACGTCTTGTACGATTTAGTTATGTTTACACTAGCCAAATATTTGATCGAATAATGGGATAGGTTAATAATAAAAGATCTGAAGATCGATTTCTTCTGGGTTGTAGCGCCTTGTAGTGTGCTAGACGTTTAGCAAATGTTTCGGAGGTCCTTGCTGCCTTCATCATACAGGGCGATCAACCCAGAAGACAGCCATGTTCGGACTCACCGCCGCGAAAACGAAAAATCCTACTTAATAAAAGATTACTTAACATAATAATACATTTGATAAGAGGTTTCGACGGAGGTGGGCCGTGTGGACTTGGCAGAAGTTTAATAAAATTACGGAGCATCACTGGTGATAGGGGCGAAATATTTCTTGGGAACCTTAGGAAACCACTGGCAAAGCCAGACGCCGTCACAACACAGGAAACAATAGTCTAGGCGTAGTAATAGAAGTACATCCCTAACAAAAGGCCTGTCTATTTCAAGACATACCACATTCTAGTATAAATGGAATACAAAGTTTTAAAAGTCGGACTAGTGAGCAATTTACATATTTAGGCTACAAAACTTCATGTGAAGGACAGAGACTGAGCTATAAGAAATTATTTTAATAACTTCAAATTTTAGTAGACAACACTATGAGCTCTGATTTGTGTCATATAAAAGTAGCTTCAGTGACTCCGTATAAAATATTTTCCGTTCTTACTACGGCAGTGAAATTTTAACAAGACGACGTTGCACTGAATAAATCTTCTCACCCACAAGAAAAACGAAGACTTTTTCGAACAAGACAAAATTGAATTTTCAAAGAAAAACTTACAAGCATTTCAAAATAATTGGTCTCATACATATCCGCGGAATGTAAGATTTACTGACTCCAAGGATCAGAGCCCCTGAGAAGCTGATGCACATTCATTCAGCCAGTGAATAAATTCCGACCTTTAGAAAGCTTAACGTTCATTGCCGCGTTGACAACAGCCCGTCTGTGAAACCTATCAGAATCAGATTAATCCAGTCCAAACCCTATCAATTACAGTGGAGACCTCTAACGCCCGACGTTTCGCTGACGTAAACCGCCATTGGAATCGATTCTAGGGCAGCTGAATCCAATCCACACAAGCATGGCATGTTATCTTTCGAAACGTTCGTCTAAACAATGCTACGCCGATTTATCACGTTACGGCGTCGTCCGACGGCGGACAGAAGCACGTGCGTCTGTCTCGCACGCAACTCGAATGATGTACTTCCGGTTTCGGCTCAGATGACATCTTGCGCGCACCTTCACATTGTTCAATTTACTATGTAAGTGCCGGCGAGACCGACAAAAAAACATACAAATTTCGTGACCCCACGTATACAACAGTAAACCTGTTTAAATTTTAAATTTCGGAATGAGGAACTGTACACAGGTCAGAAGGTCATTTCGTGTGCCCCCCTCCCCCCGCAGCTCAATTGACCATTGTCCCCTGGGAGGGTTGTTACAACCCCTTTAATAATAATAAAAATATCACATAAAAGGAATGAAACCCATCACCTTTTGAAATAAGAACACTTTACATGCGTGTTTTTTGTAGACCCGAGTTCATTCAAACCCCATTAGAAGCTGCCTCCACTTCCTGACGGCCGTGTCCAGACCCTAGGGCTTCCGAATGACCAGCGTGTGACCTTTCCTCGCGTGCCCTGCTGCTATAACAAGCGTTTGATAGAGATGTGAGTGACCAATGTCCACTGCTAATCCCTTCCTTAATCACATCCTTACCGGTCCGTACCCGTCAGGCCACGCTTTGGGATAATACCGGCATGTCACATGACACTTGACGATAAGCGTCACGTGTTGCCTCGGCGAAAAAAGATTAACACCCCGACTCATTCTTTCGCGTAAGGGAAGTATTTAAAACAAATGTTTCCATTAACAAGATACTATTTAACACTTTAAAACGCAAAGCTCGTGTAAACATATTTAAGAATTCGGCCCGTACCGCGAAGAAAACACCACACTTCACCATTACAAAGATCAAGTGGTTAACGCTGTTTAAGGAAATAATGGACATTTATTCTGATAATTAACCATTTGAAGCCGAAGCTCGTCTAAGTAACATTTAATATAATTTCAGTCCGTACCGCGAAGAAAACACCACACTTCACCATTACAAAGATCAAGTGGTTAACGCTGTTTAAGGAAATAATGGACATTTATTCTGATAATTAACCATTTGAAGCCGAAGCTCGTCTAAGTAACATTTAATATAATTTCAGTCCGTACCGCGAAGAAAACACCACACTTCACCATTACAAAGATCAAGTGGTTAACGCTGTTTAAGGAAATAATGGACATTTATTCTGATAATTAACCATTTGAAGCCGAAGCTCGTCTAAGTAACATTTAATATAATTTCAGTCAGTACCGCGAAGAAAACACCACACTTCACCATTACAAAGATCAAGTGGTTAACGCTGTTTAAGGAAATAATCGATGTTTAGACCGAGAATTACAATAAACTCATAAATACTGTGGGTAAAATGCATACTTGTTTTATGTTAAAGTAGTGAGACGTAGTTACCGCTTGGTTACAAAAGGTTAAAAATTTACTTCCTATTAAATTATATGTATAATAATTAGACATACGACGAAGTGAGATGATACGTAATGGCCGAAATAACTATGAATGGGGTAGAAGAACACGGCCACCGGACGTCTCTCATCGTCACAAAAGAATTCTGTACCAATAAATTTCGTCTCTCCCAATTCCGATACTTTTGTAAAGGTTTTGGTAATACCACACCTTCAATGAAGACAACTAAAAACCTAAGCTAACCACTCAGAGGGAAGGAACACACTTGTTGACCGTCCACTTCTGATTCAATATATTCGCAACTACAATGAAAATCCGAAGGCAGTTTCTTCCACGTACGACCTGAACATAAGAACGATATAACATACTAACTGAACAGTCTTTCCGAACCTAATAGTACATTAAGCTAGACATGAAATCTCCTACACCCCTGTCTATAAAACCCGAAGGTTCATTACCGTGTTCCCAAAACCCATTCATGTTCCTATCCAACGCCAGAAAAATATATAAAGAAAATGAAATGGTGACAATTATAGTGACGGTTGTTTCCTGCGATGTTGGGCCGTAGGGTCTGCAAATTTCAGAGAAACTACTCCCTACAGTATCAGAGAGATTACACCTGATGATGGTACCAGTAACGTCAGTCAGTATTTATCAGACTACACGGCGTAATATCCCGAACTGTGTCTTCAAAATTTGATACTTTCTCCCCTGGTCAATAAATCACTTCGATTTTATGGAAACCCTGTGATCACTAATATGTCCCATTGCATATAATTGTACTACGCACTATGCTATAACAAACGTGCAAATATTACACTGCGGTGTGCATGAAATAAACCTTCCAGGCTCTTCAACAAAACCCGAGCAAAATAATACCACCAGCAGGTCCACTGGGCATACGTCGTAAATGCCGTTATATAACCAACATCTTTCTTTGTCTTTCTTTATGAGCACTAAATTTTCAGATTTAATTGGTGCTAGTTTCATCGAAAATGTTCTTCTACTCAGAAAGAAAATCATACCTAAATCACTTTCCTTCCATCGTGCTGTGCAATGATTAACCACGTCTAAATAATATTTAAGAAATCAGAACGTACCGCGAAGAAAACACAAAACTTCACCATTACAAAGATCGACTGGTTAACGCTGTTTAAGGAAATAATCTCCTATTTTCATCTGAGAATCATACGAAACACATAAATACACTCTGTGGATGAAACACAGAGTTACTTAGTCTTACAGGAAACGGTACATATAGTTACCATGGGGTTTAAAAGTTAACTGTAACTTCCTTTTCAAGTATTACAGAAAACGAATGGCCGAAGGAAGTGGCTAAGATAACTGCTTTGTAGATGTGGACACCAAGTTCTAAGCGCGAAAATCTGGCAATGTGGCAAAGGGGGTTGTTGTTTGTTTCAAAAAAAAAAAAAAAAAAAGGTCCAGCATGGGGTGGGGTACAGTTTTCTAAGGGTTGATGTGATGGTGGGGGAAGGTGAAGGTTATTCTACCTGCTCTTCTTGGGGTGAGCGTACATACTGAGGGACGCGGCTTTCTGACGGCCGCCGGGCCTTCTGGTAAGCATTGTAAGGTGGTCCGAATCGCTGAACAATCGCCACATTTCTTAAACATCCGGTAATCCAAATAGCGAACAGTTCTATATATAAATTGTATCAGCATCTCCAGGGTCCTCCATGTTGCTCGTCAGTAAAGATGTTCTCTCTGATTTTATGGAGACAGAAGTTTTATTATCGGCAATGGTCCCTACCCTCAAGTTCCCCTTCGGCACTAATTCTCGTCTGCATCTACGTACCTTAATTTGAGATTCGACGTTTTCACTGCTCTAAAGACATCGACAATTGTCTTACTGGTTACAACACAGTGTGATCTTGCAGATAGATACCAAAGTTTCGGAGGAACATACTAAAGATGGAGGCAGTATGTTCCATTGAAACGCTGCACGAATTTTTCCTAGAGACGAACACAATCATTTTCCTTCAAGCGGTATCTTCCCCTTTATGCATCTTATATGAAGCAAACATCTGATAACGCTAATAATATAATGTCTCGCTTTTATTAGTTCATTTCTTGTATGGATAAACGGGCAGGGTTTTTCAATAACATTCAACTGATTGGAACAATCAAACAGACACTTGGAAGCTTTATGACTGCTATGTCCATAAAGATCATTATATTTTCAGACACAATCTTTGCCCATTTGTTGGGAGTAATAAAACCTTTTTTTCAGCAATGTTAAATTCACTTTAATATTATATTTCCTCGTGGGTCACCGACCACCATTATCCAAATCAGAAACAAAGTAAGAAATTCATCTAAACAAATGACTTCCTTCGTGAGTAGACTGAAAACATTCTGGACACGCAAATGATAAAATTGCAAACGGAAACAAATCTGTCGTTTTCACGAAAATGCCAAAGTGTTATCAGGCACTTTCACGTGTCCCACGCCGAGACTCGATCGCGGATAGGCAGGTGAAGCCATTCAGCCTACCCCTCCTAACACCCATAACGATCGTTACACACCCTACAAAGAAGCACCCCTTCCTGTTCAAGAAGAGTGTCACACGGACGTACCATGTTCCTCGACGAAGCCGTGTCTGCAAAACCCCCCCTTCGACCCCCTTCTAACAGTGAACAACAACAAATATTTTGAGGGAAGCCAACTTTTATCTTCAAAATAAAAAAATAAGAAACTGTCAGCGTTATTCTTGTGGGTTGCAACAACGGTTGGTGGACTTGAAGTTAGACGCCGTTTCTGTCAGCACTGAAGATGGAGGCAGTAGGTAATATTTCATAATGCATTTTGGTTTGGGGCGCCATGTTGTCTGGCATAATTAAACCAACGTTTGGGAGAGCGATCCCCTCAGACTGACAAATATTATTTCATAAAGAATGCAAATGTTTATCTAATTTTATCTGGTATTCGGATCTACACGTTTAGGAAGTTTTCAGAACAATGCTTCGCGTATTACTTTCATGATAATTAAACCAATGAAGGTAAGAATGGGCATGTAGCAGGCATGGGAGAGATGAGAGATAGATAAAAATGTTTTGGTCTTAAAATCTGAATGAAAGTAGCTATTTGGGTAGGACTAAAGTATATCGCTTCCCTTGAAATCTGCCTCTGACGCCACACAAAGTTGAGTGGCCCTTCGACGCAGTGGCGAGTTGAGATACAAGCTCACAGCAGCCTTCATCACTGGCAACGTTTCTTTCCAGAATTGCCAAAGCCGAGGATTCAAAGTCCCTTAACGGTGTCCTCTCAAACGCCTTCATTCTGAAGAAGTTGCTGAATACAGTGAAGTCGAAACCAATGAAGCTTTTACTCTAATTACTGTTTGTGAGGATGATACACGTTCTTACCCTGCTTTCAGCAACGTACGTACCCAGAATTTATACTTCCTTTACTTATTACAAAATACCAATAAGAGACATAAATGTACGATATAATGAAATAACACAAAAGAAAGTAAGATTTGAGGTTCTCACGGCCGTGAGTACGATGATGGCTGTCTTCTGGGTTGTAGCGCAGCAAGGACCTCTGAAACGTCGATAAACTTCTGCCACTCTACAAGATCAGTACGAAGATGTCTGTCTTCTGCGAAGTTGCACCGTCTAGTCTCGTGAAAACTGACAGAAGTTTCAGAGGGGCTTCTTATAACGTCATCGACCTGATGATGCAAGCAGTACGCACCTCTGAAACGTCGGTCGGTCTATTTCTACCAGAGACCAGACGGCGCAACATCCTAAGAACACAATCAATTTCACACTCGCCGCCTTGAGAACCTGATATCTCACTCAGTATAATCAATATCAAGCATCATGGACGAAATCATGCTACAGGAAACAGCTGGGGGTGGGGGTATAATGCGATGTTTCGTTGTTTTACCCACCGGAAGAATAAACAGCAAGTGCAGAAGACGAAGGAATGTAAAATACCAATTACCTTCGATATTAGATAAGTTATTATAGGAAACAATAAGTTAGGAAATATATGCACCCCGCAAAAGAAAAATCCATTTGTTTGATTACACCGAAAACAGCAATCTTTTCTGTAACTTTTGTTCCAAACACTTTTACATGTGTAGATACATTAATTGCTTAAGGATTTTCGACCCAGACACATTCACGCCTTCGGGAATAATTACCATTACTGTCGATTATAATAAAACTTTTAATGCATCTGATAATTTTAATATAACTCCCGAACATAACATTTCCAGGCTATCGAGGTCTCGATTTGTTACATGCACAAGACAGAAACAAAGAAAATGACTGGTGCAATTAGGCTACTTTACAAGTGATATTATTAAAAAAAAGCGTCAATGTAGATACGTCTTCAGGGCTGAAGATGTATGCAGTACGTTCCTCTGAATCTCTGGCACACAGCGGAAACACTACACGGAACACGAAGGCAGTAGACCGCCATTAAAATTAAAATCATCGTGAAAGGCTCATTTCCTTACAAAAATTATGAATTTCATTTATACACATAATATGCGAGAGAGTACGTAAGTCAATATTACAAGAAATTGACCAAGCTCAATGCTGAAGGGGTGTGAGGGAGTGGAGATATTTTTAACATGGGGAGCAGATGAGGGCAATAAACCTCAGGTATCTACTGCACCAGCACGAAGGCCAGCCTATACGCGATAGACGTTTCGCCATAGTCATCGTATATTTATTTCAGTTTGTGATCCTTCGAACTGAACAAAGCTGTTAGAAATGTAACTTCTTTTATCTTAAAGGAATCCCGAAGGCACTTACAAAATCCTTGAATTTCCTACCCTTAATTCAGGTGTCACATGAAACATTTCCCGCAGTTCTCCCCTGCGCCGTCAAGACCACATAAAACCGCGGCTTTCCGTCTTCATCCTTTGATAATACTCCGGTATTTCCTCAAACGCGGATCTTGTCATGTCCAGAATGCAACTTCAATGTTTGCCGAAACGTCGGAAAGCTATGATACGATGCCGACAAACTTTTGTCATTTCCCATAGGACAGCCATCACTTGAAGTTCCTCGATTTACAATCTTCTGCAGTCTCCTGCTACTTCCTGCCCGCCCAGGTCGTCATGAACTTCTTGAGCGACAACCAGAAAAACTTTCGGCTCAGAATTTAAATCTGTTCCTGTGAAACGATTCGTGGCTCCTGTAAGTGACTACAACAGGTTTCAGTGAAACACAGGATTCCATTTAGACCGGAAAGGCCCACATTTCCTTTTAATAACCGACCAGAACTTCCCTCCATCATCCACTATTGCGTTACACTTTTACACGGCCTGTTCATAACGACGCGTCACCAGCGTATTCATTGCCTTGCAGCTCAGTGCTACACTCTTTCTAGTTCAATGGACGCTACTCAGTCAGTGGTAAGCGTGTTCGATCGTCGGCCTATTTAAAGGTGCCTTCAGCCAAGGCACCAAGACCCGGTGGAGCTATACCTCCACCCTCATACGTCTTCACAGACAAACGTGTGTTTAAATCTGGAGATACTGATTAAAAAAAAAAACAAAGAACTCTTACCGTAACAACTGGGAATCTGGTCGAGATTTAAACGCGGTGTACGAGTCGAAAGACACACAGCTACACCACTAAAAATAACTCGTATCAGATAAATATGCTAACTGTAATATTATTATATTAAATTATATTCTTATTTCAATGATTATTAGGATGATCAAATGAAAGGAGATGAGTGAGCCATCTAGAGAGGATGAGGGACACTTATCCGTACAAAATTCTGGCTGTAAAGCACGAAGACCACTAGGAAGATTTAGGAATACATAAAAATGTATGTAAAAATTGGGTGGGAAAGTATGGATTGGATTCATCTAGCTCAGGATCGCGACTGATGGCGGGTCCTTGTGAACAGTGATGAACGTTCGGATTCTATTCAATATAGGAAACATATTGACCAGTTGAGCGACTATCAGGTTTTCATGAATCTGGTCTCCGTGAGAGGTAAGTTTTAAAAGGACATGACAACGAGCGATGATAATGTAAGGATTTTAAGGGGGGAGGGGGGGTGCTGGCCACAGTTTCAATGGTTGGGTTGCGAAACCAAGATCTTCCTTCCGGAGGGGCTGCTGGAACACAAGGAAGTGAAGACGTGCTTGGTGAAATTTGGCAACCTCTGATGTTTGAAAACGCTTCGTGGAAGCGATTAACTGTAGTAAAGGCACCAAGCAACAGCGGGCCATCCATCCATCCCCTACGTATCACACACCACCACCAGGCAGATCCAGTTGCTCCACGGGGTGCTATGGCATCAGAAAGAGCCAAGGATGCGCCCAACATCCACTCCACTGTTCCTACAGTCGCCAGCAGCGAACCACTTGCTATTACAAAACTATGACTGATTAATGATATGAGATATTCAGCCTTCTTTCGGACGAAGAAGGCGGTAGGTTCATCCACAACCCTGAAGACAACAGAGTCTTTGGCACCGACACGAAACTGCGCGTATCTCAGGGCAGAGGAACAGATAATAAAGTCTGTCTGTCTTGGGTTGTAGCACCGTGTAACAGGGTAGATATCTCCGTAATGGGAAGACATTAAACACCTCTGAAACGTCGGCCAATACCAGACTACAGCCATTTTCCAGATGAGGTTAATTACTATCTCCACTATTAGGGGTGATGAAAAATGCAGTAAGCTCCTCTGAAACGTCGATCAATATCTACCAAAATTTACATAATGCCGAAAACTGGAAGAAACTCAAATCTCACTCAGAAGCGAATTTTATAAAAACAGAGAGAGACAGGCGAAAGAAAGTAAACCAATCTCCGAAACGTCGCTCAGTAGCTACATGCATATACAAAGTGAACGATATCTACTTGAAAATTAAAGTGGGACCAGAAAAAGGCAGTGGTGACGTAGAATGGCGACTGAGAACCGGAAGTTACGGAAATGACGTGTATACATACATACACCCTTAATGCGTTTTCCTTGTAACTACACAATAGTTTTATAACCAGCCAAAACATACAACGTCCAAAGAAATTATTTCTACAAGCGATACAGCAATTACTACCAACATTTTTCAGTTCGTGGGATGGCGATATTAGAAAGACCGATATGAGACTTGAGTATTTTCACGGCGATAATCTCCCTGATGATGGAGACAGCAAGGGCCTTCGAAACTTCTGTAAACTTCTACCAGACTACACGGCGCAACAACCCAGTTCTTTATCAATAAAATCTTCTCGGGCAATCAGCCGCGTTAAATGGTTACCGTAGTAAACCGACGTTTCGGGAACAGAGTTTGTTCGCGGCTGATTTCCCGAGAAGATTTTATTGATTGTACTCGCCGCGAAAGTCTCAAATGCTAAACCCAGTTGTTAGTTTAACCGAAATTCGTTCAAGGACGCAAGGCCCGAGACTTACCTCCCTGAGAGGGAACATCAGACAAGGGCTTGAACAAAATTGAATGATGCGATCATTTCGAGGAAGGGGTCACACGAATGGATAAAGTACGTTAAGGTAGAGTGTGATTTACCGTATATGAAGCTGTCACAAGGAACCGTTCTTACCCCCAGCGCGATGCAAAACACTGAATACAACACACAATCGCCTTCAGTGATCTGCATGGATTGTGAGACGCCCTAAAACCCCACGGTTCGGTGTCTTTCTTTTAAAAAAAAGGTCATAGTTATTCATTTGGTCAAGAAACTCTCTGATTTTCAACAACCCTACGTACGTATCATCACCGGTTCACAAAAGCCTTCTCACAGTCAGACTGAATTCTAAGCCAATTCAGCTCAGTTCACCCCTTCGCCTTCCGTCTCTCAGATCAACCGTGATACTGCCTTACGGGCTTCAACGCTGATAACAACGTTCTGGAGGAACATACCGGGTTTATCTTCTGTGAGTCCAGACGGCATTACAACCCAAAAGACCAACATCTACACGTTTTTCACCGCGATAACATCAAATCCCAATTACAAATAATTTTGATATTATTCTCCCATCGTTAATTGGTACAGACGGCTACTTCGGTGAGAGAGATATTCCAACTGAGTTTTGCCAAAGACGCCGGTACGCGTGGTTGTAGTGCTGCTTCGTGTTCAAGAGGTTCTGTGTTCGACGCTTTCCTAGGACGTCGGCAATCCTGACTCGGGTGTGTCGTGGCTTTACTCAGTCATTCCTAACAAAGGATACGATATTATTAAAAAGTAGTATGAGCCATGAACGTTAACGGGAATGAAGCTTCATTGTGTCGATGCTATTTACTGTGGCATTAGCATTGCAAATCGTACTGTGAGGAAAACGAGTACGGTTTCTATACAAGATGAATTAAATGTGAAAACCCGTATCCGTTAGGAGGCAGCACAGATCGAACGGAAAAAGAAGACGGGACCCCGAACGGAATACAAATGACAGTCATTGCCATCGGATATACCCAATCAGAATCTAATGGCGGCCAGACCCTAAGGTAATAGAGACCTTCTTTACAAGCTAGCAGTCGCTCAACACTGAAGAATTTAACATCTTTTTATGAAACCCGAAGGTTCATTACAGTATCTACAAAACCCAGACACTGATCCATATCCTGAGCCAGTTGAGTCCATTCTACACCCTCCAACCTTACTTCTTCAGACAGATTTTAATAGGATCTTCCTATCTACACCTAGGTCTTTCAAGTGGTGTTTTCCTTCACGTATTTATATTTGAAGATTTCTAGGTTGTTACGCTGTGTAGTATGGCAGATGTTTACCAACGTTTCAGAGGTCATACTGCCTCCGTCATCAGGGCGATGAGTATGAAGATTTCTGTCTTCTGGGTTGTTGCGCTGTGTAGTCTGGTCGATGTTAACCAACGTTTCAGAGGTCATACTGCCTCCGTCATCAGGGCGATGAGTATGAAGATTTCTGTCTTCTGGGTTGTTGCGCTGTGTAGTCTGGTCGATGTTAACCAACGTTTCAGAGGTCATACTGCCTCCGTCATCAGGGCGATGAGTATGAAGATTTCTGTCTTCTGGGTTGTTGCGCTGTGTAGTCTGGTCGATGTTAACCAACGTTTAAGAGGTCATACTGCCTCCATCATCAGGACGATGAGTATGAAGATTTCTGTCTTCTGGGTTGTTGCGCTGTGTAGTCTGGTCGATGTTAACCAACGTTTAAGAGGTCATACTGCCTCCATCATCAGGACGATGAGTATGAAGATTTCTGTCTTCTGGGTTGTTGCGCTGTGTAGTCTGGTCGATGTTAACCAACGTTTAAGAGGTCATACTGCCTCCATCATCAGGACGATGAGTATGAAGATTTCTGTCTTCTGGGTTGTTGCGCTGTGTAGTCTGGTCGATGTTAACCAACGTTTCAGAGGTCATACTGCCTCCGTCATCGTCCTGATGACGGAGGCAGTATAACCTCTGAAACGTTGGTTAACATCGACCAGACTATACAGAGCAACAACCTAGAAGACAGAAATCTTCATACTCGCCGCTGTGAAAACCTCAAATCTTACATATTTATATCTGGATTAAAAAACAGTTCGAACTAATAATTTTCAGTCCAAAGTTTAAGGCCCCAAAGATCCTCATAGGTTTCAAATACATGTTCAAAGGCCTATCTACTTGGTCCTATATCATTTAAAGCCCCATCTGCGAACCGATTCTATTAAATGAAGACACACTTTAAACGCACACTGCTGATGGAATAATTACTAAAACGACAGAAAGTTTTCTGTTAAAATAACGCTATGAGATCCGCCAACAAGAGTTTTGATCTGCAACAAACGAACACCAGGGCCAGCGAGGCGAGCAAAATTTCTTAAGGACACCCAAGAAGGACGCCTCTTTCTTCCTTATTCCCCATGCCTTTCGTTTGGGTAGCAAAATTTCCTTTTAAATTTAAATTCGGCTGATACGTCCCCCTCGCGGAGTGCCTGAGGAGAGAGAGCAGTTCCCATTCCTGAAGCTCGCGGGCACAACGGATATTCCCGCGGACTCTGACCACTTCATCCCTTTGCCGCCGAAGGGTTGTCGCTACCCCCATTGTGTTCGATTTGCCCGTATTTAAATGTGTAACAGGTAGAAAAGAAACATCGCGTCTCAATGCAACAACGACCTATACCCATATTACAATCAGATTGACGGTTAAGAGACTTAATGCTGGGAGGAACGGGGTTCGATCCACCTGACAACATGTGAATCTCCTATTCTTACGTCACAATACAAAATACACTAGCTAGGGCGTTATATACAGAATGAAAATATTAAATGGACCGGATTACGGAATCCTTTGAAAATACGGAAGCATTTTCACGAAAAACAGTGCTTAAACATATGAAAGGCTTCAAAATATTCAAAGCAAATCGTGGAATACTGTACCATACACGGGAGCATTAAAAAAACTTCAGAAAGTGTGCATTTGACATCCCAATTAAATTGAATGCAACCACTTAACATTGGACTAAATTTTAGGTTATGACGTATCTCCAAAAAAAAAAATCGAATTTAAAAATTAAATTTGCCAAGGCACTTCAAAATATCACAAGTACAGTGACTGCAACTCCCGCTTTGTATTCGGAAGATCCCGGGATCGAGTTTCAGTCTAGTGACCGACCATCCTTTTCGTGGTTTTCCAAAGATCCACCAGGCAAATGTCAGGATACTGCCTTAAATCAGGCCACGACCACTTCCTTGTAATTCATTTTATTATTTATTCAGTGTTCTGTCTGACGACAGGTCCATATGAACAGGATCCTTCCATCCTTTTCTCGGACTGGGACCTGTTCATATACATTCTTGGCAGATGATCCAGAAGTGGTTTGCCATTGCCTTCTTCTGTGTGTGAATGGATTAATTGTTGGGATGCCACGGAGAAACCGGGGAAGCCCCCGGAGGGAAACTCCGTGTTGCCTAGACCACGGCCTTGCCCAACAAAAGTTATAAATTCGGGCACCGCCGGGAATCGAACCCGAGATCCCAGGATTACAAGGCCAGCGTTCTAATCGCTAGACCACCTCATCTTATTATTATTTAGTGTTCTGTCTGACGACAGGTCCATATGAACAGGATCCTTCCATCCTTTTCTCGGACTGGGACCTGTTCATATACGTTCTTGGCAGATGATCCAGAAGTGGTTTGCCATTGCCTTCTTCTGTGTGTGAATGGAGTAATTGTTGGGATGCCACGGAGGAAAACTCCGTGTTGCCTAGACCACGGCCTTGCCCAACACAAGTTATAAATTCGAACCCGAGACCCCAGGATTACAAGGCCAGCGTTCTAACCGCTAGACCACCGTGGCGGTAATTGTAATTCATAACCCGCTAATAATTCGTTTATTAGACACGTATTTAAATAAACTACAAATAAACTAATCTCCTTTGCGTTCGAGTTCTTGCCACATTGAATCTGGTGTTGGAGCCCGAAAACCACAGAATCTTTTCCGTTTTTGCTCACTCTCAGCTGTGACCAGCGGGGTTTTTTTTCTTTAAAAAAAGAAAGGTCGTGGGGCTTTGAACTTATGTCTGACAAATCAGACGTAGAGTAAATCTTGAGAAAAAGGTGCAGATAGTGCGTACCGCCAGGAGAAATCCACTGACTCCCATTAGTTTCAAGGAACAGAGTCCTCCTTTTCAAACCGATAGACTGTCAACCAGTCAAAAAATAAATTGCCCTTTAACGCGGACCAAAGGTTCACCGCGAGTGCCCATCATTGGACCAGATAAATATAGCCAACACCCTATTTTTTTATAATTCGTTTTAATAATATCCCCCTAACTATGTCTGTGTCTCCAAAGAGTTCTCTTCCCTTCACTTTTCCGATTAAAATGTTTTAATCGTTTGTGATCCTACCCATACGTGCTACACGTCTCGCCCACCTCATCCTCCCCTATTTGTACACCCCAATAATATCTGTCAAAGATACGAGTGTATGGGGCTTTCCTCAGGACATTTTCTCCAGCTCAGGGAGAAAGGAGTTACACTGACCCATACAGCAGATAAGCCACTGTTGCGCGCAGCCATGCGGCACGCTGTTACCTGGACAACAGAAATTAACTCCGTTTTTCCTCAGCTGTTACTCTTTTCAATTACATTAAAAAAAATCCAGTGCAAAGGGAAACTAATTCAATCATAAAAATTAAAAAAACTGGCTGTTGCAGACGGGAGAACCAGCCCTTGGTCACTCAGGTAGCGTCCCAGGTGTGGGTCAGATGACACGAGGGTACATGTAACATATGCTACTGGCCAGCATGAGTTGCTGCCCTCTTGGCGAGGGTGACAGCAACTTTTCGATTTAATGATCCAATTCCTTGCATAATTTCCACCAGAACAGATTTAGTCTACGTTAAATTAAAAATACATATAACAAAATTTCGCGCAGCAGCCATATTTGTGGAACACGTCTGAGGTTTCCAAGGGGGTAAAGATCAAAATGGTGTCCTCTGCGCTGCAACGTCTTGTGGTCATGTTGGTTGACACCGACAACACAATGTCTCCATAATCAGCACTGCTAACTATTGTAAAAATCCCTGATATGTCTGAAACGTCGGTAAACGTTTAGCAGACTACACGAGCGAAACAGCCATCGTCACATTCGTCGCCGCGAGAATCTCAAATCTCACTTTGCCTGGGATAAATACGAATTACCACAAAGACCCTAAGACAATAAAAGCTGGGATTCGAACCCTATAATACCAGCCGCCACAACGCGACGTCTATTCGACGTGTGGGGGTGGAGAAAATCTGAAGTAAATCCAAGGCAAATGATCCACGAGAGACAATTACAGCCTGGTGACGGTGGATCCTGCAAATGGCAAGCAACCCGCCGATCTCCCAATGCAGAAGACTTCCCAGTTTTGCTCTAAGTTGGCAGACCTGAAGTGCAGGAAACAAACAAGACTCTTAAAAGTTCTTATATGCCTAATGACTTAGGGGACAAAGTACGTTGCTTGGGCAGCCACGAATGCATTCAACGGAATGATCAGAAAATGTACGTACACAAAGAAAAATTCAGTCCAGAAGCGAAAACTAAGGGTGGAATTGTTTGGGAGACATACTGACCAGTTAACGGTTTCCGTGGTGAATACCTTCTTAATGCGTGGGAAAATGGATTTTGTTAAGTGGAAATTCCGCGAATCCCATTAAAGGAAAGAAATATGAACATTTACTATTCTTCTCTTCTAAAACAAATTAAAACAAGATATTATGGAAAATAAAACCACGAACGTGACAACGTTCTGGATTGTGACACTCAGTCCTGATAGATGTAAAGTAATGGTGGATAAATTATGCTCATATAATACGAGTTAACTGCAGTAATGAACCCTTAGTCGGCTTTGACTCTCTGGAGCTGTTACGCCACGAATTTAACTTAATTGAATTTAAATTAATTAATTCAATGAACCCTTTGAAGTCGAAGCTCGTCTAATAACATTTAGACGATCTTTATTTATCGGCTTTTGCTCGTCTAAATAATATATAAGAATTCAGTCCGTACCGCGAAGAAAACACTACACTTCACCATTACAAAGATCGACTGGTTAACGCTGTTTAAGGAGATAATCGCTGTTTACACTGAGAATCATAGTTCGTCTGATTAATATTAAAGAATTCAGACCGTACCGCGAAGAAAACACAACGCCTCACCATTACAAAGATCAACTGGTTAACGCTGTTTAAGGAAATAATCGCTGTTTACACTGAGAATCATAGTTCGTCTGATTAATATTAAAGAATTCAGTCCGTACCGCGAAGAAAACACTACACTTCACCATTACGAAAATCAAGTGGCTAACGCCGTTTAAGGAAATAATCGCTGTTTACTGTGAGAATCATACGAAGCACATGGATACAAAACACATAATTACTGATAGTTAAAGCAAATGGTACATTTAATTATTATTCGGCTGTAAAGGGTTAGTTAATATTTCATGCTAACGTGACACGTCTCATGAGCTTTTCACAGAAATAATATTCAGATCTTCAAGTCTGAGGCATCCGGCTTTCTGCTTTCAGATGGCAAATTCTAATTTAAAACTCCGAAATTATTAGGCCGATGTTTTTCCTCGGAGTTCGACCCCAGTTTTAAATCAGGGTGAGCGATGGCAAGTGGTAGTCGCGTCCAGCGTGAACAAGGTATGTAAGACGTGACGGTGGTCCAGTTGGGGGTGGCAGAGATGTAAGGGTTGGGGGTGAGGTCAGATCAATACAATGCGTGGTGCTGCTAGCGGTCCAGCAGTCCGTCCACGTCTTCCAGAACTGACTGCTCTGATCTGGGAACCTAACCAGGAGCTGCGGTTCTAAACGACCCGTTTAACAACGCACTGCACCGCGAAACACGTGGGAGGCGTCGGGCATGGAAAATTCTGGGGAAACCAGAAAAGTGAAAATAAAACTGGCGATGACTCGATGACCCCAGGGTCAGAATTATTTTCGTTATTCAGAAATTAGTCGCAGGTTTTCAAAACAATGCCAGTTTTTTTGAGTCAATTTCCTAAGTATACCAGGAATACTGTAGTTTAGTAGAAATGTTCCGACGTTTCAGAGCTACTGACTATGATGAAAGGCAGTAATCACTTCGGAAACGTCGGTAAATTTCTACCAGACTACACGTCGTTGTGAGAGCAAGATTTTTCGTTCATAATTACGTCTCTACCTATGATCTTACACGGTTCTAAAGCTTCGTCCCTCTGCACAGGGAAGGGGGCAGCTTAATTGGGGCTTTCACGGCGATGAGTACAATGTTGTTCTGATTCTTAGGGCCGTGCAGACTCACCGGTCGATGTCGACGTTTCAGAGAAGCATACTGTCTCCATCACCAACACTGAAGATGTTGCTAATGTTCTTAGAAACGATATCCAAAGACGAGTCTACACGTCCCTAAGACCCAGAAGATTATATTAAGATGTCTGTTAGCTTTTATGATTACATTTCGACATAACAAAATAATGGAGGAAATTAGATAACAATGAGAGGGTTAATATTTTGTATGCTTTACCTAAGCACTATAAAATTAAGGCGTATAGAGGGCGCGGATACAGAGCTCCACACATTCTTAACCTGACACAAGACAGATATGCACGGCAGACCGAGTGGAGCGGTTAACATTTTTTCTCTCCCTGCCAGGAGTCGAACCACAGTCCAGCTCGCATGTATCAGACCACTTTTGGGTTCAACGAAACAAGGAAGAAACTTCAGTACTTTCAACTGATATTGTCGGCCGTGTCTAAAGAATGCCGAAGACCTTTGAAAGATCTGAGTGCCGGCAGGTCATAACGTTGGAATGCGATGTTTTTTTTCAAAATTTTACAAGTTGTAAAATTTATAAGACGAACGCCGCTTGGCTTTAATCCCCTCCCCCTCCAACAATAAACCCCAAGTGCACCGTTATAAGCTCACAGTGAACACTAGAAGCCATAAAAATAAGTCCCCCTCCTTCAAGAAAAATTCTGCAGTTTAAGTTAACCCCAAACATTTTGAAAGTACGAACAGCCACACTGATTCAAACAGAAGAAATCTGCGGGGTCATGTAGAAACAGCATGTGAGGATGTGGACTGGATCCTCAACTGGATATTGATGAGAGGCTTTTGTCTGTAAGGTAATGAAACTTCCAGTTCCAGAGAACTGGAGGATGGCATCACCAGGACACAGCTGGAGTAAGCTCAACTGATCTGAACAGTGAATACAGTTTATAAAGATGAGATTAAAGGTTCTCACAGCGGCAAGTACGAAGTTCGCTGTCTTCTTGGATGACGTGGACTGTAATCTGTCGACCTGAAGATGAAGGCAGTAAGCGCCTTTGAAAACTACACGACGCAACATTCGAGAAGTGGAGGGAAATTTGCGAGACAGTTTCATGGCATTAACAGTGAATACCGTTGAAATTAACGGGATTTGCGAGAAGTATGGCGACGTATACCTGGACAGTACTCAAGTGGTGGTCAGTTTTACGCTCCGGTCGATTTATCCCTGCGGAAAAAGTGTCTGGCAACGAACTGAGGAGCGATTGAAGCTAAATCCAGTTCTGTACGTCGCGAAGAAAAACGTTCAGGCACTCCTACCAGTGATGGCCACGGTGGTCTAGCGGTTAGAACGCTGGCCTTGTAATCCTGGGGTCTCGGGTTCGATTCCCGGCGGTGCCTGAATTTATAACTTGTGTTGGGCAAGGCCGTGGTCTAGGCAATACGGAGTTTTGCTCCGGGGTCTTCCCGGGTTTCTCCGTGGCATCCCAACAATTACTCCATTCACACACAGAAGAAGGCAATGGCAAACCACTTCTGGATCATCTGCCAAGAACGTATATGAACAGGTCCCAGTCCGAGAAAAGGATGGAAGGATCCTGTTCATATGGACCTGTCGTCAGACAGAACACTAAATAAATAAAAAATACTCCTACCAGTGAATGAACTACGGTAGGCGAACTATTAACACGGCTGACACGAAAAACTCCCTTAAACCAGTTCCGAAGATTCTGGACACAGCGACAGCTAGAATCCCCTGACTTCATAATCCGTTCTTAATTTCTTCATGAATATAATTCTGATTTGTTACTGTCGTTCTTTAACATGGATATTTATTTCCATTGAGGTTGCCGTTAATGGTGTCAGTACGTCAATGAAGGAAAGTCCGGTCTGGCTTCGTTGGGGCTGGACGGATGGAAGGGCCCTCTACCGTGTGAGCGGTGGGGTCTGGCAGACACGCGTCGTCCACCGGTCACTACTTGACCCCAGGGGCCAGCGTCTCTGGGAGGTCTTCAGAACGATCCTCAACACAGACAAATTAAAAAGACATTGGGAAGGAATTAACATCCCCTCAAGAACGGAACAGACACAAATGCAAAAGGGGTCCCGGTTAGAAAGGAAACGAGCAAATAATCGCGCACTGCGGTTCAAAGATTAAACCAGAAATAGACTCACCGAAACTCCCCCGCGTGTCACGGTCTAGTTGCTAGGCCGCTGCTCATACCTGTTGCGCGAAAGCTGTAAAGGTAAAAATGCATATCAAAATGTTAAATTTTCCGGTAGTTTTAACGACACTCTCTCCACCCTATACACCAATTCTGCAAATAATCGACTTAGAAATACCTCATTAAACGAACATTAACATCGACCAGACTACACAGCGCAATAACCCAGAAGACGGATATCTTCATACTCACCGCTGTGAGAACCTCAAGTCTTACATAAATTGTTTGTCCTTTACATTCATTAAATACACAACCATAATATCTTTCAAATGCAGTTTTAGGTCTTGGGTAAGTTCCGCGTTGTTTTTATTTTATCAGATAATCCTCTTCCTGGAAAAGGAGGTACAGACATACCTCGGAGATATTGCGGGTTCGGTTCCAGACCACCGCAATAAAGCGAGTCTCACTAATTTTTTGGTTTCCAAGTGCATGTAAAAGTTATGTTTACTCTATACTGTAGTCTATTAAGTGTGCAATAGCATTAAGTCTAAAAAAAACATTGCGAGAATTACCAAAATGTGACAAACAGACACGAAGTGAGCACGTGCTGTTGGAAAAATGGCGCCGATAGACTTGCTCGACGCAGGGCTGCCACAAACATTCAATTTGTTAAGAAACGCAATATCTTCGAAGCGCAATTAAACGAGGTATTCCTGTATATAATAAATCCGGTCCATATCAGATATCCCCCCTTTAATATTATCTTCCCTCCTACACCTAGGTCTGCCAAATTGTCTCATCCCTTGACGCTTTCTCCCCCTTCCCTTCGACCTCATCGACATCCTACGGTTAAGAGTGACCAAATCAACGAGGACGTGGCGGACCGGGTATGTCCCACGACAAATACGTACATGACTGTGGTTTGAAGCCTATATAACCCAATTGTGGAAGAGAACTGTGGAATTGGGGATCTCAGGGCGATAAGGATGTGAACTGTCTCAGGCTACTTACTGGCTGTCGCCCTAAACACTTCAATTCATAACAAATTGGGATGTCATGACGACTTCTGAGCAGGGGAGACATCTCGCCTTATAAAACAACTTGACAATGGGTAGTCACTGGTGTGGTCATGCTTGACCTCTGTGCCCCGGTGGTCAGCAGTGGTCAGTTCGTCGTGGAGCGCGTGCAGGACCGGTCAGTTGCACGCGACACACCGGATTAGCGAGTGCCACACCGGAACGGTCAGGACTGCAATTAGATGGATTAACCTCCCTGCATATGAAAAGTTCTTCACCCCTTCAAAAAACTGCCCGCAGTAAATTGACGGATTATGCAAATGCTTGTAGCCCCCCCCACCCCACCCCTCTCTTAACCAGAACAAGGGGCTAAGTACACCCTGCTATGCACTGCACATTATCCTCACGTCACAAAACTTCTTAAAAGACCTGCGGATATTGGCAATATTTTTATGCCGTTTGCGAGTTTCGGAGTCACGTGTTTGTAATGTACTGGGGTTATTCGCAGGGTTAACCACAGTTTTAAAGTTGCAACACAATCAATCCTCATTTTGCCCTCACACACAGTTTATTTTTGGGTTTTGGGTTTACCCACAACAAACACAAATTATTTTCAAAAAATATCATTAGCCAACTGGTCGTTGCCATGGAGACGGGTTGTGTTTACTTGTGAACAGAGAAAAACAAACCATAATAAACAATTCCATGCATCAAAGTCCCTAGAAAATCAGACATTTGCACACACAGCCAAGAAATCTTAACATACAAGCAGGAATATTCTTAAGATACTTTACATCTTGAGAGTTAAGTTTTCGCGTTCACTGAGGCTTCCAAACCAATTCGTAGATGTCGCAAGAAAGTAAGCCCTTCGTTTCAGGTTTGTATTTTTCGAAGAATACAATACAAAAGTTTTGAAGGAAACTGGATTTTGTTGGCCCAGGTGGAGGGATTTGGTTAATTCGGTGATGAACCTTCGGGTTCGGTAAGCCATCTAGTTAGTTAGTTAGTTAGTTACAATACAAAAATTACATCAAAATATAGGATTTGAGACTTTCGCGGCGAGTACAATCAATAAAATCTCGGGCAAACAGCTGCGTCAACTGGTTACCATAGTAAACCGACGATTCGGGAACCAACTCTGTCACCATCAGCAGGGTTCTGATGTGACTGGATACCTCGGAAGTCGCCTGTGTATGTCCAGTAACATCAGAAACCCGATGATGGGGACAGAGTTTGTTCCCGAAACGTCGGTTTACTACGGTAACCAGTTGACGCGGCTGATTGCCCGAGAAGATTTTATTGACATCAAAATATGATATTTGAGGTTCTCACGGTGGTGGATGTCAATGTTCTTCTGGGTAATGACGTCATGTAGTCTCGTAGACAGATACAAATTCAAATCTAAAGCCTTACGAGTCTAAACGTCATCACGATCCAGAAGATCAATATCAAAATCTCTTCACCGAGAACAGAATCGACAAGACAGCTATCCGTTCCGAGCAGAGGACAACGTTCACGCGTTTGGGTCCAGTTCTGCCTCGTTGAGAAAAACTTAATAATAAATGCGAGATATCATAAGTCACTGTTGCGCGCATCGCACGTGCCAGCGTCTGTTCAATGGTCATCACTTATATTGAGGGACTGTTAACAAGAGGGATGGTGGATGGACGTACGTCTTACAAGGGGTTGTTCACCCTTGCTTTAACCACCTCGTCTGACCACGACATAAAGTTTTATTAGCTGGCAGACAACAGCTCTGTGTGCAAATACAAACTGACGACAGCTCAAGGTCATGAATTCGATTCTAGTTTAGGTTAGTAAAATAAATTCGGTTTAATGACAGCATAAAAAGTCGGAACAGCTTGATATATTAATGCGGAACATGCAGCACGCATGGAGAGACTAGTGACAAATGCATTTCACCTTTGTGATGGAAAATTTTGGGCGAAGAGATCACATTGCTTGACAGATTGGAGAATAATGACGTGGAATATATGATAAATGTAGGACAACGCAAAATGGAGGACTTTTCTATAAAAGAAGGGAAATTTATTTCTCAGCAGAGTTAGGTAATTATTAAATTCTCAGGGAAAATCAAAACACCATGGAGTTGCTTCATTAATTACTTAATAACGACCAGTCTACATCTAGGAGAATTCTTCTCGGGGTAGTCAAAAATTCCCAGACTCTCAAACAACCAGAGGTTCGTTGCCGTGTTAACAAAAGCCAATTATTTATATACCACTTTTTATGCTTTCATTACTTTATTTAATTTACAATAGTAAAAACAGCAAAACTATGTTATTGCCCCTGTATGAAGCCTCCACATTCCCACGATGACGTCACAGATAGGTACAAATGCCAGTTTCTTATACTTTTCGGGGGAAATAAGAATAATTTAAAGCACTTTCACAAAATAATTAGTAATTTTGGCTACTGTTAACAAAGAGCCGAACCCGGCTCGCTAGCCCCCCTGGTCCAGCCCGTAATAAGTAAGAGAGTTTTCACGGACTACGGAGGAATGAACCCAAGCCCATGTCGAAATGAGAGCGAAATCTCAGCCAACAACTGATCTCATCTTCAAGGATGCTGGGAACTGAAGATGTTTCACAGCAGCGGTTTCATCACGCATTCCTTTGTGACAGATCCACCTTCCCAATCCCTGGGCCCAACATAGGTGATGACGTAACGAGCGGCCTTCTAGAGGAATGCCAGCCACTGGATCATTACGTCCGGCCAGCCGGCGGAAAGACAAGGCCATCGCGTCGTGGGGATGGGCAAGCAACGTGAGAAACAAACGCTGGGAGCGGAGGTCGAACCCAGGAACACGGCACAGCCACACGCAGGATCTAAATATATGGGGAGTTCATGTCTGTCAACAGGAGACAAGAGGGTTCTCGATAGCAGTAACATTTCTAGAGTCTAGCTGCTTCGCTGGTTCTCTAGACTAAAGGACCTAAAGATGGATGTCTTCTGGAATGGTACGCCGGGTAGTCTGTCGAATACTGGCTGACGTTTCAGAGAACCTTACTGCCGCCATCATCAAGACGATGAGCGCAATGATGTTGGAGGCTGAGTTAACTAATGGCTGACTGACCTACGTCCCAAACAGCCAAATAAACAAACCAAACCAAACTAAACGACCAACATAACCAATTAAACTAAATAACCAAGTTAACCAAACGTAACCACGTGGAATCAAGCGGTAAATTGACATTCGGAAAATATTACCACAGCTGAAAGCTTCACAACCATCAGAACGTTAAATCTTAGTTGATGTAAATTGATTACAGAATAATAAATAAATTCTTCAGTAGGTTACTTTTTAACCTGCTCAGTCCACTAATGAACTAGTGTGGCCAGAAGGTTATTTTGTAAAATATGACGGGAATTTGAAAGGACTGTGTTGTGTGGGGGTGCTGATGGAACAAAATACTAACCAATGGCTGGACCCCCCCCCCCCCAACCCCCACCCCGGTCCAGCAAACGCGCGATTCCTAGCAGGAAAGGCCAGTAACATGCACGGGGGCCATTCAAATGCAATGACCTTGAACTGCAGGTGTCATGCTCAAAGTACTTTTGGAATGTCGTAGTCTGGTAGAAACACCTCCAAAACGTCGGTAAAATTCCACCAGATTACACGGCGCATCTCAGATGACAGCCATCCTCATACTTGTCGCCGTGAGAACCTCAAATCTCACAACAGTTGCAAAAGGCTTTCGCTTTGCTATTAGGACAAAGAGCCAATCACTTTCCAAGCACATGGAAACACAACTTTAGAGCTCAGACTTTCTGAAACTAAATCTCTCAAAATTTCTGAAGAACTAATTTATACCGGGATAATTAGGAACCCTGCAACAGCTGAATACTTGGGTCAGCGAATTTAATGCAACAAGGGCATAAGCCGAAGAGCCTTAAGGACTGTTTCAGAATTTGTCTCGGTGGGGCTAACAGCGTTTTGGGTGAGAGTTGCAGGGCCTGAATCAACACCCAGTGATCAGCCACACGCACGCACAGAGCTGGTGCCAAAGAAACAACCTGGGAACACACAGCATTTCTCATTTGTTACCTACAGCACCGGGTTTGAAGTAGGAACATTACTTTATATCGACTTCGTAAATGCTGTAGAGAGAATCTAACACAATGAGTACCATCCTCGGTACAACTGACGACGTTTTGAAATGCCCCAGCTGTTTAAGGAAATAATAGCGTTTTAAGATGGCTGTCTTCTGGGTAGATTTCCAGACTACACGACGCAATAACCCAGAAGACAGCAATCTTCAGACTCACCACTCTGAAAACCTCAAATCCTACAAGAGGTTTTTATTCTGAGAATCATACGAAACTTACAAAAACACTACGGGCAAAATATAGATTTAGGCCAATGACATAAGTCAGATATATCGTGAATAGCATTGAAGTGAAACTACTATATCTCGTTTGATCTTTCAAGCCTCCCACGATTCTACAAAGGTTAGAGTGACAGACATGCAGGGCAGCATTCAACCGGCCGCTAGACATTGCGGGATGCTACCTTAAATAAAGCATGGGGGGAGTAATCCCCTATTCTGTGACCGGAATTCGGATGCGTGGTACAAGTTCCGTGTTAATTATTTTTGCGACTGCGTTGGAGTCTCGCGAAGACACTGGACGTGCATTCCAGTACATCTTCATGAATATTTTAATGTTCTCAATGAGTTTTGTCGTCCTGGCCTGAGCGAGATTCATCTCGTGTGTTGGGTGAATAAAATCAGGATAATGGCTTAGTGATTATTCAAGAAGTCTGCTCCGTGAAGATGTCAAAATATAAGGCCTTCAGATACGAAATACAAAACACGAAATTGCTAATGATCAAACAGACGTCACAGTGATCTTTATAGCAAAACTATTTAGTTTGAGTCTGAAGATGGCGGTCTTCTGACACGGTTCGCCGTGTAGTCTGGTAGACATTGGGCGACGTTTCTGATGTTTTTACCGCCGTATAATCAGGACAACTACACGGGACTACGTCCCAGAAAAGTCATCTTTTGTACGAAGGGTCTTCTTCACAGCAAAATGAGAACTCAGCTGTATTCAACGGTTTCTGTGTACACACGCATTTATAAAGGGAGGAGCATGAAGTAGCATATGTTTGGTTAAAGGCAACGCAACACGATTTAACTGCCAGTACGTGCCAGGGGGTTGCAATTTTGAATTATACACTTCCTATACTCCCCACACACACACTCCCTCCGCCGTCGCAAATTAGTGATAAATGTGTATGTGTTGCCCTTCTGAACTCACACACGGTTCCAGGTTCGAGGCCTGAATTGTAAGGTTGGTCACCCTGTGCTTGAAAGTAAAACCTAACTGTCTTTCCCCTCCAGCTTCCAACAAGCGACCCCAGGGAGAGAAAAACATTATGCCGAACCCCTCCCTGAGATCCTATTCACATTTGGCACGGGTAAAATCTCAGTAAACCGGCTGGTTGGTACAGAAACTGAGCGTAAAAGCGACAGCCTACTCAAACCGAACACTTTACACTTCAAGGATTTTTTTTTAAAAAAACTACCCATCGTCTTTACTGTTTCAAACGCGTTCGTTCGTTTTGTGCCACGAGGGCGAATGGAGGTCGTAGCACCTAAGCTCCACTTGGTCTAGCGGTTAGAACGCTGGCCTTGTAATCCTGGGGTCTCGGGTTCGAATTTATAACTTGTGTTGGGCAAGGCCGTGGTCTAGGCAACACGGAGTTTTCCTCCGTGGGCTTCCCCGGTTTCTCCGTGGCATCCCAACAATTACTCCATTCACACACAGAAGAAGGCAATGGCAAACCACTTCTGGATCATCTGTCAAGAACGTATATGAACAGGTCCCAGTCCGAGAAAAGGATCGAAGGATCCTGTTCATATGGACCTGTCGTCAGACAGAACACTAAATAAAATAAATAAACTTAACTGGATTAGATGCAAGTGGCGAAATCTTATATTTTGAATAGATATTTATTGATTTTTCTCTCGACTCAGAATTCGGCGTATACGTTTTCATCAGCATGATCACCGGTATCATGAATCCGCCCCTCTCGGAAGGGGAGCGTTTCAGTCATGGGCCCAGCCCTTAGCTAGACTAACACCCCTAACTCATTCCATGAGTTCAATGCAACCCAACATGATGACGCTGGGGGGGTGCTTCTACCAACGTGAATGTTCATCCCATGCGAAAACCATTTCTGACATAGTGTACAAGTGTCGGAAGAAACGTCTCTCATTCATTCTTCACCACTGATTTTAATAAACCAGATCAAAACACCGACGCTGGACCTCCGAAACACTGGATATGAGGGTTATGAATACACTTTAAGCGCACATGAGCATAACTATAAACTCTGACGAAATAAATTCCATGTTCAGAACAAAAAAAAATAATTAATTAACGTAAATTAAATGAAGATATCCGATCAAATCAACAAATTTTATCGTTATGTGTGTAACTAATTCCCCCAGAAACATCGTAAAAAGTCACAACCTACAGAATTAACTAACAGCTTCGAGCACAGTCCTTGAGGATCTACACAGCTCGGCAGACAAGTGAAGTCAACCTAATCTAACCTAGCCTACCTAAAAACTGCGATCATTAAAATAAATGTGTCGGAGGTCAGAGTTCAAAATACTGCCTAGTGAATGACGTTTTCACATAACTTGCTGGTTAATCAACAGAAATGCCTCCTAAACATCCAGCCTGCACACAGGCTCTGAGTGTGTGTGTGTATGTGTTTGTGTGAGAGAGAGAGGAACATCACTGCCCAACGCCCACGAATTCAATCAACATGTCCGTCCGCCAGCTGTTTTGAAGAAGTTATTTCCGGCGTGTGCATAATTTCTGGAGAAAGCCTCTGACTGCTAGTCATTTCCTACGGAATTTAGGATGAACAAAGCTGGACTATGTTAAGAGAAACCCAAAGGTTCATCACAGTTTCCACAACAGCCCGCCAACGATCCCTATCTTCAGATGAATTCACTACACATTTCTATAACAACAATTTCCATTTATCCTTTCATCTACGTCTAGGTCTTTTGAGTATTTTATTTCCTTTAGACTTAAAAAGATAATGTACACATTGCTCTTGTCTCACATGCGTGTTACATGTCCTGTCCATCTCATCCTCCTTCATATGATTATCCATCGAATTTCTACAACCTGACGAAGAACCAAAGCAGACCATTCAACTGTTTACGAAAGATACGTTTTAATATAAATCTTCCATGGCGTTGCAAACGTAATCGGTATAACGCATGATAGATTAGAGAAAAAATGTTAACACAACACATGTAAGCAGGAGAAAGTTTACAAAAAATATCAGGTCAAACAAACATAATCTTTCAGAACATCTGAATAGTGTAAATGTACTGTTTAAAATGCACATTTCTCAGTTTATTCACAACATCCAGCCCATAATTTAATCCTTTTCTAAACCCCCCCCCCCCCCAAATTCACGCCAGTTTCAAAGCCACAAATTCTTGAATTCCAGTTAACTCACGAAGCTCAGTTTCAAACCAGAACTCGATATTTTACGATAACTTATTGCAGTTTCGTTACATTGCTGCATCAAAACGCGGGTCACTCTTTTCTGAAACCCCCTGTAAGCACTAAAATTGTTATATTTAAGAGCCAAAACTTGCGATGTTGCCAAATGTAAGTGGAAGTTCCCATCACTCCTTCGATGTGTGCTGTTTACCGAAAATCCACCCGGTATGAAAAGATGATTATGAACTGCGACCGTTTCCGAAAAGGGGAAGGAGACAGAGAGATTGCTGTTCATTGAAAGTTTCGAGTTGCCCTCTGCATGGGTGGATGATGCAAGGCTCCACTAATTCTTAATCTTGGAACTGGGAACAAGCTTCACGAGTCGCGGATAATTAATGCACGGTGAACAGGAAAGGATTGGAAAGGATGCTTTCACGACTTGTCTCAAGGTACTATTCGGCCATTCGGATAGGATTCAATCCCTGTCTGAGGCAACGATTTGATTCTTTATCTGAAATCTGAACCGCCTCCTACACAACACGTAAATGGCGACGTTGCCTACAATTCCCTTTTATTCGTGGTGAGGTGCAGAGGCCCTAGAAGAAAGTACCCCTGTATTCGTCTGTAGGGATGAGTAAAACGGCGAGAAATGTAAGTCAGGACACTTGGTGCCTCGGCCGAGACCATTCGGACGACGACATATTGAAAGATTCGTAAATTAGATGAATTTTCCGGGTCTGACGACGAGTACGAGGACGGCTGTGTCTTCTGGTATGTCGCGCCGTTGAGTGAACACCACAGAAACGTCGTCAAACGTCTACAAGGCTACACGACGCAGCATCCTAGATGATAGTCATCTTCGATTCGTCTGTTACTTAAGTGCACTGTTTGAAACGCTGAGGTTAAATGTCTTTGAATGAGGTACAAATGACCGGTAAAGATTTGGAAGGAGGCGTTCACGGTCTATTTCAAATTACTATCCCAGCGTTAGGTTAATGAAAACGTCATTGAGGATAATAGGCGGACTGACCGTGTGGGGCTCGCAGGGAAGTCGGAGCTGTGATGAGAAATGCTGTTAGCTGTTACTACTGTAGTAGTATCTGGTGACAATTCAGAGGTAAACACGACCCTGAGAGCCACCGACCGCCGCCTCCAGAAGAGAAGAACATAAAACGAGAAAAAAGGATAGTAGGAAAACAAGAAATAAAAAAAACAGAGCAGAAACATGAAAGGAAAGTCAAAACGAAATATTTCGTGACCGTTTACTCAAAGAATTTTTAACAGTAACTCAGGTAAAAATAAAAACAGATGTTTACTCAGTAACGCGATATTTATAATCAAACGAAAACTCGACGTTGCTGTCTGCTGGGTGAAAGGCAATATCGCGAAAGGATTTTAACTAAACGGGTTCACGGTCTGGCACAAACCCCAAATAAAGCGCACGAAACGAGAGAAATTTTAAACCATTTCCCACTAACCACAATAAATTATAATTTTACAGTCTCAATTTGCTACAAGAATTTAAGTACATGCTCCACCCGCGTTCACTTTGAGGTAGGAACTCATAGTTAATTATTCACATGAGCTCCGGCCTCAAAAAAAAACAGGGCAATTATAAACAGGTAACGGATGAGAAATAAGGTTTGAATGGCGGTAAATGCATCTACACTGAAGATGGAAGCGATACGCTAGTAACCGTCTTAAGGCTTCGACCGGGATGTTCTTTTGTTAAATCTTATGTGGTACCGCCTGATTCGACTTCTAATGGTTAAGTGAAGTGTTTTCTTCGCGGTACGGTCTGGATTCGTAAATATTATGAAGACGAGCTTCGGCTTCAAAGGGTTAACCAGCTGATTTTCGTAATGGTGAGGTGTAGTGTTTTCTTCGCGGTACGGACTGAATTCATAAATAATATTCAGACGATCTTCGGCTTCAAAGGGTTAAGGAGGAATATATCCAGTAACACGGGAAGCGAACATGAAAGCGTCATAGTAGCAAATTTTTCACGTTTCTGGCGCCGTGTAAACTCGTCAGTAGGAGGCAACGCTTGAAGCTGACCACTGCCAAGGGTTTAAAATGCTTGGAGTTTCACTCCTACTCCACTCATACACCTTCTTAATGCGATGATTTGGCACAGGAAAAAACACCAATCCCATTACTACGCTTCTGTTTTCCAATCCGTTCAACCTTTCACTTTTCGCAAAAAAACTTTTTTCCCCCCTAAAATTTGAATGAGCGGGGTGCAAGAGGTAGAAGCTCCAGCATTAGTAGTTTGGCTGACTGTACAGCTCGCTGTTCCAGTATTGATCTCTCATGGACCGTCCAGCACCCGTCCAGCTAGTCGGTAACCTAGTCTCCTACATTACCAATCCATTCAAGGTCACGGACAAGAGATGATGTGTCGACTAAACCAGGCGAAGCATCACAAAGATTTTGATCCAGGGCCTTCGTCTTATTTTCTTAAACCCACAAACAAAAATATGAATTATGGATCCGTCCGTACAGGTTCCGAACTGCGTCATTCTAAGCTGTAAGAATGACAAAATCTGAGTTAAGTGTTGATGGTTTCGGGGCTCGAATGTGTTCCTTCCGAGAAGAAACTTAGGGCAACGTAGAATATCGGCGAAAGATTCTGAAGCCTCAGGTCGTAAACAGTTAACTTGCTCGTTTTACGCCTCGTTCAATCTCTTAATCAGGCAATGAAGCTACTGAAATATGTTTGGATTACAGCTCGAAACATGGACAGTGGGGAGCCAGAAAGAAGGAGGATTGAAGCATTTGAAATGCGGTGCTATAGAAAGATGTTGAAAATTAAGTGGACTGATGAAGTACGAAATGAGGACAGGCGAAGGAAGAAGTCTATGGAAGAATCTTACGAGAAGACGAGATAGGACACATTCTGAGGCACCCGGGATTGGTTAATTTGGTAATGGAAGGAACAGTTGAAGGGGAGACAAAGATTGGAATATGTGACGCACATTTTTGAGGATGTGGAAATGAAGAGATTGGCGCAAGACAGACGAAAATGGAGGACCGCATCAAACCAGTCGGAAGACCGATGACAAAGAGAGAGACAGGATGGACATCGGAAACAGTATCAAGACAACTAGCAAAGTATTAAATTGGATTTAGTAGGAGTGCAGGTGATATGGGACAAAGGCGGCACTGAACCAGCAAAAGACACGACTTACGTCTATACGTTCCCATGGAAACTTGTGTTTAATTCGCTGCCTGAAACAAATGATACCATAAATGCGCCTCTAGGAAACAGAAGGAAACACAGCGTAAGTTGGAAAACCTCCAAAAGCCCATTTATTGTACTTAAGTACAGATGGAAGAACGAAATCTTAGGGATAAATTGTCAAGTTGGGCTAAAGTGACTCAGAAGATGCTCTATGGTGAGATTTTATGAGATGGTCCTTACTGATCCATAACAATAAACTTATGGAGCAGATGAATAACAAGTCCATGGAACAGAGCAGTTCTTCAAAAGTTTACAGTAGCTCAGCTAGTCATAAAATTTTCGATCGTTCATGGAGCCAAGAGGTTCAATACCGATGAAGCCAACCGGACTGATAAACCCAGAAACCATAAAAGCTGTTTTACTAAGATTAGTTTCAATTTATCCCTCCGATCTACGCCTAGGTCAATTTCCTTCCAGCTTTACAACCAAACTTTCAAACACAATTGCAATTTTAACTCTCCATTCGCTCTAAATATTCCGCCCATCTCATCACCAAGATACTATTTGATAAATCGCACGAATTATGCAGTTCCTCATTACGTACTTTTCTCCACCTTCTTGTTACTTCATCCCTCTTTGGTCCACATCATCCTATTCTAACCCTCAATCTCTGGTGTACATCAACCAACCGACAGACAGAACGTACTATGGACGTATAGAGTTGGTTGATAATTTAAGGTTCTCAAGGCGGCGAGTATGAAGATGTCTGTATTCTCGGCCCTTTGGACATGTAGACTCCTCGGAAAAATTGACCAACGTTTCAGAGGTACTTACTGGTTTCATTATCGAAGCGATCGCCTCTGAAACATCGGCCAAATCCCAAAAAAAAAACAGCCATCTTCGTTCTATGAAGATGGCTGGGTGGTTTTGAAGAGTTCATGTCTCGGGAACTGTTGACAGAGAAAATCTGCATTGTTTGGGGTCTTGATATTTTTACGTTCCCCACTGGGACGAAGAATCCTCTGATTTCATGGAAGCCCGATATTCATTGCAGTGTTCACAAAAGCCCGCCACTGAAAACCTATTCGGCAATTTCAGAGGTAGGAAGCAAGCAAGCTAATATTTAAATAACAACAACTTTACTTCAAGTGTGTTGCTTCAGAATTCTATGTACCCCCCTCCACTCCGGGCTCTGGAACCGTTATCCCCCCCCCCCGCGAGAGCTACATTTCTTTACTTTTTTGTTATCTGTCCGCTTTGCCGCCACAGTCGCCACAGTCGCCCGTCTTCTACAGACCCCGCTCCTAACCAAACTCTTCCTGCAGAGGGGAAGGTCAGGATTCTATTCATCCCTTCTTACTTTCTTCTGCCTGCGGGGTCATCACCATTACCAACTTCCGTTCTCACACCGGACATACGTCAAGTGATACATCTGATACCCTACATCGGAATTCGATTGTCACATACCCGGACGTGAACCATTTTGATTTACTGGTAAGTATAACGAAAGAGAAGAATTTAAAAATTGGGGTGGGGAAAACTTTCTTTGAACTTTGTGGCATTTAAGGCGGTAAGTACGACCTTGTCAATGTCTTAACGCGCGTTACTTAACATGAAACAAGTTATGACATCATCCATCGCCCTGATGATGGCGGTAGTGAGGTCCTCCAAAACGTCGATCAATATCTACACGACGCTACATCTCAGACGACAGCCATCTTTAAGTTACGAAATGTACGCATTCTGACACGTTCGTCAAGAAATGTCTACAGGAATTTGTAAATGACAGAATCGTATTTGTTTTGACAGGTGTGTTTCTGTCTGGATGATGACTTTATCACAGAGGTCAGATGCCCCACGGGGTCAAGCGGTCATACGTAATTACGGAAACCGAAGTTAACTCAGGAAATCCTCTAAAATCACTTCGTATCATAGAATTGTCCGTAATTATTGTCCTTCAAATCGCATTTCATGGCAATCACAGCTAAAAATAAGCACATTTCTGCAAACCTTGAAACCCTTCCCCAAACTGTTTCCAATGCTCTTACATGCATCCAACATATGAAGTGCGCCCCTCGATGACGCTGTTCAATTCAGCCACACCTCAACCACCGCCCCCTGGCTGCGAAATGCGCACTGGGGACAATGAACCACGAGGTGTGCTCCCCTGATTCCCACAAACTATTCAGTCATTGACCCTTCTGTGAGGGGCGTCTGACTATAATGGGACCAGAAAGCCAAAACGCTATCGCTCCACGTAATTGCAAACTCTCGTGTCGAGAAAAGCATTCCAGGGTGCGAAGTATAAACACCTCAGCACCCCAACCACGCGACTGGACCACATCAATGTAAAACCACTCACAGTCTTTCAATCAAGAGTCTGGGGACAATTTCACAATGACAATGTGTTCTTTTTTCCCTTCTTGTAAATCGCGATTAATGATTTTCGTGTCATTTAACAAAATCTTTTCAACGGCTCATAAACTGCAGCATGATAGTTGTGAAAGTAGCCGTAAAGATCGAGGCAGCATGTTCTTCCGAAGTTTTGTTATCTACCTACAAATCCACACGAGCTTACAACCCGGAAGACCAAAATCAAAACATTCAGCACCGCAATAACTCGACAACTTCACAAGTATTTCCAAAATTTACTCCGCTATAAGTCTGTTAAGTACAGTGCCGTTTGTCAATCAGGCAACTTATTAAATGTCTGAGCAAACAACTACAAACTTCTTCAGAAGCTCAGCTAGTCAAGAAATATCCAACTCATAGTTCATCAGATCCGCCACTGACAACTATCCTCAGATGAACCCTCATACTGATATTTAGGAATTCACCACCCCTTATCGGCCGTCGGAGACCGATTATTAAAGTTGTTCGCAGTATGCAATTATTTAACAGAAAATAACAAGGCACGGGCGTAGTTGCCTATTCGGATAATAGTCTAAAATTACTGGCGGATATAAGACAAAATTTCTAAGTTGATCAATTTTTGGAATAATTAAAATAGTTTTAGTCAAAAACAAGTTGATTGTTGCACACATTAAAACTCAATTTGTCAAGAACAAAGGAAATCAGACAAGTCACAGTTTACCGAAGACAACAGCATTTTCCGCTGAGTTTCCTGTCAAACAAAGATGGAACGTGTGCAGGAGCCTTGTAAACGAGCTAGCCAACTTTTAAAAAGAGGAAATTCCAAAGGCGTGTGGATTTCTAGAAAATGACTGATGGAGCCGAAGCATCAGAGCGGAAGAGTGACTTATGGGACAAAAGACGATGCGTTCCAGTTCTGTTCTTGCTAAGATGTCTGATATAAATTATGTTTGAGATCTGAGGGTGAAAACGTGGACTGTCGCTTTCTGGGTTCTGACGCCGAGTAGTTACAGGCCTGCCAACGTATTTTCTCCGAAACCAACAACATCCAATTTTATTTATACAAGAGAGGTGATATGCTTCGTATCTCCACACCAGATTACGTTCGGCTGCAAAGTCGTATACATGTGTTTTTCTTTTCATTGAAAATATTAGTTGTAATACGTTTGAAAATTAATATAAAATTTATAATAGCAGTTTACGAAAGCAGGATTTGACGTTGAGTACGAAGACGGCTGTCTTCAACTTAGGAAAAATTAATGAAATAACATTGTGACAGAGTTAATATTGCAATTTGTAAATCGATCATTCGATGCGGAACGTGAAATGATATTTTAAATATTTTATATTTTATTATCTTATTAAAATTGTGATTTGACGGAAAATATTAAAATATTAACCTAATTCACAATATGACGCAAATATACTACCTTATCATTGTGACAGAGAAAAAGTGTTCAAAATTAAAAAAAAATGCCTTTCTCAACAACGAACTGTGTGTAATAAATATAAAGAAGAGATGAAGAATATGGAAGCAGGAACAATGCGATAAAGAATATCAAGACATGCCGAATGGATTAAAAATAAGATTGTAAAATTGTACAGAGTGCATTTAGAAGGAATTAAACATGAACATAACATGATTCATGAAAGTATCGCCCTTCAGTAAAGTGAATAATTACGTCTGCGACACAATATTTATCTCATAACAAACAAACAAACAAACAACACATTCAGACGCGAGGATTCACTGCTAGATGATACTTAATAAAATTTTAGAAGAGTCTAAAGAGTTTACTGAATGAATTTATTTATTTTCCTCTGAGAAAAAATTTAGAATTTATGAAACCTGTTCAATGTATGCTTCAAAGTGGTGTTGTAATTGACTACCACATTAACAGAATAGAACGCATCTGATTTCAACACTGTATTTTAAATCAATACTTTCGTTTGTCTTTTTTCCAACCGAGATCATCTGAAGAAAATTTTATTTTCGTGTATAATGAGTTAAAACATTCGAAGCGGCCGACTCCAGAAAGCCAAGATCACTCAATGACCGCGAAAACCTAAGGACAAGATCACATCAATAAAAATCTAACGTTTTTACGTAAAGAAGTCGCTAAAATTGTTCCATCGACACGAAAATTAAAATGGGCCCACAATTTTTTTAAATACTACTCCACTATCCACATATGATTTAAAGCTTTCACGGCGATGTAACTTAATAAAATCGTCTCGCGTTAAATGGTTAAACAGTAAAAACCGACGTTTCAGAAACCGTCTCTGTCCCCATCATCAGGGCTCTGATGTAACATCCAATTTAAGATAGAGAAAATACTAATTTGTAGACGCTAAGGTTTAGTGACAAGAATTTTTGCAATCTTACTCAATTCCTGGCACCAAAATTCTTTATCACAGTGTCCTCATTCATGCATACAGACGACAAATCATTTTCTCCAGTCACTTAGCAGGTCAACTGGTTCCTTCCTCACGTAAAACACTTTGTAGGCTTGATCTGTTTTGATCTGTTTGTTGTAGACTTCGATATTTCCGATCACCAATTGCCTTGCTGCCTCCATCATCAGGGCGATGATGATGGAGGCAGCAAGGAGCTCCGAAACGTCGGTAAACCTCTACCAGACCATACAGCGCAACAACCCAGAAGACAGCCATCATCGGAGTCACTGTCGTAAAAATTTCAGGCAAATCCTACACGCATAGGCAATGCTTCCCGTTTAATACGAGTTATTTATTATTTAGTGTTCTGTCTGACGACAGGTCCATAAGAACAGGATCCTTCCATCCTTTTCTCGGACTGGGACCTGTTCATATACGTTCTTGGCAGATGATCCAGAAGTGGTTTGCCATTGCCTTCTTCTGTGTGTGAATGAAGTAATTGTTGGGATGCCACGGAGGAAAACTCCGTGTTGCCTAGACCACACGGCCTTGCCCAACACAAGTTATAAATTCGGGCACCGCCGGGAATCGAACCCGAGACCCCAGGATTACAAGGCCAGCGTTCTAACCGCTAGACCACCGTGGCGGTTTAATACGAGTAACTGAGTAAAAACTGCAGCTATGAAATCAGATTATACACGGACTGTGCAAAACATTTGGTCATGCGCTGAAAACTACAAACATCTCGATGTGAGGACCAACATTGAAATGATGAAATTGTAAAATTATTAAATTTCAATTCGTGCTAGTGTTTCTACACTGGCGTATCTTCTAGGGGGGAGAGTTCAAAAAATACGACGTCGAGTTTCGATTTGCGAACATCGACAAGTACTGGGAAGGCACGCTGTGTATGGGTGTACACTCACAGCTGGCGTCGAGCGGTTCACCGGGCCTCTGAGGGAAATCTAACAACGATCATCCGCGAACTTGTGGGTTCAAGACTCTTGTCATGGTTGATCCAAGACCTCTAAGTTTGAATTTCTGACCAGTCATAACGGGGCAGACCACAAAATGGAGTGACGAGTCCAAAATCGCGGTGACTGAAGATACTTTAATGTTGGTAGCCCTGGTAAGACCTTGATTCAGTTGGCGGGATGGGGGAGGGGGGGAAGAGAGCAAATTGGTGGGGAGCTGGTCCAGCGCATGTCGCGGGGGGGTTGGGGTTGAGAGGGGCAGACATCTTGAACAGCGAACGTAGATGATGCACCATCCGACCGTCACAAGTGGCTTTGGTCGCACTGACCTATTCAACGTCGAACTGGCGACCTTCTGAGAGGGTGGAAAGTTGTTAAAAGCACGCGGGGAGGGTCCGTGCGTCGTTTCCCGTCTCTGCCAATGTTTCCGTGCCAGAGGGTAGGTGATGGATGTCCTCATTAATTTCAATTGTCGCGGTTTGAGGGGGGTTGGGGGTGAGACAGGTCTTGTTAAGCTGAGGCCATGACGCAACAGGGTGTATCTAAAAAGAAGTTTCTCAACTTGTGATACTATATCATGGGTCTGACGATTCCCTTAGAATTATTATTAAAATTACGTTCGGGGAAAAAATCACATAGGAGAGCAACGTTCAGATGGCGGAATAATAATTAAGACAGATATGTTACTGACACGGGATAAATATATTGATTGGATTCTCCTGGCGCTGGATAGTAATCACTGCAACAAAAGTTTGGGGATTTTCGTAAATAGCTTCCCAAGATCCACTCTGCTCCATGAAATTAAAGGAAAAATATGCTTTCGGGTATTGCGCACTGGGTCACAACACTGAAACAGAGATTAAGTCTAGTGGGTCGTTCGGAAAGGCCATCCAATTCTTCGTACGAAGAACAAGGTGTTTGGTCAGAGCCGAGGAGAGGCCACGTAGCGCCAACCCAACCCTCCGCTGTTCGAGGGGGGGGGGCAGAGGGGTAGGACCCGTGGAGGGGAGGACCAGATCTTTTGGTGATGACTGGTTGGCTAGCTAGAAAGGAAAACCGACGCTTTTGGTTGGCGAAGTAACTGCCTTACAGCGGGGGTCTTCTTACCCCGAAAGCATCACAAGGAGCCCGGACACCAGTGAGTGCGTAGCAGACACGTGTTGATGTGTGGTCAGACAATGGACGTGTTGTGATTGACATCATCGGCCGATCCCAACTAACGTAAGTACGGTGATTCTGTGGTTTACTTCAGTGCGACCTGGCCGAATTAAGCTACATATATATATATATATATATTTTTCGATCTGCGTCTGGACCAGGCTGAGACTTAGGTCAGTTCCGATTAGCGACTTTGCTTGAGATTTCAGGTTCACAAGGAGATGAGTATGAAGACGGCTTGTCTGCTTGGTTGTTACGCCGTGTAATCTGGCTTTAGTAAACCGACGTTTCAGAGGGACTTCCTGCCTCCTTAATCAAGGCGACTGTGGCAGCAAGCACCTCTTAAACGTCTGTAAACTAAAGCCAGATAACACGGCGTAACATCCAAGCAGACAGCCTAGTGACTTAGTTAGGAACATGCTATTGGCTCCTCGTGCAAAAAAACAGCAGACTTACAAGTGGAAAACAGAACGGGTTTAGTAAGCCTGGGAAAAGATGAAGATCTAGGACAACTTTGTTTAAAACACTTGCCGATACCGGACCTAAATTTCATGAATATTTTAAGACGTTTATGCATCATTTAATGTTATCTTTAAAATGTGAAACGGAGAATTCATTTCGTTATTCAAGGCCTGGACCGGTGTTTTAGCGCTGCGAGTTGTTTACACACAACTAGGTCGGCAGCACCTGCTTTAACAATGACTTCTTCCCTAAGAGTGCACGCATGGTCTTCGTATAAACAGTGATTACATCCTTAAACAGCGTTAACTGATCGAACGTTGCCAACAATCATGTTGTGTTCCCCTTGCGATAGGGACTGAAGCTTTAATTATTATTTAAATGAGTTTCACTTCCAAAGGAAATAGCACACAAGCGACTTTTGCCATTGTCCGCGAGACAATGGTCCAAACACGTGTAAAAGTTTAAATTGGTCCTTAGACCCACAGATTTCTTAAAAGAAATTACTCAATTTCGCCGTTTCAACAAACGAATGTCACCGATCCGGTTTGTTAGTTGTTAGGCCGTGTTGAAGGTCGATTGATTACAACTGCTCCGTGTTCGGGAAATTATATTTAAACCCGCTGTAGTGATTTTCCTCAGTCCCAGGCAAATTCCACGTACTACCTTAAGTCTAGGATGAATAATGAATTGTAAAGGATATGGAAGGAAGCGAGCATGACTTACTTTTAAGGTGCTATCTCGAAAGAAGTGTCCTATTAAGTTATGCATTAAAGAGGTTACGATGTTTCGACAAAGATTTCAGTTGCCATCTTCAGCTCCCACCACCAGATTATTATAGGGATCCTCAACCACCCAACCACTTTTAATAGATAGTATACATTTCATTACAGAGATGTTGACATTTGTCTGCACAGTTCGAAGCAGAGGCTTACCTTCAAAAAATAATTTAAAATTAGTTCGTACCTAAACGAACACAATCCGTTGGTTAATGCTGTTTAAGGAAATAATTAACAGCTATTTATTCAAAAAATATAAATACACAGGGGACAAAATGCAGTCACTGGTTATGAAATCAGGTGGTACACATAATTACCACTGGACTCAGGGGGTTAATAAACGGCGGTATCCCGAAACATAATTTCCAAACACGAGTCTGCGTACTTCATTGGTCTTGTTCATTAATGCCCGCAAAAATCTCTATACAAATTAATCGCGAGATTGTATTTTGCCATATACGAAGCCTGCCACTTTATAGGATGAACACTTTTCCAGGAAATTGGATTTTATTTTGCACCCGTACAAAATAAAATTATCGCCTTGACGTAGAAATCGTCTAAATAATATTTAAGGATTCAGTCCGTACCGTACCGCGAAGAAAACACCACACTTCACCATTACAAAGATCAACTGGTTAACGCCGATTAAGGAAATAATCGCTGTTTATTCTGAGAATCATAGTTCGTCTGATTAATATTAAAGAATTCAGTCCGTACCGCGAAGAAAACACCACACTTAACCATTACAAAGATCAACTGGTTAACGCCGATTAAGGAAATAATCGCTGTTTATTCTGAGAATCAGACCAAGTCACTGATTGTTGAAGCAGGTGGGATATACATGCAATTATCACTGGTTTTAAATTGTTAAAATCACCAGATGATTGATATCCGAACTGTAATTTGCAGATAAGAATTATGGAGATTCACAAACACTACCTCGCCAATGCGCGCTCATTTTATGCATGCAATTTGTACTAGAATCCCACATATTTCAGAACAGAGAACCAGATGCTTATATTTCTACTGCGTAAGAGTACAGAGGGTGATTACTGTTTGCTCTGAGTCACGTAGTTTCATTTGTCTGTACTAACATAACAAACGATAACGTGACGCTTCCAATGCTACAAACTTCCCCGCTGCTTTCAGAAATATAAGGGATGGTTCTGGGTTCTGGAATTTTGCGCTTTGGAATCTTATATAAGTTTACAGACGTTTCGGAAGTGTTTGGAGGCAGGAATGACCTGTGAAACGTCTGTAAACTAATACCAGACACTATCTTCAGACTGGACGACCTAGGTTCGATTTTCGTCGTAAACTACTTTGATTTTATGAACACCCGGTATTTTTACACTACGCACGCAATCTAAGAAGGGAAATAAATGAAGCCTGGGTAGAAACAGTATCTTTTCCAAGAACTGTGAAGTTGTTACCCCTAATATACGCATTCAAACACGTAATCAACGATGACTTATCTTTCATTAGTTTGCTATTGGTCAATTCTTGGGTGTCTTCCAACTGCGGTCTGGCAATTGTTATTATGATGCTACAGATTTCGTCACGAACCGGATTGATTCTCATGTTCTATTCAACAGTTCAAGAAATTCCCTGTTAACGGTAACCTGATATCGATTGTTATACCACGCACTCGAATTCGTTCGAATGTTTCTTAAAACTACTGAGACCATAAACCTGCTTGAGTCACACATCTTTCATATTATAACTTTTAATTATTGAACTACTCGTATTGGAAGATTCACCTATACGCAAATTTGATAATAATTAAACTGAAAACGACCTAGTACATTTCCAAATCACCAGAGATTTATAACAGAATCGTTAACTATTAATGAATTTGTCTAATTTCTAAGTAACACCACCGTGCACAGGGATAGATGGTGAACATTTCCCAGGGTGGAGGGGCTTTGATGTTAATCGTCTAAATGTCAATGTAATCTGTGATTCTTAACGCCATGAAGTCTTCCGTACGTACCCTCAAACCAGAAGACCTGATGGACACAGGTACCTTTTACCCAGGCCAGAAAGCTAGGTGCCTGAGGATTTGGGGTGGAGGATATTTGCCCAGTACCTGCTCTGTTGTGACTAATAATTCCGGGTTCCAGCTACAGGCCAAAGGAGTTCAGTTACCGAGAATTATTATATTATTATTTAGTGTTCTGTCTGACGACAGGTCCATATGAACAGGATCCTTCCATCCTTTTCTCGGACTGGGACCTGTTCATATACGTTCTTGGCAGATGATCCAGAAGTGGTTTGCCATTGCCTTCTTCTGTGTGTGAATGGAGTAATTGTTGGGATGCCACGGAGGAAAACTCCGTGTTGCCTAGACCACGGCCTTGCCCAACACAAGTTATAAATTCGGGCACCGCCGGGAATCGAACCCGAGACCATACCCGTCATTAAAGAGTTTGAAAGCTATACTAAATAAAATCCATATAAGTAAACATTTCAATGTTCTTCTGGGTTGTAATGCAATGTGGAATTGTACGTAGGCACCAACATTTCGGAAATACTTTGCCTCATCTCTACTCCTGATGATGGAAGTAGTATGTTCCATCGAAACTCCCTGATAGAGACGGGATGTTTCTCACAGCGTTATAGCCTAGTATTCTCCTACTTGGGATTGCTCTCCTGATTATGTTATCTTTCATCTCTGCCTGTAGAGGGTACAGAAGCTAGTTTCCAATCGCCAGTATTTATTTTGATCGGTGATTTCTCGTTCATTAATTTGTCTTGTCACATTGTAGACATTCATCGACGAGCTAAATACTTATGAGCCTTTTATTAACATTTTAAAATGACAAGAAATATATAATTTAACTTTTATAAAACAAGGTAACTACCGGACAAACAGCTTAATAAATTGGAAGGGACTTTGAAGGACGCGTTGTGACCAAATTTAAGGTACTATGCCGACACGTCTTTGGAGCAACTGCGAAAAACCACGAAAACATCAGTCTTTTTATGGACCCATAAATTTAACTTGGGACCTACCATTTAAGGAAGTAGAATTGTTTTTCATTGATATATGCATGCAAAACTGACATCAGCAACGGTGAATCCGGTTGATCTCAGAATAATGCCTTGTCGCAGGCCACCTTCAAATTCCCCGCCAGTCAGAACATGAAATCTCTCTCATTTTACGTCTAATGTGTCTGAAAACATTTCTACCCAGTATGCATTGCCTGAATCTTTTCTCTGAACCGTTAATATTTTTATAATACTTCTGTTTCATCTTTCAAAAATTTTGCTTTCTTAGAAAACCCTCCTTTTATTTCCCCAACTATATAACAATTCAAAATAATATTTTGGTTCAATAAAAAATATTTTCCTTTTCAGAATCCCTCTATTGGAACCCATCCTGAGCCAGCTCACTCTTATTTCATCTTTCTATAGATCCATTTTAATATTATCCTCCCATCTAAGCTTAAGTAGTATATTCAGGTTTAGGGGCTAAATTTCTTTTGCAGATGCTGCAATACCTCAGAATCAATTCTGAATGCATTCAGTATCCTTCCAAACTTAATATTTATAATTAAATATCCAATTCAAGGCCACATAACACGTGCAGTTGATACAGGAATGTCAGTATATCAGTCATGTAATTGTCCACCTAACGCTTCTTTTTCTCCATTTCCAATTATATATTACATATTTTATTCCCATTTATAACAGATTTTATACAAATATTTTCCTATATTTCTTAATTCTATAATTAATACATATCAAATCTAAAACTTCTTGACGATGGTGAAGAGTCAATTGAATAAAAATTTACTTGGATATTATCCATCGTCTAGTAATAAAACGTAAAAAAACGTAAAACGACGTTTCGGAGATGGGGCTCTATCTCCGTCTTCAGGTTCCTAATCCCTATCTCCGGAGATAGGGATTAGCTCTATCTAGTGGGCCCAACTGAGTAGGAACCTGAAGACGGAGATAGAGCCCCATCTCCGAAACGTCGTTTTACGTTTTTTTACGTTTTATTACTAGACGATGGATAATATCCAAGTAAATTTTTATTCAATAATTAATACAATTTGTTATTATCTTTAATAAGCTACCTTTTTACTGACGAGCCATTTTCTATTCAAATGTCCCCCCTCACTTTCTTGTTCAAAACATTTTAATAATATATCTAAGGCATATTCATAATGTACAGGGTCTTACTCGTTATGTCTGTTGTGCAGGTAATGCTGTCATCAACGAGTACTGGGACAAAGGATGGACATGAGAACATAATTTGGCTCCTATCGACAAGGATGGACAGACAGTCATTGTCCTGATATCAGTTACCATTGACTTTAATTATAGTGAGCTACCATTATTATTAATTCTTTGCAACTAAGGATATTGATATTTTTGTAACATATATGAGGGGGCACTTCAGTGCAAGAACTCTAAGCCATAGGTATGGCACATAGCGGAGTGCAGAAAGACCACCTCTGCAAGGATTGTGGAGTGTATTTTGATACCATAAAGTCTCTGGATGTGCACCTGCAGTACCACAAGGAGAACCTCCTCATAAAGTGGGCGACGCAGCCAGATGAGACGAACAACAATAATGCGTCTTCCAACAAGCACAGGGGCGGCGTCACGACGGCTCCCGCAGACTCCAGCGATGGCATGATGAAGACTGAACCGGGTCGTGCGACAGGGAGCGGCAGTCCTCAGCCCAACTCTTTCAATCATCCACCGACGCCCAGCAGTTATAGTAGTGCGCCATCTCCTTTTCAAGACTCGTCAGCACAAAGATTCTCTCCTATGGCCTCGGCGGGTTACAGTCTGAGTGACAGGACTCCGCCCCACCAACAAAATGGGGTATTGCATCCATTCAGCCAGCAGTACAGCAACTTCATGACCCCCAGTTCAGATGGAAGTGGATACTTCATGGATGGCAGTAGCAATTCAGGGTATATTTTAGGCTCAGGTACAGATTTCCCAGCATCTTCCAATGTGGACAATCTCCGATCATCGCCAAATTCAGTGTCATCGCCGTCTTCATCGTCGTCTATCGGTCTTGTCATTACGTCGACGGGCATGTATCGTTATCATCCGTACCACCAACCGCACTCATCAGGGAGTCAGTTGTACGTACCTGATCGTAACAATGGCGTGACATCATCTGGACCGTCACCATCCTCATCCTACCAGCCACCACCGACACCCCACCAATGTGATAAGTGTGGCTTTGTGTGCAACAGCAGTTCAGTTCTGTTAGAACACCTCAACAACGCACACCCTCCAGCACCATCTCCGCCATACATGAACAACCAGATGCGGTTCGCACAGGAAGCCATGTTTCAGAACTATCATGGCAGCAATGAAAGTCCAGACACAGCAGGGGGCGGCCAGCAAGCTGCCGCAGCTGGAAAGATGAAAGATGAGCCAGCAGCAGAAATTCTGGACCTGGATTCACATAAGGTGCACCAGGTGTACCAACCTGAAGGAGAGGCCAGAGCACTACAGTCTGCAGCGAGCAGCGAGGCCTCCAACAGGGGTGGTCATTCCCACTCGGTGTCTGCCATGCTTTGGGGCGATACCCCACAGAATAATGTTAATCCTCACGCGATGTCTTCCACCGCACCTCAAGAGTTTCGTGGTGTGACATCTCCAAGTGGTGTGACAGTTCCTCACCAGCAACCCATGACATATCAGAAGGCAGGTGTATATTCCCAGCACCTGGCACCCATCCCCGGGCAAGTAATACACCCACACCTACATCATATCACATCAGTTCCTAACATCTCATCCTCTAGTCTTCCCCCTCCGGGTCCGATGCCTTCGACATCTCCCCACCACCAAAAGAATGGGCAATCAATGCAGCAGACTTCTCAGCAAGGTGGTAACCAGACTTGGAAGTCAAATGAGGCACGGAGACCTAAGACATACAACTGTTCTGCCTGTAACAAGTGGTTCACCAGTTCTGGTCATCTGAAGAGACACTACAACACAACACTGCACAAGAATGCTGTTAAGCAGAGTGGCGCACCTGACCCAGCCACGCAACCCATCATCAATCATCACCATCCTGGACGCGCTGCCACAGATGTTGGAAATAGTGCCCGAGGAACACCTGCAGGAGAGTCGCATGTAACCCAGCTCAGTCCTGCAGGTCTAGGGCACCAAATAGCATCTGTGATTGAAGACTCTTCCAGGAGCGATGATGCTAGTAGCAATGGCAACTTTGGAAGGATTACGCCATCAGTTCAACATGGCGGTCTGCTGCCAACTGGCAACCAACAGCAAGGGAGTTCCCCAAACCTGATGGCAGGTCCCTCAGTAACAATGGAGGCACAAATGGGGGGCCTGCACTATGTAACCTCCAGTTACAGCAGCGAGAACCCGCTACACAACCCTTCCAATTCCGTCCGTACATCTCCAGCGCCAGTCCCCCAAATGCCACCAGAAGCAGTTTTGCACCAACTGGGAGCAGCTCCACAGCCACTTTCTTCTCAGCACCCTTACATGTTGGGCCAAGTGGTTTCACCACCTCATTCACAACCCCAACCATCGCTGCCCCTCACCCATCATCTTATCCACCACCCTATCCCTCAGCACCAACCTCTGCACCCTTCCCAGCACCCCACACCCCCGCCTTCACTCCAGGTGACGAATCTAACAGAGATGTATTCCCCAAACGGGCAGCCCCCCCACATTTCTATACTACAAGAACACCAGCCAATGCTGCCAACTTCTATCAACAACCACCTCATACCTATTACTGGTAATTGTGGCAGCAGTGGAGGTACCGTGTCCCCGCTCAATCTGCAGGATGAACAACAGTTCCTGTTCCCAGTAACGTCCTCGCCTCAGCAGGACAAGCAGCCATTGCCTAGCTTTGCTCAGATTGGACACCACCCTTTTGGGGCAAACTCGCTAGTTGGCTTCAGTGGGCTAACAGCATCCACTTCATCTCCAAGTTACAGCATGGTGAGCACGGGACCAACCTCAGCAATGACTGATAATGTGGGGGGGCTCTTGAATGGTGACCAGCACTTGCTGGCGACAATGAAGCAGAGCGATGTCTACAAGAACAACAACAATCTGTACTGGTTCAACAACTTTGAGGATCAGAATAGCCTTCTGGATGAAAGCAGCAGCAAGGATCTTCTGGCAGACTCCAACGGAAACAGAGGTAATGGAAACGTATCATTAAACCTTTCACCAACCACAGCAGACTGTCACACGTCTAACATCGATTTCGACAAACCACCGCAAACAGAGACGCGTGCTACGAATACCAGACATGAAGATGATATCACCAGCACAGGTATGGAAGAAATTACAGCTATGGTTGCCAACAACAATAACAACATCAACACCACCAGCAACAATAACAGAATAAATAAAGCCAAGAACTCCATTTTTAAATCCATGTCCATCTCAAGCGGAAGTCTTCACAAATGTGTAGATTGTGACAAAGTGTTCAACAAGGCATGCTATCTTACGCAACACAACAAGAGCTTTCATTCAGGGCACAAGCCATACAAGTGTGACCGGTGCGGGAAGAGATTCATGATAGAGATGACCTATGAGCAACACTTGGCAAAGCATGCGGGCGAGAAGCCATACAAGTGTGACGTGTGCCCCAAGCAGTTCAATCACAAGACAGATCTGCGTCGTCACATGTGCCTGCACACCGGGATGAAGCCCTTTCAATGCAACATCTGTAGCAAGGGCTTCATACGCAAAGACCACATGCTGAAACACTGCGAGACTCATCGCAGGAAGGCCGCTCATCCACATAATGGCATTCAGGTGGTGTCAGCAAAGTAAATACAATTTTATATCAGATATAATTAATCAATTCTTAATTTGTGACCTGAAAAAGCCAATGCTGATTTTTAAGACTAAGACTAAATTTTATAATTATTTTTAAATGTGGCATCGCAAATGCAGAAAGGATTCAGTTTCGACCTCCAATTATTTAATCACCTGTACTGATTTTAAAATTAGGTTTGTCGAGAACAGACTTTTCTTTATAATGACAAACCGTAAACGTTTCATAAGAAACCTGGCTTTTTTATTATAAAGATCAAGGTGAGATTTGAGGTTATGAGTGTGACAAGTATGATAGATGGCTGTCTTCTGACCGCACGGTGCGACATCTCAAAAGACAGCTATCTGCAGACAAAGATTGAATTCATAATTCAACATAATTGTAGCAGAATGTCTCATTTGTTGTAATGAATTTGACTTACAGAATTTGATTGGTTCCTGCAGTGATAAAGTATTCTAAATGACTGTCCGTTAAGTCTTAGAGTAGTACATTAAATTGTTTCACCTTTGTTAGATAATGTTGGTTTAAACTTAAATTGGAGAAGAACTGTTGAATGCAATATTAATTAATGAGTTTATACTGAGTCAATTGTGAAAGTTTTTGAGAGGTTTATGATGAGTGGTTATATCATTCCAATGTACAGTATTTTGGAAATTTTTTTGTTTGCAAACTGAGTGTTTGGAATCATCAGGCCTAATTTCTGATGGAGGGATCCTCAGTTTCTAGAATCCCAAGAAATTAATTTGGTTCAAGTTCCAGTTGAGTGTAATTGTGAGATTACATCCTGTTGTGATATTTAATGTTTAATTTTGCTTTGTATATTTCCATGACACAACTTTTATATATACGGATTTATAAAATGGTTGTTAAGATTACATAACGCTACATATCTCAAGATGCCACGTGTCATACAGTTTTTCCTGTTTTCTCGAGTATGTGATGATTCTTTTAAGGGCTTACATAATATTGTGTTTCCTCCTCGGTTTTCTGAACTGTGCCTCGATCGGTGAACTCTATTCCATTGACATGAAGCGACATATTCACCTCATATCATGGCAGTCGACCTAATTATTGTTATATATTATTTTTACAAGACTGATACTGTAAGATATTCCAATAAATACCATATTCAGGGTTAATAAAGCAACTAGCAGTTTTTGTGTTACTGTTGCTATTGTAAATGTAGAATTCATTATGTTGGTGTTGATCTTGTTAAAGTTATGCACCATTACTAAAGATAGGGAGATTTTTAAGTGTTTTAAATTATATCTGTTCTTTACGGGTGTGTAGGATAACGCTTGGAAGTAACAGCATTTTGTTTGTCAGAGGAAACGTAATGTTCAATCTGTAGAAATACAAGATAGATAGCGTGATTGTCTCTAACGGAGGTTAACAGAGGGAGGAAGTCTGTCAGTCAGCCTGACATGTTTCCCCCTTCTTTCTGCATTATGGACAATCGTATATTACGAGTCGAAAGCCACTTTTGGACAGGCTGCAGTAGCTTGTCCACGACTGAGCCAGCAATCTGAGCATCATCTCAACAATGTGCCAATCAAAGCAGAGGGTTGTCATATAATTTATTGTGTAAGATAACTTATGTTTTAGTCTCCTGATACATGGACGGGTTTTGCCATTGGTTGAACTTAGTGTTACGACTACCTCAGCAATAATGAGTAATCATGTACATATATTATCAGAGTGCGATCCAATATCGCCATTTGTGTTTTTTTAGGTTATTAAAGAAATTTTCATAAAAGCAAAATATTGTCCTGTTATTTAATTTTAACCTTGAAAACAGAAATTTTTAAAGCTAAATTGATGTTGTGAGATTTGAAGTTCTCACAGTGGTTAAGAAGTCATTGTTGGCCACTTGGACAGTAACAGTGTGTGGATTTGGAGGAACATACTGCCTCCATCTTCCACCCTGATGATCAGGGTGAAACTGATGATGGAGACAGTAAGATGAAAGATGTATCTTCCATACTACATGGTACCACATCCCAGACAACTTCCCTTCAACTTATTCACAGTGAAAATCAACTGAACTGCATTAGAGGGTCTTTGAAAGTTGATGGTCACTCAACTTGTCAGGGAATTAATTACCTGCTTCTTTGAAACTACAACCCAAAGTCTTTTTTTTTTTTTACTCATAAAACCTTCTTACTGAACTCTATCCACCTGACAATCAAGGCCACAAAGACCTGAAGTTGGAGGCAGTAAGTTCCTCTGAAATGTTCATCTAACTTGGGGTCTACATGGCATTATTACTGGAAAACCAAGGTCAATATAGTGTTGCTGACTAATCTCCATTGTTTAATTTTGGTTACACTTGTGAATGTAAATTAATGCAATGTTATGATGCTAATTCTGGCACTGGGCACTTCTAAATGAGATTCTCACAATTTAAAAAATACTCATTCCCTAGAATCTCTTTACTTTGAAGAGGCTACTGTGAAAGTGTTCTGAAGGTAAATTAATGTCTAGGTTATTAGAGTATATTAGTATCAATTCCTAGCCTTCCAACATAAAGGATAACCTAACCTTACTAACCACGAACTTTAAGGCAAACTATTTGAATCTGCTGATCTAATCAAGGGTAGGCTTATACACAAAACTGCAAGAAAGCGCGAAAATAGTTTCCTTAAATTAGTGTTGGCTAAATACATGCAATTGTACTGAAACTTACCTCACTAGCAAAGCACCCCAAAAGATTCGGAACTAACACTGCACTACACTGTCTTATATCAAATATCACAAAACTAAATGTGTTAACTTGAAGTACATTCGTAACTCAAGACTCCATTGCTGCCACTGCCTTTGACAATATGACTAATTCATTGCATCCTATGATACTCAGGCATGTATATACTTGCACTTCATCACGTTGCACCATTTCCCACTAGTGTTCTATAGTAACAATTATGGTACACACAAACCTTTTATTCTAGAGTTATTGCAAAAACTAGCCTAATGTAAATGTTAGAATTTCGTATTATCACCGAATGTTGATGGATACAAAAAGTGTGTTGGCAGTTCTGTGGAAAAAAAAGTAATTCTTTTTTATATACTGTGCCTTTTAAGAAAGATATCGGTGGTGGTAAAGACCTGTTTCAGAAAGATGTTTTTGTTCCTTTTTCCGGATTGAAGGTGTAACTTATTTTTTTTAAAGTGGTGATATATTAAATTATGAGTGTCGCGTGAGAAAATGTACAGTAGCAGTAATAAAGACTGACTGGGCGTTAACTGGTTTAACTCTCAGCATGGGTCAATTCTTTATACCGCGTAGCAACTGTTCCACAGGTGAATTATCAGCTTCATGTCTTGGCCAATTTATCATCACAAAAATACAGACGTGGCAGCGATGATAAAATACCTGCCCTCCTTGATAGTTTATGGCGTTTCAACAAAAATTACATTACCACGAAAATATGTCAGGCTTTCTTTAAACATGGAAACAGTATCATTTATCAAATCTTAGAAATATCTACATGCAGCCATCTTGTGTCTTAGGTTTGTTAGGGCTAAATTAGTACGGCGATACATGAATTAATCATTTATAAAACGTGCTGATCTTGAACCTGAAACTGTAAAATATGTATAAGGGGTAATTTCATACTTCCTGACACCCTGTTCTAATAACCGTGATCTTTCTAACTTTACTGATGGCGACAAGAAAAATCTACAGGACTTGGCGTCGGCATTTCCCTCTGCTGGCCGATCTGTGAAACGCGTTATTACGCTGGCCTCTTTTGTAGTCATATTATTTGTCCCTGTATTAGGTCCACTCAAGTTGCAAGATCTTTTCTTTACGTTTAGGGGGCTACAGCCTTCCTCCTGGACGTTGGTATTTTACATTTTCTTTCATTATCGTATCAGAGGTGCGCATCTCAGCATATTTCCAGTAGTAAATTACCCGTCAAAAACGACGGGGAAATCCAGTGCATATTTATAAATATTATTTCCAAAAACTCTTACAACACTTACTTGGTGTATAGATAATCTACAAAGTGATCAATTTAAAATTTGAGAACTGGATAAGTAAACTGAACGTGTGACAAAATACGATAACATGAGCAGGAAATGCAAATTAATTAAAGAGTGGTTCAGTGACGTAAAAGCTATTTTCAAAAATTGGAAAAAAAAAATTATGTAAAATGAAACAAGTGGTGTAAGGAGGCACACAAGAAATGAGATATCACGACTAAATATTGGAATTCAGGAACTGAAAACTCTTAGAGGGGGATTTGAGAAACGAAGATATCCCCAATGCTTGGGGAAGGAAATTGTTAAAAACAAATACTATTAAAACGTTTAAAAAGAAGTGGATAAGAAAACTTGTATGCAATAAACAGCGCAGCATAAATTATTTATCCAAAAATAAAGCAATAATAGTACTAATGGAGATGGTTCAAACATTGAAAATGTTTAAAAATATCCATTTAACATTAAACGTAAATGAGAATGAAATTAATAAGATGTAAGTCGATGGTACAACGAAAGTGAGTCATGGATACAAATATGTATTATATAGTAAGAGGGTAGCGCTGGAGGACACTTAACAATGTTTGTAGAGAAACACACCTCAATCAACATTGTCTTCTTTTGTTCAATTTCTGCAACAATATCAGTCCAAGAACACAAATTGCAAAGGCTCTCAGCATAAAAGTTCGTTCCCATATATATTATAGTTACAAACAAAACTCTGCAGTATGATATATCGATATTATGACGTAAAAGCGCCTCTGTGTGACACTCCAACAACGGACTCGATTTTATTACATTAACGGAGCATCCAGCAAACGTTGATGCTGTTGTCTGGTCACGAATCGCTCGCGACAGATGGCGCACATCAACAGGGATCTCGCCGATTATCTCCGTGGGAACAGAAGAGCAACCCCCTGCTAGGCGGGGATAAGAATCCATTCAGCGGCATTGGGAAGAGACTGGGATTCATGGCTTGTGTTGTTTTCCATCCACCGGTCGGATCCTACTTATAATTGGTATACTTTTTCTCACCACAGATTCTGCAATTGGATCTCGTGTGCGAAGCTAATCCTACGAAGGAGTAGCTGACAGTCGCTCAACTGATCAAAAAAATTACTTGTCCTTTATGGAGACCAAATATTCATTATCATATTCACGAGATGTTATCAAAATGACTCATCATGTAACAAAGTGTTTCATGAAGTAATAATAAACCTGATGATGATGTAGAATTTTATTTAATCCTTTCAAGATCAGTGGCAATTATACGTGCCACGTTCTTTAACAATCGATAACTCAGCATTTTGTATTTATGTGTTTCGTATGATTATCGCTGTAAACAGAGATTATTTCCTTAAACATCGCTAACCAGTTGAACCTTACAATGGTGAAGCGTTGTGCTTTCTTTGCGGTACGAACTAAATTATTAAATAATAATTACACTGGTTTAAACTTTGTAGTGAATACGTAAATAAATTAAATAAAATTCCAGACTATACAGTGTGCTAAATTTTACAACATTTCTTTTATATCTGCAACAAATGGATATCGGAAAATGTCTCGGGATAAACTCGGAAAACATGTTTACTCCAATTGGAGAACAGCTTCACACTCTGCCCCCTTCCTATAGCATTACAAGGGGTGGTTTAACCCCCTCCCAGCTCCTTTTAACGTGTGGCGGAGCCATTGCTCGTCTTTTCACGATCTCTCCCTTTCAAGAGAAGAAAGTAGGTCATTACCATGACTGCAAGGGGATGCTGGGCCTTTTATTTGTTGAAAAGACGCTCTCACGCTGCCTCGCCGCCTCATTACCTTATTCTGTTCAACAGCGACGGGACCTTACTGATCCCTGACACTGATGTGCTCTTGTTTAATGTTTCAGAACAAGAAACAGCACTGGGATGGTTGTTCCTCCTAAGATGACGAGAAACAGTCGCTGTGTGGGTTGTGGTCCATTTAGTCTTGCAGGTAGTTACCAAATTTACCATCTCTACGTCACTCTGAGACGTTAGTAAATATCTGCATGACCACTCTGATTAACAGATCAGAAAATCTCTATCAGCTTTTTCACCGTCGTGAAAACCTCAGATCTCACAGTCATCTGTTGAGGAAGCTGAATAATGACCCTGCGATCACGGATCTGGAAGCTCAAAGCTCGTCCAAATTACATTTAAGAATTTAGCTCGTACCGCGAAGAAAACACCACACTTCACCATTGAAAATATCAACTGGTTAACGCTGTTTAAGGAAATAATCGCTGTTTACATTGAGAATCATAGTTCGTCTGATTGATATTAAAGAATTCAGTCCGTACCGCGAAGAAAACACTATACTTCACCATTACGTAGATCAACTGGTTATCGCTGTTTAAGGAAATAATCGCTGTTTACAGTGAGAATCATAGTTCGTCTGATTGATATTAAAGAATTCGGTCCGTACCGCGAAGAAAACACCACACTTCACCATTACAAAGATCGACTGGTTAACGCTGTTTAAGGAAATAATCGCTGTTTACAGTGAGAATCATAGTTCGTCTGATTGATATTAAAGAATTCGGTCCGTACCGCGAAGAAAACACCACACTTCACCATTACAAAGATCGACTGGTTAACGCTGTTTAAGGAAATAATCGCTGTTTACAGTGAGAATCATAGTTCGTCTGATTGATATTAAAGAATTCGGTCCGTACCGCGAAGAAAACACCACACTTCACCATTACAAAGATCGACTGGTTAACGCTGTTTAAGGAAATAATCGCTGTTTACAGTGAGAATCATAGTTCGTCTGATTGATATTAAAGAATTCGGTCCGTACCGCGAAGAAAACACCACACTTCACCATTACAAAGATCGACTGGTTAACGCTGTTTAAGGAAATAATCGCTGTTTACAGTGAGAATCATGTTTCGTCTGATTAATATTAAAGAATTCAGTCCGTACCGCGAAGAAAACACAACGCCTCACCATTAGAAAGATCAACTGGTTAACGCCGTTTAAGGAAATAATCGCTGTTTACGTTGAGAATCATAGTTCGTCTGATTGATATTAAAGAATTCAGTCCGTACCGCGAAGAAAACACTATACTTCACCATTACGTAGATCAACTGGTTATCGCTGTTTAAGGAAATAATCGCTGTTTACAGTGAGAATCATAGTTCGTCTGATTGATATTAAAGAATTCAGTCCGTACCGCGAAGAAAACACAACGCCTCACCATTACAAAGATCGACTGGTTAACGCTGTTTAAGGAAATAATCGCTGTTTACACTGAGAATCATAGTTCGTCTGATTAATATTAAAGAATTCAGTCCGTACCGCGAAGAAAACACAACGCCTCACCATTAGAAAGATCAACTGGTTAACGCCGTTTAAGGAGATAATCGCTGTTTGTTCTGAGAATAATACGAAATCCATAAATACGAAATTCAAGAGTTATTAATTATTAATGCAGGTGTGATATATAACCGCCGAACTTTAAAATGTTAAAAATGTTCATAAATTATGAATTTTCTAATTTTGTAATTATCTGCATTATTTTGTTACTTCCTATTTCTTCAGTGTCTCACCGCTTTGTTACATGTTTTTAACTCTGTCATCTGCTCGGTTAAAATACCTTCTTCTTCTTCTTCTTTTTTTGGTCTTATTTTATTTAAGTAGTTTCACAATGAAACGTACGTCTAAGTTACAATTCAACACAGAAAAGGTTGATCTTTACTTTTGCGGTTGGATGACAAGAAGACATTTCTTGGATCTGAACCCGGTGTAGCAGATAAAACTTTAAAGGTTTATACCTGCCGTGACGTCACGAGGTTCTTCCCATGGGAATCGCAAACTGAGGGCTGATGTCTGGGGCAACAATCAACACCTGGCAGTTGGGTTCAGTGGCGTACTGGTCGCTGTAAGATCGCGCTAACATCAACAACAGGAGGGGACTTATGCCAGTGCGACACTGCATGACGACAGCTGCCATGACCTGCCCCATGCGAGCATCTGGTGGGATTCGTAAACACAGCCACTGCAGCCAACCTGTCCCAGCACCTCAAATGGCTATTTAGCTTCTTTGTTTCATTCAACCAATAAATGTCACCACTCATTCTCGTCATGACTCAGTTAATTCTTTCATGTTGAGTTTCATTCAGCAAAAAAAAAATTTTTTTTAAGAATGCAGAATTCGTGGAAGCTTGACACTTCAATCTGTGGTAACTAATTAAAACAGATTATCTCCGTGGTATCAGAAACAGAATATCAAAGCCTCTACTTGGTTCAATTCCACCCAGCTCCCACATTCTCAAATTCTCTGACTGAGTTCTAGCTTAATGTTATCATCCAATTTGAGTGTAAATCTTTTAAAGCGGTTTCTACACTGATTTCACTATCATAACAATGCTAAGTGACTTGTAAAATTCGACCGGATGATGGAGGCAAAAAGGACCTCTGAAACGTCGGTAAACTTCTACCATACTTCACGGCGCTACCACCCAGAATACAGCCATCTTCATATCGTAAAGTGATCACTTGTTACGAGCCGGTAATCGTCTGACCACGGTCTTCAAAAGCCACCAAACTATTTTCTTCTCTCAAGGCAAGACGGAAAGTTGCGGCCTCTGTGTTTGTACCAAATTTAATTTACATTTCGGAAGAAAAATCCGAATATACACGCTCAAAAACTGACGTTTCAGAGGACTCATGATTGCTGCTGCAAACATCTCTAAAACGTCGGTAAACTTTTACCAGATAACACGGCTCTACCACCCAGAAGACATCCATCCTCACACTCCCCATCGTGAGAACTTGAATTCTCATCACTTTATCGCTTATAACTCAAACATCGCTGAACACAAAAGGCGAGAGGAACAGATAAGCTAAACACTGTGCGTGGTACAGTAATGGTTCTTGAGACCGCATGCCGTGAACAACGGTACAGAGGCTTAGCGCCGCATACAGAGTCTTCTCAGAACAGCCGAAGGTCATGTCAGTGGACTAAGGCAGGAGCTAGCAGCCATATTACAGAAACACAGAACTGGTGTTTGGTAATTCCTTTGTTACCGCCGTCTGCGCGCCGCCCAGACTATGTCGGTCGCATCCCCTCATTAACTCTTTAAGATTTACTGGTAATTATACATACCATTCGCTGTAATTTTCAGTAACTCAGCATTTTGCCCACAGACCATATCTGAGTTTCGTGTGATTCTCAGTATAAACAGCAATTATTTCCTTAAACAGCGTTAACCAGTTGATCTTTGTAATGGTGAAGTGCGGTGTTTTCTTCGCGGTACGGACTGAATTCTTAAATATTAATCAGACGAACTATGTTTCTCAATGTAAACAGCGATTATTTCCTTAAACAGCGTTAACTAGTCGATCTTTGTAATGGTGAAGTGCGGTGTTTTCTTCGCGGTACGGACTGAATTCTTAAATGTTATTTGGATGAGCTTCAGACTCAAAGGGTTACTTTCATTCAACATTTATGGTAGAAGGAGCGTGACAGAACTGGCTGAGGTGTGGGAAGATGATAGAAGAACCGTAATAAATCGTTCATGGGGAAAGAGATTGGTTGTTGTCTGTCTGTCAGTGCGTCAGATGGACAGTCGACGAGTTTCCCCGACTACCGTTTCGATGCATGCCTACACACATTGGATTCTAACCCTCTACCTGACTCGAGAGTCTACTTTCTTGACCGAAATTACTCGATCGGCCATCCAGTCAGTCGGTTAGCTAGGCGGTTATCTGTAAACCAAGTCAGAACTATTCATCGGCATAATTTTCATATCGGCCACGAAACTGTACGACGTACGTTGGAAAATCTCCAACAGAAACTGACGTCTTTACTTAAAATATGCCACGACCAGGTCCCTTCCTAATTTGTCTCCTCAGTCGCAATTGTAATTGATTAATATCATCAGTTGATACAGGTCGTTGATTTTCCGATTAATCAATGAATTCTACCACAATAATTTTTCATTTTACAGGATATTTTGGTCGTCAAATATGAAGGGAAACGACCATTGGAAGACCTAGGAATAGATTACAGAATGATAAAATATATTGGTATAAACTGGACTGACATGTCTCAGGATAGGGGCCGGTGGCGAGCTTTTGTGAAAACGGTAATGAACATTCGGGTTAAACGATAGTCGAGGAATTTTCTGACCAGCTGAGCGACTATGAGCTTCTCAGGGAGGACTCTCCTTCGTGCAGTTGGTAACGTTACTTGACAGCGGACGTCGGATGAATAGGAATGTATAAGAACTGGAAAGGAGTATCTCTTGGTACTGCCCGGCCGAGATTCGAACCGGCTTCCTCCAAAATAAAATCAAGTAGTTGCCACTTTACTAATCTGGTCTTAGCTCCCGCCACACGTGTTTCCGGGACCAGGTCTAGTTTTCGGGAATCGACTGCTTGAATTCGCTGTAGTACGTGACCGGATCGCGTTGCACCAACAACAGAGCTCTTTGGCGCCAAAATCAAACAAACCGAAAGTAATGAAACAAGTTTGCGAACTTGGGTCGATCTAGCACGGAAAGGGAAATTTCCTTTCTGCTGTCAAAAAGTTGAGTTCTGATCCCTTTAATTAACGATGCAACATCATGCGACATTATAATTTCCTGCCCATGGCCTTCTGGAACACGGGACACTGCCACACGGAGGGGCCATATTTACCACGAAGCCGTCACACATTATACAACTGACAGCCCTTTCCACATTACGCACGAGATATCTTGTTGAGGTTAACAGGCCCATTTGATTTGTATATTTGGAAGTGTGATTTGAGGTCCTCAAGGCCGTGGGTACAAAGAAGGCAGTCTTCTGCAAGGCCAAGCGTAGCTACAACCCAGGAGACAGCCATCTTTGTATTATTCGCTGTTTGAGTAAATGCGTAGAAGTAATGTGTATCGCTGTCTGTTAACAGTTGAAGGTTAATTACATATTCGCGGCTCTTGTATTATAGAAATTACAAATACATTTGTAGGATTTGCCTGATATTTTCACGAAGGTGAATCCGAGGATGGCTGTCTTCTGGGTTGTTGCGCCGTGTAACCTGGTAGAAGTTTACCGACGTTTCAGAGGTCCTTGATGCCTCCTTCATCAGGGCGATAAGTGCGTTACCAGGAACACCCAGGAGTAGATGAGGATTTTTCAGACGCGAAATTTGTGCTGTTATCCTACACATTACACGCAAATTTACGGACTCTTTTTAAACATGGTGGTATTCGATAAACTGTTAATTTTAATTAAAATTGTACACGTCGTACCTATTGGGCACAAATGCTGCATAAAAGTTTTCTTTGGTGTTCAAAACATTTCGTAAACATTCTGTAGGGTCATAATTTTGCGTCAAGTTGCGTCAGACACCTCACATATTTGGGGCAAGTGGATGACAGCACACAAAATAAACCCTTCACTAAATTGTACACGAGACTCAGTTTAGAAATGGGAGTGTCTGAAGAAAGAGGCGTAAGGAATTATCGTCTTATTTTTGCTTAAATGTCACATTTCGTTCATCTTAAATTTTGTGTAATGAATACTGCACAACAACACGAAACTGGCACAGTAAATGACTTATGTGTAGGGTTTTTATACTGGAAACGTTGTTTAAAAAAAAGATTCGAAAAATATTTCTGAAATAAAATAAATTATAAATTCAAATTTAACGTTTCTTCCTTGATTCAAAGCAGTCAAATCTGCATAAGAATCGTGGTGGGTCGCAAATATGACGCGAGAGATTATGTCTAAAGTTTCGGTTACTGAGTAAAATCGTGAGGTCAAAACGCGGAGAAACTGCTGCCCTAAACCTCCGGCCTGCCAAGTGTCGAGAAATGACTTCGGATCTGATTGTTCCCGCCATGTGCCAAAGTTCAGTGCAACATGGCGTGGCCACTTCTACGAACTTATTTTCTGTGAAATAAAAAAATTAGCTGACTGAGAGTGCTCTAGTCACTTCGACAGTCAGACTACACTAAACACCACGGAGCACAGTCCGTCAAAAAAGCTAATTGTCGCTCATCTAGTCAAGAAATCCATCTCGCCTTTTATATAATAAGATTGTTCATTACTGTATTCACAAGAGCCTTCCACTGGTCCCTATCCTGGGACAGTTGAATCCAATCCACATCTCCCTATCATATTCAAATAACCATTTTAATATTATCCTCCCATCTACACCTAGGTCTTCCGAGTTGTCTCTTTCCTTCAGGCATTCCAACAAAATTTAGTAGGCACTTCTCAACTGCTACATGCGCGCTATATGCCCCGCCCACCTCGTGCCCCTTACTTCGGTTACCCTAATAATATTTGGCAGAGTGCAAACCGTGATACTCTCACCGTTCAATTTCCTCCAGTCTTTTGTCACCTCAGTTTTCTTCTCTTCAACATCCTTAATCTGTGTCCCCTTCCGTAAATGTTACAGAATAAGTTTTACACCCATAAAAAACAAGTAAAATTATATATTTATACACGCCTAAGTTTATTATTGACAGCTTAATTATTTTATTAATATTTTAACTAATAATGTATTTTATTTATTGGCCGAGTGGATAAAGGAACACTGACTGAAGAATATAGCATCTTAAATCATTACTCTCGCTTCAAGAGGAGACCACGGGCAGCCAAGGTTAGGATTCCGTGGACCCCCCCCCCCCCCCCCCCACATTCCACATACTCGTTTTTGGCCCAATGCTAAAGAACAGTTACGGCTTCACAATTAATTTCCTTTCTGCAGAGGGAATTGTTAGAACTGATCTGTGCTCTCAAACAATTATAATAAGATTGGAAGTGGGTGTAGCACGCAGGGGGAGATGGTAAATGCGTACAAAACACTGGATAAAAACCTGAAGGAAAGAAACCGCTCGGAAAACCAGGGAGTAGATGGTAAGATAATATTAACATTTATCTTAATGGAGCTGGGTGAGAGGGTGTAGATTGGATTCGTATGGCTTACTCTTTGTGAACACGGTGATGAACCTTCTGGGTTAGTTAAAAGGCTGGAAATATCTTGACTAGCTGAGCGACAATTAGCTTTTTTTTAAGGACTGTGCTCCGTGGAGTTCGCCTTGGGTTCCCACAGCCTCCGCTTCTCGTACCTTGAATTGTAATTTTAATATTCCTTTTTTTCTGAGACATCACGCGAATTTATTGTAAAACTCGTTTTATTTGATTCCTTGGCAATTTGCATGTCATTGTTCTCAAAATCCACACGAAACAAGCAACAAGTGACGATCAAGGTCATCACAATCGACCTTTTCTTTTTTTAAAGTTTCTGATCGCAGAATGATTTTATTTTCTTTTAGTCGAAAATTAAACAGTTTCTCCTTGGGGATGTATACCACTAACGTCGTAACAGAGTGGTTAGCACTCCAGCTTCTTATTCGGATGGTCCCGGGTTCAAATATAGGTCTCTAGACCTGTTAGAACTGAGACTTGAGGGTGTCATGGCGGTGAATATGTTAATGATGGTCTTCTGAAACGCCATGTGTAATTTTAGGTCGATTCCAAGGTTCAGGAAGAACATACTGCCTCTATTTTCAGGGATGAAGATGATCCTTAAAGTTATTAAGTCCACGCGGGCGTTACAACCAACAAGACCAACATAGACACATTCAGAAGTGGACAATACTTGTAGGACCGTAGGTTAGAAATGAATTCATCATTCTGAAAATGACGACTTGATAAAACAAAGAATTTCTGATAATGGCCTCGATTGGCAGGAGAAGAATCAGTTTAATGGTGCAGATGAACTGAAGCTATCAACAAGTGGTACACCGATCCACAGTTGCTGACCTTGGACAACGAATGCACCGCCAGGAGAAAGTGTCGTGCGGGGTGGAGAGAGAAGAAAGAATTTTTTTTTTTTTTTTTACAAGAGGAAGAAGAAATACAGCAACAGGGGGGTTGTATTGTACAGTCTCACACAAATAAACTCACCCCTCTGATTTAACTTCCTTGGTAAAAATGTACATTCTTGAAGGAATTGAAATATCATTTGCTGAGGTAGGATATTTGGTCGTAAGAGGGATGAAGTTACAGGAGGGTGGGAAAAAATGCTTAGTGACGAGCTTCACAATTTTTAATCTTAACCAGATCCATCGTTTCAGAGGTCTTTGCTGCCTCCATCATCAGGATGATGAAAACCTCAAATCCTTCAACGATGTTATTAATAATAATCAAATAAATGATGACGAAATGACCGGGGCATGTAGCACGCATTGAAAGAAAATAAAATTCGAACAGAATTTTGGTTAAAGAGCTTAAGGAAAAGAGGAAAGTCTGATGACGTAAGCATGGATTTAAGAATAATACTAAAGTAGATATTAGGGAGAAAGGGTGAAAGTGTGTCTACAGGACAGGGGCAGATGAGCGGTTATTTTCAAAATGGTACTGAACCTTGGCCAGATACGAGATTACAAGCTTCAAAATAAGAACTCTGCTCCATGGAGTTAATTTATTTAATACAAAACTAGTAAGATAGTGTAATTGCGTCATATTGTGAATATTCTAACAATTATTTATTTTAATCCGTCTTATCACAATATTTAAAATTTCTTATAATTAAGATAATAAAATATCATTGATGTTCCATATCGATTGATCGATTTACATTTTGGAACATCTTTTACACAACATGTTTCAGTTTTTATAAAACCATCTTCAGGTGTAAAAGATTTACGAACTTAAAACTCAAATATGATTCCATTTGGTGATGTTTCATGCCATTTGTTTTTCAATTTTGGGGCGAGGTGTTGTCTTTTCTTAAATTTTATCAGATGTACATATCGGTCCTAGATGTAGGAGTGATTGTTCCGATATGTCCAGAAGTACGACTGTCATCGTATAGGTGTGGGTCAAAAAAAAAATAAATCAATCAATCAATCGATATGGAACATCAATGATATTTTATTATCTTAATTATAAAATTTTTTAAATATTGTGATAAGACGGATTAAAATAAATAATTGTGACAAAACTAGTAACTAGAGTCTCATCTGAAACTGATGGAAATGAATTAATTACAGCATAAGTAGAATCTGAGGTCTTCACGGCGGTGTAAGTCCTGGGATGGCCGTCTTCCGGGTTGTTGGGCCGTGTCGTCTGATAGAAGTTTACCGACGTTGCAGAGGTCCTTGCGATTATCGCCCTGATGATAGAGGCAGTATGCTCCTCCGAAACATTGGCATCTTCCTAGACATCGACACGGCGTTAAGACACAGACATCTTCTCGTCAGGTGGCAAGTATTCACTTGACTCAGCTGTACTCAAAAGAGTATGGGTCGGCTAAGGGCGAATTTTTACAAAGGGGGATGGTAAAGAAGATGCCCCCTCCTTCCTATAATGGACGAGTCCAACTAAAAGAAGGGAGGGGGTTGATGAAGGTCATAAGAACAAAAGAATGCAGACGGCAAATCACAGTAGCTGGTCCATACTTCGAATCCGTTATAGTCTAATAACGAAGAGGAAAGTTAGGCTTTTTTTCTGTGTCACTGCATGTTCTCAAAACTGCTTCATTTTCATAATTCATACAAGGGCTTCTAGCTGAGGAATGTGGCGGCGCGTGCTTTAGGGGTGCCAGGATATGGAACCGCAGAACTGAATACTTTCTGAAACACGAATTCTTCTTTTAAGGAAGAATTCCATTTCCGAATACACACGCACGTCTCCCGAACCCCGTTATGTAAACCCGTCCCGAGCAGACTTCGTAAAAAATATTGGTATTTTAGGGAGGAAAAACAATTCTGCAAAGTAACCAACCACTTTCGATTATACGTTTTTTTATTACGACTGACTGCTGTGATATCTACCCTGTAGATGAGACCAAAACAGTCTCTGAAATTACGCGTTGTAAATCCGTGCTTACGGGGCTGATAGGTGGGGAAAACTTATTTGCAAAAGCCCTGAACTACGTGATAATTTTTAAACTGTTATAGCAATGCTCTGATTTTAATGTGGTGAGAATTTCAATAAATTTAGTTAAGACGTGTAACAAAGACGAATGACCAATTCAAACACGAGAATTGTGCAGCTTACTAACTATTAAAAAATATCACTGAGTAGTTGACAAGAAATTATGAAGTGCTACTTCTTTAAAGGGTTGATATATGCTTATACTGACTTGGATGACATTTTATGCTATTCTGCACAACCTCAAAATCATATTTTAATATTCTACGAGCGGTGATAAAGAAATTACGGATGAGGAAATTCGTGAGGTAGAAACTGAGGTCCTGCGATCTGGTGGCCAAAGTAGGAACTATCTAACAACGCGGATTTGATACCACCAATTTCACGTTGAAAGGACTCACGAGGATATTATGCGTGTTCCGGATACGAACACGCTTTCCGAGCTTCTCTGAGTGCACAGGATTATTTTTCTGAGTTCCTGGTTGTTAAAATACTTTCTCCCACACCACATGACTTTTGTAGTGAAACCTGTGTTGTACAGTCCCGAACCCCGGTCACCTGTCTGAGCAGAGACCGCCACCTGACCTCTCGACACACCCCCACACACAGGGGGATTACATGGCACGCGACCAGCAACCCCCCCCAAAAAAAACCAGCCCTCATGTCCGCACAAAAGTAAAATTGGTGCTGCTGTCCTAATCTCCCCCCCTCCCGTAACTGTGTGGGAATTGCGTGTCGTTTACTTCTACCGGATGTGACGTCATATGGATCCAACCGAGTCTTTGAGAGTCTCAGATACGTCATTCGTGACCCTATGAGATTTAAAATTAATATTCGTGACTCTGAGGTTTAAAAATCGCATCCATGACTCTATCTGAAAATGGAGTCACACAAAGAAGTGTCGTTATATATCGCAGGAATCTCTGGAGAAAAAAAAACTGTCCATATTTCGGTCAGGAAGCCTGTTACGTTATTTGATAGGGGTCTTTAGATGACGGGGATCAGAGTACACGCCATCCCAGGCGAACTTACAAATCCCGGACAGAGGACTCATGGGCAGTCTTATTCGGAAATAGTCGTAGTTTCTGATGGCATTCTGACACAATGACGCCTCGGGACGCCGTGCGCCGACAGCAGTACGTATCCGCTCAGCTGCTAAAACCCTTGGGTCAGCTGGCGAAACTTTCTGGTATCAGGACCCTAGGGTTCAACCCTTCTCGTTTGACAACATCCTGAGCCAGTTCCATCCACCTCTCATCCCCAAAAATAGTTTTCCAAACATCGATATTAATTCAATCCTCATATCTCGTCGGCCTATCGAGTCTTGGTCAAAATATACCATACATGCATCTGTTCCCAACATGCGAGCTACATCGTATTAATTAATCAAACAATACTAGCTCCTGTATAAACCAAAATTTCTTCCTGCTGATAAAACTGTGGGCCATGCAGTCTCGTATAAATGGACCGACGTTTCAGAGGTGCTTACTGCCCGCACCATTAGTCCTGTTTGATGGTCCTGACGAATGTCTTCACCAAGTATTTAGAGAATTAAATTAAAACGTATGAGGTGGGCAGGGTATATAGCACGCATGGGGGCGATATGAAATGCACACGAAATGTTACTAGAAAAATATCATCACATATGGGAGGATAATACCAGAATGGATCTTACAGGAAAATTGTGTGAGGATGTGGGTGGAATTGAACTGACTCAGGAAAGATGCATCTAGATCACAGTAATGGCCCTTCAGACAGCATATCAGACGACTACGAACTTAAGTGCATTTTTAGTTGAACGAGGTACGAACCTTCGGTCTGAGAGGGTCAGTCCCTTCACTTGAAGCCCTGTCCCTAGTGACTTTTGCTGCAACTGTGGCTCCACCAATTTCCTCCGCTGCATCTTACAATTTCCAAACTCCGTCTCTTCAAAGCCACAAGCTCGCCTGGAACACGCAACCGCTCGCATGTGTAAATTCGTCTACGCTCCTGAGGACAGTGGCGCAAGCACGACTTCATTCGAGATCCACCGTCCTCTGTCACTTGCGACAGAATTGAAACCAACGTTAGTCCAAATAATATTTAAGAATCCAGTCCGTACCGCGAAGAAAACACGGCTCTTCACCATTACAAAGATCAACTGGTTAACGCTGTTTAAGGAAACCGCAGTTGATGGCCGTCTTGTGGGTTATAGCGCCGAGTCCTCTGATAGAAGCTTACCAACGTTTCGGAGGTGCGTACTGCCTCCATCATCGGGGCGATTGGTAAACTTCTACCAGACTACACAGCGCCGCGACCAAGAAGACAGCCATCTTCGTACTCTCAGCCGTCAAAGCATCAAATCCTACTTAACATTGACTTTAATTCACTATACTTCGTGTGACCTCTCTTAAAATGAAATCCGATATAGGGGTACTCACCGGTGAGCACGGACGACAGGTGCTCCATCTAGGGGACAGGAATCAGGTGAGTGCAGCAGCCATCGGGACACGCAGGCCGCGTGGAACTGATGACCGCAAGGTAATGTTCGTATCTCCTCACGGATCTGAAGCACGAATATTCCATTACAGCGTATTTTCGAAAAGAAAAACGTAATGTTGTGGACAAGATTCACGTGTCCCACGACAGGGACCAGTGGGGAGGAGGGGCTGTTGTTAACACGGTAATGAACCTACTGGTTCCATAAAATATGGCGAGTCTCTTGACTAGCTGAGCGACCACAAGCTTCTCAAGAAGATTTTTGTTCCACAGAGTTAGCTATAAACCCATGAGACACAAGCGGCGTCATAAAAAGCAAAAGTTCTGCTGAATATGAGGTTATATGTAAAGGTTCTCACGCGTAAGAGTCTCTCCTTTTTAGCGAAGTAAAATGTAATATTTCTTGCTTTCAGGGGGACAGTTTGTCTCGTGCGGGTCTGAATACCAAACGTACCTGATAAGGTGCGAGGCACAAACAACACTGCTGCCCTCTGTTGAGGAGATCCTGCCCTCTGAAAACTCGATGTGTGGTCTCTTTGGACAATCTGGCAAAGGGAGAGAAAATTCTGCTGAGTGACACAGACGCGTATTTTAAGATCGCTGCGAAAAATATATAAAAACAGTTATAGCCCAAAACAAAACACGAATATCCTACATTTGACCACGGAAGGCACTCTCGAAGAGTTTTGTAATTATAAGATCAGAACCCGTGGGTCCTTTTCTGTCCAGCCTGTTTATACTGACCCGGAACAGTGCGGAACCCCGGACCTGCCGATGTGAGGGGCTGGCTGGCACGGCTAGCACAATCAATACAATTAGAGGCTCACATCACCTGGTACTTACCCGAGGCTCCGACGAGGAACCCCTCTCGGCAGCGTGCTCTTTTGGGGAGAAGCCCGCCAGCGATCTAGTGGGCTCTGAAACATAGGCACAAGTGAAAGGCACTGGGGAAACCTAAGCCTAGATGGAATGATAATATTAAAATGTCTCTCGGCGACGGACAGTGTGAACGTATAGTCTGGTTCTAGCGCAAATATGGGTTAATATAAACCTTCTATGGTCTATGAAGGACGCTACCTCCTTGACGGCCAGACCGTGGTCCCTGTGGAACGCCGCGACGCTGATCCGTCGACGATCCGTGACGCATTCCTCGCACATGAGTACGAAGGGGCAAGACAAACAGCGGTAGAGTGGGCCCCGCAGGGGGGAGCACTGGCACGAGGTGCATCTCACGCCTTCATGTAGTGGCCGACGCCCCTGGGCAAGCGGAGGCAGCAGGAGACGTCGCCTGTGTCGGTCGGGCGCATTTTTCATCTCCAACAGCAGATCGCGCCACGTGGAGAAGTCGCCCCTGCACGCACACAACACTGCACGTCAGAAACTTCTGGCTCTTTTGTACAGTATTCAGCCGGGGATGAAGTTAGAGGAGACTAGAGAAAAACGCGTAATAAACAGCTCTTTTTCCTTCAGAGACTCTAATAAAAAATTTGTACGCGTTTCTAATATCCCTTATGCGCGCTACATGTCCTGTACATCACATCCTTGTGTTGATTATCGTGACTATGAAATTGTTTGATGAGGGTCACTAAAAATTCTGTGGCAAAGGGATCACCAATATTTTGGTGATTATGTAATAAATAAGACGTCGTAAACTCGACAGGGTCTTGGGATAGCCCTCTTTGTTGCACCACGACTTCAATTTTTGACCATATTCTAGGCACGTTTGCATCCCATCTGAGAGCGTTATTAAATCGCTTTGTCGGCCCGTCAGTACGCGTAAAAAAGCGAGATTCAAGACCGTTATAAAAATTATGTAGGCCAGTAAGTAATACGAGACTTGAAATGAATTAAAGTGCACGTGATAATAAAAGTGTTCATAGAAATCTGTCAGAAGTTTCTGAAGTTAAGTCCCTAAGTAAAAGCGATCATCTAAGGTGAATCAAATTTACATATAATAATATTTGCATAACGTAAATTCAGTACGAACTTTTGTCAGACTAGTTCACGAGTGGTAAGGCAGACAGAGAAACACAAGTTCCATGGCAAAATTAAGACAGAAAGGAAAAGTAAAGCACACAGAAGTCGCTTGAAGGATGAATTAAGTCAGTAGTCCCCAACTTTTTGAGTTTATGAGATCGTGGCGGGCACCAACCAATTAACAAAGCCAAAGTTTCTTCTATCTGGACAAATAAGATATGGACACCAAATAATACACAAAACAACACGACGTTTAATGATACAAGAAACCGTGCAATCAAAAACACATAGTTTTATAAGTACAATTATTATTACTCAAGTGGGAAGTTCGTGTGATGTTTGGCGCTGCATTTCATCGGCCAGTTTTTGAACTTTGGAAGTGTAGGATGATGTTGCTGCTCGCAAACATCGTCAAGATGGGCGTCAGTAAGTCAAGATCTGCGCTTTGGTTTTATAATGTTCATGGTTGAACGGCCTTCATTATTCAGTAAACCTCTTTCCGTAACAACGCGGGTACCCAAAAGAAGTTTGGCGGGCGCCGCGTTGGGACCACTGGATTACACAGTTCTTTCAGTGCACTCAGCCGTGCTGGAGCGGCAACTTCTCCGACACTACTGTTTGACGGGTAGTCTGGCTTAAGAACAAAGGCGTTTTAAGAGATTCGAGATTTTCGCATCTATAATGATGTTGGTCTTATGGCTTGTAACTTTGCGTGGACTTGTAGGTGGTTGCCAACGTTTCGGTGAAACATACCGCCTCCATATTCAGCCCTTAATATGCAGGAAGTAACTTTACTATCTACTCACAAGTCGACACGACTTGTTACAGACCAGAAAGCCAAACATCGACGAAGTAACTCTGGCAAACAAATGGGCTGACACAAAGCAAATACAAAATCACAGAGAAATTTAATATGATTATATTCAGTAAGGAAATTGAGAGTTAAGATAAACGTCTGTCTGTCCTCCGATAATGTTCAAGTAAATTTTTATAACTTTTAGTAAATCTTCATTATGTATTTATGTGTTTCGTATGATCCAAAGTGAAAACTACGATTATTTCCTTAAACAGCGTTAACCAGTTGATGTTTGTAATGGTGAAGTGCGGTGTTTTCTTCGCGGTACGGACTGAATTCTTTAATTTTAATCAGACGAACTGTGATTCTCGGTGTAAACAGCGATTATTTCCTTAAACAGCGTTAACCAGTTGATCTTTGTAACGGTGAGGTCTGGTGTTTTCTTCGCGGTACGGATTGAATTCTTTAATTTTAATCAGACGAACTATGATTCTCAATGTAAACAGCGATTATTTCCCTAAACAGCTTTAACCAGTTGATGTTTGTAATGGTGAAGTGAGGTGTTTTCTTCGCGGTACGGGCTGAATTCTTAAATACTATTTAGACGATCTTCGACTTTAAGGTTAATTTATGTGCTGGGCCGAGTACCTGCAGAGGGGGCAGCTGAGCATCACCCCGTCGCCGGGGGTCACCCGATGTAGCGCCAGGACCCTCATGCACACGATGTGGACCGACTGTCCGCATCCGTATCGGCAGAACGTCACTGCAACAGATTTATCGCAATGAAACACGCAACAAAACAAATCAACTAAATTGCTCGAGAAGGCCTGTCTGATAAAATTCAGTATCAAATATTATTTTTTGCCTTTATTTTCATTCACATTGTAGTACTTGATCATTTTAAAGGACAGTGGTGATTATATGTAACACCTCCTTTGACATTCAGTAATCTTTCCCACAGAGTGTATTATTTATGTGTTTTATACGTATTTTTCAGAATGAAAAGCGATCATTTCCTTAAACAAAACTCCAATTGATTGTTATCAAGGAGACGCGTTGTGTTTGCTTTGAGGTACGAACTAAATTTTTAGCTATTATTTAGAAAAGGTGCAGCTTTAAAGGGTTAAATAAAAATTACATCAACGCGTCGTAATTATCCATTTTTAAACCACTAAAATACCAGAATTTAGTCTACAGCATTGCACAGACCTATTACCTTTATTTACATAACCGAACAGTCACGTGTCTTCACGTACCTTTCCTCGTGTCAACTGAAACGTTTCCCCAAACTTTCTGTCAAGAAATTGGACAATATATCGATACTCTGAATATGATAACAATCGATACCAAATATAATTCCACGATAACATGTAATATAGATTAACCAACATCAAATGGCATACAAAGAGTGACTTCTGTCCACGTATACTAGTGTTTCTAGCCACTTCTCTATATCATCTATCACCGTTTGTAAGGCAAGCGACAGGCGCGACCAGCCAGCATAACTCCAGTACTGACTTACCGGGTCTCCTAGATTCTAGCAGATCTTCCAGGCAAATAGGGCACATATCCTTCGGACCGACTGGTTTCGGTGGCACCGACTCCATGACATGTACGATCTTCTTCTGCACACGAGTGGGGCCGACGTGGGTACCAAGAATCAGTTCGTTCAACTCGTGGGGTACCAGCCCTGTCTGCACATAAGACAGTACAGGATACATTCAGACACTTTTGTATGGAGACCAAAAGACATTACGAAGTGACACGACGTAACCTGACGTATACCTGGTACGACAGGGGATCATCCACTTTCAATTGCAGCTTCCGGAGCAGAGTCCAGCAGATATGAAGACACAGCTCGCGCTCCTGGCGGTAAAACCGGCAAGTACAGGAATGGGGGTCTCCAAGTAGCACCTTTAGAGCAGAGCAAGAGTTTCCTCAGCCAGTCCCTTAATCTGGACTTCAGCACACGATGGAAATTATGGAGCTTTCTTAACGCTTAAGAAGCAAAATATCTCATTCAAAGCAGAGACAGGCTCCTAACTAATCCCTTATTGGTCAGTATATTCATTTACTGCAGATGAGAGTCTGAAGAGTAATGACACAAGTACATGCATTTATTTTCCTCTTATTTAGTTAAACAATCTTGGCCATAAAAAGCGAAGGACAGATCCACTTAAGAAACACAGGATTGGATAACATTAAAACAGATCTTAAATAAATACAGTACGAGCATCGTAGAAAATGTTATTTCGAATTATCAAAATGAGGACTGGTTATTATATATATATATATATATATATATATATATATATATATATTGCAATGGGAAATTTCAACTTGAAGCTCGTATAAATTATTGCAGTTTGTACTGCACCGCACAAAAATTAAATATGTTCGACAAATTTTAGTGTCGACGTACATTCCAAATTTATAGTAAATCCGTTGACAGACCTGCAGGGGCCACCTGAGGCCCTCCTCCTTTATCGTGTACGCTGCTGGGCCATTCTGCCTGATGAGGAAGAGGCGAGATCCTCCGGACAGGGACAACAGCTGCCTTGCTCGGACCGGCTCCGGACACACCAGCCTCCACCCATTCTTCCGGGCCATTCTGCTGCAACACAGGACCTTCCGATCACACAGGAAATACCGCGCGTCTATTCTTTCATTGTCAAGTTTTCTTTCTGCACTCTTATTCTTATTCTTTCATTCTCCTCTTAAAGTTTTCTTGTTCTATAATTCTTGATTCCCGCTGGGCGACCACAGGAATGTCGGATGCTGCAGACCTTGGTGGATACGTAGTAGTTCCCCTCCCACCTACAGCTGTTCATTCACTCATAAAGAGCAAGCTCAGAGGTCCCTGACACAGATTTAACCCTTTGAAGTCGAAGCTTGTCTAAATATTATTTAAGAATACAGACCGTACCGCGAAGAAAACACAACACTTCACATCTAAAACTTCTTGACGATGGTGAAGAGTCAATTGAATAAAAATTTACTTGGATATTATCCATCGTCTAGTAATAAAACGTAAAAAACGTAAAACGACGTTTCGGAGATGGGGCTCTATCTCCGTCTTCAGGTTCCTACTCAGTTGGGCCTACTAGATAGAGCTAATCCCCATCTCCGAAACGTCGTTTTACGTTTTTTACGTTTTATTACTAGACGATGGATAATATCCAAGTAAATTTTTATTCAATTGACAACACTTCACCATCACAAAGATCATGTAGTTAACTCTGTAAGAAAATAATCGATGTTTATTCTAAGAATCATGTGGAAAACATAAATACACTCCGTGAGCTAAATTGAGTGTTATCGATTGTTAAACAAAAGATTTAAGTACTATTCAAAGTCACGGACGGACTGCGCGAACATTTTTATTTGACCTTCGACCTCTTTAAATAAACTGAGAAGAGAAATTAGAACGGCAGTGACGTAAATATTTCGGGGAAATGAGAGAAACCACGGATAATTTGTTAGAATCGAATTTCAAGGCGAACGGCACAGTCTGCGCAGACGCGGGTTTCCGTCACCGTCACCAGTAAATAAACCGATGGGTTCGTCACATTCAGGCTGACAGTGCAATACGTGCGGGCAGGGAACGGGAAGGAGACAGCACGACGTTGTTCGCACCTCCCAGGTCGCATGCAATAAAGCAGCAGCAGATTGGGTCCGGCCCTGAGCCGTCTTGTTGCCGGCCTCCTGGGAATCTCTCTACTACTAGTTACAAAAACATTTCCCCCTCCCCTGCCAAGAAAGATCAAACTGATAATATTACATGATGCAAAAACATTCGTTACATACGAACAGAACGGTGCTCACAGCAATAAGAAGTCTGGAATCTATCAATCCACACACCCACTCACCAATCTAGAAACCTATTTATTCAGCCACCCACTGGATTAGACATTAACCCTTCATTCATCGACAAAAAGGCAAAAATTCGGGAGATTTACAACATCGGCCGAGTTATCAGCTATCATGACTGAATTTTTCGTGGTTTTCCTTAGAATCTTCAGGCAAAAGCCGGAGAATTGCCTTGAAATACACCGTGATGATATTTCAAAATTATTTTCCATATGTCACCAATATCATCTTCCCATCTCAGGCTATGGCTGACCTATGCAGTTGAAACACCGTCATTAAATGAACTTACGATATAGCTATCTTTGGTTATAACAACGGTGAAGCGTCTTAATCATATTTCGGGAATATACAGCTCCGATTTCGGCTGTCACGAGCATAACTTCGTAACATTCGAACAGCGGACATGGATTTTATGAAGTGGAAAGCGACGTACAAGATCGGATAAAAATTAAATAAAGACAAATGCCCAAACTTTCTCTTGAGTAGAAGCGAAAATAACATTGAAACACGAATAAAATATTCAAAATAATATTAATCATACAATACGAAGTGTTGAGCCCAGTGAGTGGTAACACTGTTTAACAGTGTTACCACTTTTTACTTTAAACACGACACACCTTACTCAGAAATAATAGCCCTTCTCGTCTAAGTGAATTCATAAGATAGTATAATTGCGTCATATTGTGAATCAAATATTAAATTAATTATTCGGTTTTGTCCGTCTAATCACAATTATATTTAAAATTTAAAATTTACAAATAAGATAATTAAATTATCATTTTATGTTCCACATCGAATAATCGAAAGTAAAAAAATGTTCTAAATGTAAATCGATTATTCGATGTGGAACATAAAATGATAATTTAATTATCTTATTTGTAAATTTTAAATTTTAAATATAATTGTGATTAGACGGACAAAACCGAATAATTAATTTAATAAGTGAATTCAGTGTTTGTCAAGACTATTTAATGTACATTTATGCCGCCTCCCTGCAGGTAACTTACGACACAAATTATTCGTTGCCACAGAAATAATATAACACAAGTTGTATTTTAACAACTGTCCAGCACGGTAAGTGTAGATGTACGAAATTAATTCATCTACGGCTCTGCTAGATACGCACCTAAGCCAAACCACCTTCAAGGGGAGTATGTTTTGGACGTGAGTAGTAGTTCACAGGACATCAATGCCCAGGGAAAGACGGCGCTGCAACTAGATTGAATTTTCCAACCCGAAACTTGCACACGGTCGTAAAACACGGTCGTAAACCAGGCAAGCAATTCCTCGCTTGGCTCGTCCCTCGCTTCTCTTTCTTTCTCCAGCAGATGGCACACTTTACAACAATTACAATGTAAATAAACAAAGGCCTCCATGTTAATGGCAGTTATTGATCTCCGGACATGGCTCCCGGAGCTGATTCAGTTGACCAGAGACCGAGAAGGACGCTAATCAGTTATGCATCCCCACAAAACTTTCCAACCGACATGAATTCATAACAATCTTATGTCTGTTCTAAAATTAATTACCATACATCTTAAAATGATAACGATTCCAACCATTTATCATGAATTGTTGATGTGACCTTGAGGGGGGAAGGCGTTTGCAGACAGGAATCAAGCATAACATATTTCGATAAGGCGTCGTGAAAGATATCTGGACCGAAGGAACAAATATACAAAAGGAGGGCTTTTATAACTTATCATTTGTTATAATTCTTTTACCTTTCAAGTATTAGGTATTGTAACGTTCCAATTCACAATTACTGTGATTATGGATTCTTTTTAGACATCTTGTAGGACTTGTTGAATGTAGGATCGGCCTTTCGCAACTATACAGGACAGGACAACACAGCACACACGAAACAGAATGATGAACGAGAGAATAGGAGAAGATACAGAGGAGCATAACACATTCTTATCCTTCGCTTTGTGAATGTTTAGTAATTATTTAGTATTTTTAAAGAAAAGCAGGAATAGCATCCTTAGAGTAGCACAGCAGTAAAAATGTCTGAACTCTGACAACCGTCTTGAAAACGTAAACCTCAAATAAGAAAAATAGCTTAGCAGCTATGAACCATTCTGAACACAGACAATTACTTTTCATAATGGCGGTTCTGGTGACTGGCCGCACAACCAATAGTTATGTTAGGTTAGGTGTGTGTTGGGTACATCACAACATGCAAGCGTCTCTGTTTAGCGAACTCTAATAAATGCATGAATCAAACCTGACGGCTAGAACTGTTAATATTGTAGCTTTGTCTGACACAGAAGTAAATCTGACCTATCAACAAAGCATGTATACTCATCTGAACTTAATATAACTGCAGTTCTTAACAAGAACAATTACAGCATGACACAAACATAAGCACTTCTGTATGAAGTAAACAACACGAGTGTTATTAACTTTCTACATCATAAACCTAGACTAACTGAAATGAACAAAATTCAGTCTCACCTTACCACACGCGTGATTTTCAACGAGACGCTGTCGACTGGTTTGTTTTCACCGCCCCACAATGAGTCACACAAGCTGCGTAATGTTTCCTGTCAGAAATATTATCGAACAAGCCAATAGAAGTATGGAGGTCACGATCGATAATAAGCAATGGTAATAACGCAACTAAATTCTTTGTGATATTGTCCTTGATGTTCATTTGTTGTTTTCAAGCGAACAATTAATACGCTGTTGTATGGATACATTATGCATATAGCACCACGTAGTCACAAAATCCAAATAAATGTTCACCAAAAGTAGTTTGGAAGGGCCAAAAATTATCAGACGAACATAAACCGCTCTCTAACCATAAAGATGGAAGCATAAAATGCTGGCAAAAATCATAACCCCCATCTTCACAGGCGTTTATTTTAAAGTAAAATATTTATCAGCCTTACCTCTTACACTGATGAATTTTATCATCACAGTATAGGAATGGTGTTCCAGCCCCGTTTGTCATTAAATTCAACTTAAGTAAATAACAACTTTTCAATCTTCTCAAATATATTGAAAAGTTTTAATCCCCTTGACCTTCTGCGACTGTAGAATCTGGTTCACAACCCATAGATTGAGGAACATACTCATGGCCACCATCCAGATACAGGTGAATATGACGTGAATCACCTTTTGTAACACATCTGCAGGAATGCCAATTGACCGAATCAAACTTCAGTGGCAAAAAAATTCATTCATGTCCAAAATGCTACTCTTACTATACACAGGCCAGTCCGTTTTGAATTACCATTCCTCTTCAAATTTTCCACCTACCTTGTGATGCTTACAGCATGTTCTGAAACATCAACCACCATCAGCATTTCCCTGGTGTCATCACTCTGAATACAAAACCATCTCTCACACTGCACGACTAAATTACCATTGAATTTTTGAAATTTATAAAAATGTCCCAAATAAAATTTTACCATTTTTATACCACTTAAACACAAATTCATAAAAAAAAGCAAACTTTAACCTATATAATGCAACAAGAAACCAAGCTGATTCATTCTCAACTTTTAACCACTGCTTTCTTAAAGTTATAAACCAACTTCACACATCTACAAAGTGAGACAAATCAAAACCATATATATAACTTACCCATTCAACATTATGATACAAACACAGGCATAAATTTTATGTGCAATATGTACCATTCAATAAACAAAATCCCTCAAAAGTTCAGTACAATCTACAATGGCTTTACAAATAATTTGCCCCTCACAAAAGCAGATTTAAAACTGCACACAAATTGTTACACATTCTGTATACAGCACAGCACCTTTTGACAAATAGGTCTTCTGAAATCACACATGAAACATGAAAGGATACATGGAAAAACAGCAATCAAGAACAAAGGAACATGACAAAACAAGAAAAATTCAATTTTTTTGGCTTGTTTATTCAAAATGCACATGTTTCGTGAAAAATTAAGTTTCTTTTTGTACATCAGTGCATGGCAGGCACTGTTTGGAACACCAAACTTGATATAACATCACTTTATTATGGATCTTCTTTTCGATTTAATTTAAAGCATCTCTGCTTATGCTTTGCACTTATTATGCCAAAGATGGATCGTTACAACGTGTAAATTAAATAACTCTCTACATCTTGAATGTTGGCCAGGTCTCTCATACGAACATTCCGGACCAAATACCTTGTTATTGCTGTGACAAACTTAAAGCTGATTTGACTAACTCCAGTCATATGTATCTTGTGTGTACGTAAAAAAATTTAATCTTTTGTAGTGACCATCAAACCCAGTGTTGGTGAAAACTGGTGATGTCTGCATTGATAATAGGCTTTCCAAATATGTACACTATCTTCCTTACATATAATGCAATTTCTCATTTCATCAAACACATGCATTGTTGGACAAGCATGGATTCATTGGTTGGTTATATTTATCACCTGATCCTACAGAAAAAACAGGAAGTCAATCAAGCACATAACAACACCTGCCCCGGTCAACTTACACACAGAAAAACAACGCACAATAGAGAACCCAGACTGAGAGGGGGGCAGGACAAATGGAGAAACAAGTTGCAGTATTTGTGTTTCATTTTTGCTACTTAAAAACCCAACAACCCCACTGAATTCCCCAAAGCTGCAAATTTTAATTTCATGCCTGACCCGGAGACGTGGGGCGTTACTAAATGTAGGATGTACGATCAACCTCTCCCTCCAGTTGCTATGTGCTACGGACACTCCTCCTATGATTAAAAAGACTCGTCCAACAAGACTCAAAATCAAACCACACTTCTGTGGAAAAGTGTACCAAATAAAAATTAAACTCAAATGGTCGGATAACTAAACATTATGACCACAATATGCTGGCTACCTTAATGTTAACGACCGCTGGCGGAAGATTATAAACACGACAAACATGAATCCACTGCATTCAAAGATAGAAAATGAAACAAATATTATTAACAGAAGAAACATGGGTGGAAATATTAAAAACTGTAACTATCAAACTCTCAAGACAACAAAAGATCTTTCACAAGTTAAAACCAAACCTCGGCAAATCTCTGTTAATGTATTTTGTCTACTTCTGACGCCAGATATCCTCCTTATATTGGGGTTCATATGCGATCATAAGTCTCAAGGGCTAAGGTTTCATTTTGAGCCTTGATACATTTACTTTTGGTGGTTAGGTGGAAAGATGTTTACGTCTCAAGAGGACTCAACGCAGGTTATCATTTTTTCTCAGGAGGTGTCTTCACTCTAAAATTAAAATCAGGTCTGCTTTGCTTGTTTTATCTCATGCACTAACACAAAATTGGATGTTAAGATTTTTTAAGTTGCCTTTGGATCTACTAAGTGGCATTAGAGAGCGCCAGGCCAGCAAGCGCCATGTGGGTGAGTTGGCTAAGCGTTGCTCTCTGTGGTTGTATTCTGCACAGCTTGTGTGGTTTCCTGTACCAACAAAATATTCAGGTTTTTATAACAGACAGTTACGTAACAAAAGTGCATACCTACTACAACTCACAACGTAAAACGGAAAGACTTAGACAGCTGAGAAAGGGGACTCACAAAAAATATAAACCCATAAAAAAAATGAGTGGACTTCTTCAACATAGGAATACTGCAAATTCATGAAAGGCTTAGAAAAGGCTATAATAAACAAACGGCAGGAAGATGGCCGTCTTCTGGGTTGTAGCGTCATGTAATCGGGTATAAGTTAACCAACATTTCAGAGAAGCGAGTGATGAGTCATTGCCCTCATGATGGAGGCAACAAGTACCTCTGAAATGTTGGTAAACTTCTATCAGACTACACGGTGCTACAACTGAGAAAACAATCATCTTCAGACTCAAAATGCGAAAACATCAAATCCCGCTAAACAAATTGTAGTTCGCTGTAATAAGAAATTAAAATGCTAAATGTGAAGGCTAGAAATTACGTAGGGCAGTCAAAAAGTTCCCGGATTTGTGGCATAGCTCTGTAATGGTAGGACATATGGCAACGCTTACCTAATCACCTTCAAAGTAGGTCCCTTGCGCACACACACACACACACACACACTTGCTCCATCGATCCCGCCATTGTTGGAAGTGCTGGCGGAAGGCTTCGTTTGGAATCTTCCGGAGTTCGGCCATCGCGTTCGATTTGATGTCCTCCATGGTTGCGAAACGCGTCCCCTTGAGGCCCATTTTCAGAGTAGGGAACAGCCAGAAGTCCCTCGGAGCGAGATACGGAGAGTATGGCGGTTGGGTGATGGCAGCAATGCTTTTCTCAGCGAGGAATTGCTGCACAACCAGCGATGTGTCGAATGCGACGGCCAAACTCCGGAAGATTCCGAACGAAGCCTTCCGCCGGTGCTTCCAACAGTGGCAGGATCGATGGAGGAAGTGCGCGCGCAAGGGTCCTACTTTGAAGGTGATTAGGCAAGCGTTGCCATTATGTCCTGCCATTACCGTGCTATACCACAATTCTGGGAACTTTTTGACTGCCCCTCGTATAAACTTACAATGGTACAGATGTTGGATTTCAATTTCTTTATTGTTTTAAAACTTTCATTTTAAGCACAAACGCTATTTCTTACTGGCGACCAGAGCCTTGTGATGTGTATGCTACACTCACAATAATCTTGTTTCACACAGACACTGAAATGAGCAGCCATTACATTACATCTACAACAGATCATGCTCTAGGTACTCACTTGTGAATGTGGTGACCCTTCGGATGGTTCCGACTGAAAAAAAGAAAAGACGTGCATCACATTACAACCATGCACCACCAATATATTCCTACTGCTGTGCAGTCTGGGTGCAAAAAAAAAAAAATCAAGAAATTTAAAACATGCCACACGCCTCAGACAAAAATCCCTCAGTTTGGGTACATCTTGAACACAAGCAAATTTCATGACATGAACGGCAGTTCACCAATTTCATGAGACACAATGACCCGGATGTGCACAAGCTGTGATGCGTGACTGATGAAGCTCAATCTAAGGGGGCAAATTTACTTTACTTCTTAATTAGGTACGACAGTTCTACAGAATGCGACAAACACAACATTTTCTGCTATCACAGGAACGTAGCATTTCCAAACACGAGAGAAAAAGTCCAATCTTATGACAAAGTTGCAGAAATAAAATGTAAAGTGAATATGATTTAGAAAGATAAGAGAAGGGAAGAGGGCTACAGACAACACTTGGCAAATGCAACGAACAACACACAAAGCAACTCAATGCTGAACTTGCCTTGCCTTCCCAGTCTCCACCATCTGACTCGTTCTGCGAAACCAAATATTTCCATATGAATATAAACACCCACCCTAATACAAACACAGTACAATTACAAGCAAGACTACAACTTCCATTGCAGTTATACAAAGTAACTCTTCTCCATCCACACCCCACTCTGTAAAGTTACCAAAAATGTAACTTTAAAGGATTTCAGCAATTTTTACCTGCTCTAAAGCAGAAGTCCTCAAACTTTTCCCAGAGATTTACATGGAATTCTTTCATCTTTAATTTTTAAAATGAAAACCCAAAAGACATTTTAATTTTCTTTACCTCACTTCATTATATTTTATATATATATATATTACATATAAACATTTTTTGCCTTCATATTTTATGCATGAGACTTCCCAATGGCCGTGGCCTGTAAAAGCAAATCATGTTATGACATCACAGTTACAAAACTGAACATGTTCACTGCTGCAGAACTCTTGAGATTGCAAAAACGTTAGTAGCACGACCAGACAGTAAAGAACATGTAAGCAGCCAAGACAAAACTGACAGCTTTTCAGAAACTGAAAATTTTCACACAGATCTGTTTAACTGAAATATAACACGATAGTGATTCTTTTAGGGCATTTCTACAAGCAAATAATGCCCGACAACTGAATAACAAAACCCAATGATTTTGTGCAGTAACTGTTAACACTGGTGACCTCATGCGTACCAGAGCAACTAACAACAAAATTATGCAGTTTTGTATCAAATAGTTGCTAGAATTTAGTTTGATCTGCCCAAAAAAATTGGAAAATAAACTTTAGATCTTTCGGCCACTCTGACAGGGTAAATCGGAAAACAGAATAGAACAGTGACGTGATACAACAGTTCAAGTTAGGCTCAGAAATGAAACAAAAGTTTCTTCAAGACTGGAAAGAGGGTATGGAAAAAATGTACATCTGCTTCTCTCATATCATAATTGCATCAGAGAAACTGACTGCTTTGAATTTAAATTTAAACCAAAATAGGCAACCAAGCATTCTACCTTCACTTTCTGGAGTATTTACAGCAGCAAAAACTTTAATTTGCGTTGTGCAGCTGTATGCTCAAAAAATAAAAATCACCTTCACAGGATCTAATTTTGAATCACTCGAAGAAATTCTGGAGAAAAAAAAAAAGGACTGAAAAAGACTTTTAGAAAACAATTCCACCAGTTTTCCCAAACAAAGTGAAAACACCAAAACGTACATAAACCGAGTACCTCGACGCTGACCGAACTCACTACAGGTTAACAAGAACTATTTTTTGTAGGATAAATCATCATTTTTAATTGTTAATCTCATATCTAACGTACTTCACAGTTCACTAAATTTGAAATTCCTAATAACACAACTGAAACAGGGCGCAGCAGTTGGCCTCGCTACATACCTTGCCTTTACCTTCACCCTCACTCTGACTGTTGCGTGGTGGTCCACGAGACTGGCGAGGTAAACGGCGGCGGTATCGAGGACGTGGTGGTCTTCCTCCCTGAGGACCTTCACCCCTTGGCTCACGGCCCTCACTCTCACTCACATTCTGCACAAGCAAATAAATGTGGTGGGCTCATCATATAAACACTACTCGGCAACAAAGCAGACCATTCTCACCGCCACAACTACTCACCTGCCCATCTTGGACTCGTGGTCGCCGGGGAGGACCGCGCCCTCCTCTGAAGTTCCGACGGAAGAAGCGCCGAGGAGGCCCTCCGCGCCCTCGAACACCACGACCTTCGCCACCCTCAAAGTCACCAGCCTCTTTCAACTCTCCCTGTTAATGGTAACAGAGCTTCAGATACAAACAAGACGCGTACCAATAATTCTTCTGTACAACCTTAACCACAACCACTAAAATTCAGTGAACGCATTTAGGAGCAATTTCACTGTCAGTAGCCTCAACTTCCCATGTTAAGGTCAATCCTATATAAAGAAATGGCAAGTCAATCATAAAAGATTCATCCACAGAATATCAATGGCAGACAAAATAAATAGCACACTCGAGTGTTCCGAACTGAAATTAAGAGCTACAGAAAGTAGTGCACATATAACACATACCCCGTCTTGATTTTGAGAGTCACTTCTGGGTGGAGGGCGACGTGGCCGGCTAGTGTAATAATTGTTGGGCTCAAAGCGACGTCGGGGTCTGTAACGCCGGGGCTGGCCACCTTCACGTACCTCTGCTCCCTCGTCTCCCTTACCCTCACCACTCTCATACCCTATGATTCAGAAATCAGGCATTCAAAATCCTTAATTACAATACAAAACAATCATTTCTTCAAAAATTTCCATTCCGACAGAAAAAATGTCATTGAAAATTAGCAATATTTACAATAATAGGAAATGGTCTCAACCATTAAACATAGGACTGAATTATTCTTTCAAAACAATAACTGGACACTGTTAATAAGGAAAATCCTGTGCTTCTTTAATTTCACTCGATACATCTGACAGACACCCGAAGAACCAACCTTCAGTGTCTTCACGAGGCCTTCGTGGCCGCATGCCCCCACCACCACGCCTCGGGTAGAACCACTGACGATAGCCTCGCCTCTTGTCTGCAGCATAGGGAGACCCTTTTACTGGCTCCCCATTGGGACCAGTCACATTAGCAGCCTCATTTCCCTTCTCGCCTACCACCACATCAAATTCTACCACTTCACCATCCCCCACACTGCGCACTGCCTTCTTGGGGTTGTTCTTCACAATGGCTGACTGTTGACAACAAATTATTTTACTATGCTACAAAGTGACATAATCCTGCTTGGGTTCTGGCACCATGTACAAGCTGGCTTGTTACTGATATTTACTTCAACCCTGATGATCGGGGACAGTATGGCCCTCTGAAATGTTGGCAACAAGCTAATATCTACATATTGCCATCACCCAAAATAAAATCCCAGGTAATAAGGAAGCTTAAAATCAGTTACAGTGTGTGTATTAATATTAACAGAGTAGCCTATCAAATTTACGATGAAAAAGTATTTTTCGCTTAATTTTGTAACATTTACAGACAAATACCACTCTTCTAACCGTTTCAATGCTATGCACAAGATGTCTTACTCGGAAGCAATAGTCGTCTTGCTCTGAATTTATTTGGAATTTAAAAAGTCAGAAAATCTCAAATCCAAATCTACAAATTCATGATTCTAAAACACCAAATTTTCCAAAGTCATCATACACCCTTCCGTCTGTATCCAGTAAATGATGTCAAAACCAACCACCACCAGCCGAAGCCGCATTTAATTCAACCTGAATATAGCAAGATGTAAGGTTACAATGTAAATATATGAATCAACTTACTTGATGAACAAACACATCATCTTTGGTGTCATTTCTGAAAACAAAGAAGGTACAAATTTATGAACAGTTCTTTTACACAACCAAATATCACGTGTCGAACATTCTCCGATTAACCACAGCAATGCTTCGAAACGCGACACTTGGAAATCAAATAAAATTAACATGCAAGTTTCCCCACCATTATTCCACACAGATTTATCATCATGCTACACGCTCAGTCCACCACAGCCCTCAACATCATTAGGCAAGCCATGTAAACCATAATATTCACTGTTAAACCTTCTCAGGCCTGTGTTAATCAAATTGAGATGAAGTTTGGTAAAAATGCCTTAAATGCAAGTGTTATTGTAGTCAGTTAACCCTGTAAGTCTAGCAGTAAATATATATATATATATATATATACACACACACACACACATGCTTTTATAATCAATAACTCTGCATATTACCCAGCGTATTTCTGGGTTTCATATAATTCTCAGGATAAATAGCAAATATTTCCTTACACAGTCTTAACCAAGTAATCTTCAATAATTGTGGTTTACTTTTAATATTCATCGTATGAAAAAAAACATGAGTTCACTATCCTGAATGCAATTGATGAATGTAAGGTGTTACGAAGGCCCGCACACTGAATATGAACGGCAAACACATCAATCCTACACCAAACTGAGTCAAAATCTACTTCAGAATTCACACGATTCCAAAGCCACCGTGCACTAAATGATGGGCAAAATATTGGTTATAAACTCCACAAAACTACACGAGAAGCTAACAGTCGTTCAGCTAGTCAAGAAAATCCCTACCTTTTACAAAAACCCAAAGGTTACTTACAGTGAGACCCACCATGTCCACATACATAATTTCTTTATAACCCATTTCAATAATATCCTCTCCCATATAAGTCTAGGCCTTGCAGTCGTCAGGTTTCCAAACCAAAATTACGTATGCATTTCTCATTTAATAATAAAAGTGTCATGAGATTCATCGTGTACCAGAGACGCTGCAGGTTCCACAGCTTGTAACATCGCCGGAAGGGTACCGTGTTATTTCTGCCAAGCTGTACCTATCCTCTGTTCCTTTTTTTTGTGTGTGAACGGGACTTCAATTTACAGTCCCCTGCCGAGCGCGAGAGCTAGTGCGCAAGTCATATTCTACCAGGGGTCGTTGCACCATCTGCGCGGACAGTCACCAGTTTGCAGTTCAGCCAAACATCCTTCCCACTAAAATGAACCATCCATCCCCCCCCCCCCCCCGAGTTTCGTCTCATCAGATTTCCATACAACTCACGTCACACGCGTTGTTATGGGAACACGAAATGCGTACCCAGAATTTACGGCCCCATTTCGGGGCATAATCTTGCCTTCCATCAATTACCATTTCTTGCACTCCTTTATGGATTCCCGACTCGCAGTCATAAACTTAAATAAAAACACGGTGAAATGTCACAGGCATTTCTGGTGCAGATTAAAAAAATTTAAATAAGGCCGGCAACGAGCACATACTTTAAATAACGCAACTCGTATTCATTACAATTTTTTTTTAAAATCTTAGACGCTTCTCAGAAAACCCTTTGTGGTCAAAATAGATGTAGCATGCCAATTTCACTAGTGGTTACATTTCTGGACTGCCAAAACAACGGAAGTGGAGGTGAACTTAAACCCCCCCCCCGTGCTCAATGGAGGGGAAACGTGGGTGGGATCCAGAGAGGGTCTTGGATGCTGCTAAAAGAAAAATTGGTTGTTCCTGTTAGGAAGGAAAACCCCAGTCATATGGCCAATCTCCATAGTAAGCAACCCTAAAATTCCCCACCTCCCTTTACGGAACATTATTACGGGTTCATGACCATGTTCACAGGAACCTGTTACTAGCCCCAATCCCCAGAAAAAGAATCGGCCCAATTTTTACAGTTCTCATAAGCCCAACACCCAACCATCCCTGCAAGCTGATTGATCACCCCTTGTCAGTTGTCCGAGTCCTATTATCGAATACATAAGAAGATACCCAACCGGAGGGTTCCTTCTCCATCCACAACCAAATGACATGCTACGCCATTCATATCAACTGGCATTTACGTAATACAGATTACAGTGACATGGTACAGTGATAACTGTCTGTAAAGGCCACATTACAGTGAACTACTGCTTGTTAGTTATTCCTAGAGTGCGGAATTCATCACCAGGTTGCACACAATTTCCATGCCCCCGACCTCCCATTCCATTGACTAGTGGATAGTCAATTCATGAAACTGCTTCCTGGTAGCTGTGTGAACCCTCGGAAACATGTTTTAAAGAGTTTAGTTGGTTAAAATTACACAATGAAAAATCCTTCATACACTGCATTAGTATTCTCATATTTTAAAGAAATCCGAGAGGTAACAAAACGCCTTTTCAAAATCAGATGTCTTCAAGAAGCCTGTGGATAAATTAATTTTGCAATTTAAATGCAAAGGACAGAAATGCTCTTCTGAGGTTAAAAACCCAAAACTAGATCAAAAATCAGGCATGTGTATTATGAAAATTCCAACATATTAGTCTTTTTCATAACTTCTCCCCAAAGCTCCAACTGCACTTCTTCAGAATACACAATAAACATACTTAAAAATGTTTAACCTAAATTGCATCAAAGTTAAATGATCAATCAAATTTTTAAGGTTAGCCCATAATATCGACACATTGACGCAAGAAATATCAAACAAAATTTTAAAGACTAAATATGAATTAAAAATGCAATTCAAAATTATCTTACTGTATGTCAAGGATGCCTAATACCAACTCAGTTTCTACATTTTTCTTAAATGAAACACAACACAAACGAGAAATAATGTAAATACAAAGGCACACCAACTAACATATTTAAACACGCTATTCTTTGCCAAAGACAAGTAATAATGTATAATTAAGAGAATAAATACAGGTATCATCATTTGGCATTTTGAGGTTAAAAACACACAAGGACTAAAATTGTGGCAAACAATATGAATCAACCCTTTCAACCACCTCTAAAGCTCAATTCTTATAAAAGGAGAAATAGATACAGATTCTAAAAACCCCCCACTAAATACCCAAAACTTGCAAACTACAACTATTTGTCCTTTTTATTCATACAGCTTTATCACATGCAGTAGTAATACTACACAATTTAAAATCTGCTAAGTACATTACAGAAGTTACTACGACTGCTTTATTTAGAGACTACGATGCTATTTTGAAATGTAAAGTTTGTCCCACTTGGGGTGAGTGGAGGTATAGCTCCTCTCTTTCTTGACCTTGGCACTAGATGGGGGTGAGTGGTCAGCATCACGCCCCGGCCGGCTTTACCCCCTGGAAAGGAACCCGGTACCCATTGTAGAGGAGGCTGGGTGGGACCGAGAGCCGGTCTGGACGCAGAGGCTAGAGGAAAAATCCTCTGCCCCCACCGGGGATCGACCCCCGGTCGTCCAGCCCGTAGCTAGTCACTATACTGACTGAGCTAGCCTGGCTCATTTTGAAATGTAAAATCTCATTAAAATGGTTAACACAAAATATTATAAACAGTCCAAACAAAAGAACATCTGAAAGACCAAGTATACCCATGCATCTTTCTACCCTCATTTTTAAAAACTATTTCCTCAGAGCAAGACAATGCTACAAAAATTAAAACTCTAATAAAACAAGGCCGGCATTCTTCAGTAAGCTCCTTGTAAATACCCAATTAATTTGTCACCCTCACTACGAGCTGCAATAATTTATACATCCTGATTGACAATGGAGGCTCACCTGTTTATGAATCCATACCCACTCTTCACATTAAACCACTTCACAGTCCCGTTAACTTTGGTTGCTGAAAGAAAGCAGTTTTAAATATCAAGTACAAAAATACACAAAATGCTGGGCACTTCTTTAAAAAAAACTGACAAAATATGGGCACTAATAACTGGAACTTTATTTCTGAGTACTAGAAAAACATGTATTATTTACATTTATTAGAATTACTTGAATATGTGAGGGGAAAATTAAGGTCAGGAAAGAATGTGCAAAGTAAGTAGCAAACAGAATTCCACGTACTCACTGACAGGCTTAGCCTGTACAAGTTTTATGATTGGTAAATAATGTAGAAAGATTAATAGTCTGTATATGAGTCAGCATTTTACCCACATAAACACCAAAATGGACAGTAACATTTAGATTGTGATCCTGTGGGCCATGATAGAACATCACATAGTTTTGTTGGGGCTACCAATATCTCATAAGAAGATATTGCTTCAAACTTCAGGTCAGAAGATGGAAACAGCATGTTCTTTTGAAGCATTTATAACCAAGAACATTACATAGTGTCAAACCCAGAAGACCAAAAACTGAACACTCACCACTGTGAAAATTGCATACATCAGTAATACTTGGTGTTTGTAAATTCATTACAACAGCTGACCTAGAATCAAGACTTTAAGTCCGAGTAACAATCTTCGATATAATCTCTCCAAAATCCACAACTAAACCATCAAAAGGCTTCATAAGTGAAGAAAATGGCCCTACAAAATCACCAGTAGAGCAGTTTACTTTGTAGAATTTGACATTGAGTCTGAGGACAGCTGTCTTCTGGGTTGTAGCACAATGTGGTCAGATCTCCCTTATCAGGATGATGAGTCACGGTACTACAACCCAGAAGACGGCTAACTGCAGTTTACTTTGGATAACTGCAGGCATCTGCTGATGGTTAGGGAGGGAATGGCTAGTTTCATGAAGACGATTTACCATACCCTACAAATGCATGTATCTCTGCATAATATAATGCAGTTTGCAGCACCGTGCTTTGTGACTATGTTACACCTCTAGTATTTAAACCATGTTGGTCTCTTATCAAAAGCACTAATATCTGGGGGGGAAAAAACCTGAAGCTGAACACAATATAAACTGATGCCTATTTTCAAGTATTTTCCTGCACCTATTAGTTTAAAAACACCAAAGTAATAGACAAGCAGAGATGTCAAAGAATATGCATCAGTTTGACACACCTCTGATAAATACCTTTAGACTAATATTACTAAAATATTTGAACCATGTGTAGTCAGCTAAAGACACTACCTGTTAAGTTACGCAGTACTAAAACACACATAAAACTTACAAGTACAATTATAAAAAAATCAAAATACATCTACACTTTCTGATATAGACTATTTTGTACATATAAAACATATGTACCCCAAAACACAAGGGAAGAGCATATAAACAAATGAGACTAGCCACTGTATTTTCTAGAGATAATGTACTAGTTTGTGAAGAAAATATCAGACCAGCATTACATTTTCAATGCTTGAAAAGTGGCAAACAGTTAAAAAAGTTCAATCAATGCTGGAAAATCAAACTGTAGCACCTGTTCTTACACTTCAAGAATATAACTGTAACATAGTGTGATGTGTTACCATGATAGCAGCACAACAATGTCAATAAACAATTTAGTTGTCTGTTTATTGAAATTATTGTGTTTGGCATTGTTGTATTAGTTTATAATTGTTGTTTGTTTATAGTCAGTTGCATTTGGCATTGTTGTATTCGTTTATAATTGTTGTGTGTCTATTGGTATTGTTGTATTTGTTTATAGTCATTGTTGTGTTCAAACAATAGTAAGTGGAACAAATACTTCACAAAAAGAGCCATTTTACCCATCATCTCACACTAAAACTAGCACAACAGCTTAATCCAACACAGAATGTGGACTTGCCTTACTAAAACCCTTGCAAGAAGAGACATATATGGTTCAGATTGCTGAATATAAGCTGTTTTTCTCCGCTGTCATGCCAGAAGGACTGGTAAACAGATGCCATGGTTTTGGACAAAGTGTCTCCATCTTCAGGACTTACCTTCTTAAGAGGCCAAATGGCATCACATCCCAGAATAATGTCATCTTCAATATTGTGAGAAAACCAAATCTTACATAAATATAACGAGCTTATCAGGATCAAGTAAATTCACATGCTTGGGCAATGATTGCATGTACAGGTAATATCATATTTTAACCTAGAAGCCTATTTATTATGTATCAGCATTTGAACACTGCTTCTTCCACTGGTCAAATAACAATGCTCAAACAAGAGCCATGCAGGATCTTTTACAACCTTCACGCCACTGCTTCGTGAAGAATTGTGATAGTGAAGTGAGGGAAATGCTTCTGAATCTAATGACTGTTTCTTCTGTGATAAACAAGAAAGACTATAAAAGTATCATACTGAATTGAAGTTCAGATTCTTCCTAATATTGTCTGAAAAATTCACAAAATTATGTTCAGCAGTTTCACACAATGGAAAATTTGCAATATAGCATGAATCTAAAACGCCACTATTTGCATATACTATACCTAGAATATATGGCTGGCTTGTTTGATAACCAACAAAAGCTTCTGTAGAATATATGACAATCCCTAAGCTTTCAATCATACAGCATAATTGACATTCTATATTCAACCCTACGACCACGTTCAATAGAACAGAAAGATATCACACAATGTGTAATTACAACAATAAAATAGTTTCATACTGCTTAAATGTGTAAATTCAGCAATCCAAGTTGCCATCATCTTGAACTCTGCCTTGCAACTTTCGGCTCATTTTACTGCATTCCTAGACCGTTCAATTTTCGAAATGTTCTTACTTTGGTAAAGCAGAAGTAGACTCAATTCTACTTCTAAACCATGCACACATTAGCATTTTATATTTCGAATATATTTCGATATTCGTAGGACGGCCACATGTGCAGCCGCAGACGCTGAAAAGATGGAGGTGTGCGAACAAGCTGCAGCAGGCCAACGAAGATTTAGATTCCATCACATATCACTAGATTCTCTCGACTTCTGTAAAACTTACCGATGACTTGCTTTTGTTGGGCAGCCTTTGGTTGTTCAGGCTGTTTCTCCGGGTCAGCCATGACGTTCCGGGTGGTGGAAAGGTGTTAAAACACGCCGAACCGATGTTCCTCCTTCTTCCTTGCAACTTTGTTAAGTTCCTTCTCAACATGGCGCGTTGCGTTCGGATAAAAAGAACAGTGACGAGTTTCACTGATTGGTTTACTAAAAATGACGCAACAAACAGCTCGCTGATTGGACAATTCGCATTACACCAACGAGAATAGAGCAAAGATGTCACAAACAATTTATTGATTAGTATTGCAGGGAAGCAATTCTATAGATGGCTTAGAGTTCCACATTTTCTGATGAGAGACAAAATGACGAAATTAGATGAAAATGTAAAAGACCACAACATCCATAAAGTAATCACGGACTTTCTAATTCCACAGATACCTTGCTTATTCTTCTGTAGCATCACTCTTCTTCGATTGTCTTTGGAATGATTTGTGGCCTTCGGAATCTTTTGTGCATTTCAGATCCGTTGACCAGTGTGAATTGATATTCTTTCATTATTCATACTCTCTCTGATAAAGTGGTGGTGTATAAACATGGATGTTTTTGCGTGAGCATGTTGCATTTACATAAAGCTATAGTTTCTTGTATTTTTTGTGGAATGCTTGCAATTTATTTTTTGTCTGTGTATGTTACAGTGCCCGTTGTAATAGCTCTTTTTTTATTCTTGTATTTTATAAGTAAAGTGAACTGGTCGGGGATTAATGTGCATGGCCTCACGCGTCTCACTCCGTTTCGGAAGTTTTTAATATCTATTCGTATGTGGACAAACTCTGCATTAATCTCGATCATGAAAAGTAGTAAGCAATTAAGATCCGACACGCAAAGAAGTAGGGCAAGTGGGGTGTCAGCTTATGCTGGAATAAGTAACTTTACTTTGATGGAGACACCTCGAGGTAATACCAGTCACTCTGGTTTAAACAGAGATAATTTTGAATATAACCGAAGAAACTCTTTCAGTGCTTACTCGTCAAGCGATTTGATGCATAGTAATGCAAGATCTAATAGCAGGAGCCAGCAGCTATTGCATCAGACACCAAGCAGATATTCCGGAGATGTAAGCTTTTCCCCCAAAGGTTCACCATGGGGGAAAAGTGTGAGCCCAAAATTAAGAACCCATGGTGCAGGCATAAAGACAGTACAAACTGTTGCAGGCCCTCTTCTTGCATCAACAAGGTTTAACATCAATAAAAACTTAAGGTTGGTGATTATGTCATGTGGTTTTGCTTTCTTTCTTGTTTTTTCCCCTTCTGGCATCATTTCCATTCTATAGACTCAGTAGTCTTGTTTTGTAATGCACATATCTCATAGAAGTTTCATTTATTGAAGTGATATGTTGTAGGATGTTTGGAAATGTAAGCAGTCCGGGCTTGAGCAGTCGTGTGGCCCATTATGCAAGTGAGGATGCCAAAATACTGACACATCAGAAGCAATACTCTGGCCCAGGGCAGTTTCCTCTTGTGAATCTGGATCATTCTGCATCCAAGTTACCTGTTCATTTCCCCCGTAGAGACCAGAGAATTGTTCACAGCCCAGTTACTGTCAGTATTGCACGTCCTCAGTCATCAGATATGAGGTATTTGTTTTACATGTAAAGTTAATATAAACTACACTATCTTGTTTTCAAATTCAGCTTTGTTGGCAAAGTATAGAAGTATGTGCAGATATTAATTGAACATAACATCCAAGTGATTAGCACTCCTGATTCATATTTGGGAGGTCCTGTGTTCAGTCTCAGTCCACAGATCAGCTGTCCTGGCCAAGTGCCAAGATTGTACCTTGAATCCTGAAGGTTCAGATACATTCCTCCAAGACCACAACCGGCAAAATTCTCACATCCTGATCTGGAGCATTCTGGAAGATAGAGCTTATGATAAAAGTTTTTGCACTGAATAGTAATAAACTTTCTTGACGTAAATACATCTATATGGAAGGGTCAGTGTCATTCCGCAAAAAATGTAAGAAAAATGTGTAAGATGGTTATCAAGGAAATATCAACAATTTGTAAATATGGACTGACAACAATGTTCAGCTTGCATGCTTTGTTATGTTACCTAGGAAACGTGATCTGTTTACTTGACGTTGTGTTACATTACTGCCGTCAACAATCCGCTTTCATTATTGCGGAAAGAGCTGAGCTGTGAATCGCTTGTAGAAGAAGTGTGTCGTAGAGTAGATAATTTTGTGCTGGTAAAAACGTTTTACAATATCACAGGTACTTATCTTATATAAGAATTATTAAGAAATATATTGTAAAGCATGTATAAAGAAAATATTTAGAATAAAGCCACTATATAAACTCCTTACTGTATAGATGTATTTACGTCAAATTCTCCGGAACCATGGTTCCACTGTAACGTTATTTTGTAATTACATCATGGGACTCATTTCTGTTTGTTCCTAGATTCATAAAATTGTAAGTATTAACAAATTACATATCATATGTTATATTGTGACTTTGTTTATTGATTTTAGTTTTACCTGTATTTACCTTGAGAAAAATTTCTTTGCAGTCCTGTAGGAGAAGTTCTGCATTTACAAATTAACACCATCAGCATAAAGTACTTCATTTTATTTGTAGAGGGTGTGCTACAAAAAGATAAAACAGTAGCCAGTAAGAACAGTTTAGAAATTTTATGTTTCCCTTATTGCATGTAACATAAAGATAGTAATGTTTATACTTGCCACTATAAGAACCTGAAATCTCACATTGACTGTAGTACAATTTCTATTCACTGTTGTTTTCTGTGGAGTTGTTCTTTAGACATTGTCAGAGAACAGTTCATAATTCTTTCAGTTTTCTGCAGTATTTGTCTTTACTATCCGAGATATAAAATTTCACGCTGCTGAAAGTTTCGTACACATTTCTGAGTTTAAGACAGTTACAAGATTATTGAAGAGTGTTGTAATTTTTATCGTTGGCATTTAGTTTGTATGTTGGTAATTATGTGATTTTTTATTTACATATATAATGAGTTCTCTGTGTCTGTTTTTGCATCCTGACTCCTCTTCCTCTTTTGTTTATGTTGCCATCAGGTATATGAGCAAGTCACAGAACCTGAGTGGCAGTTCTTTAGAAGAGCAGGATTCTTCAAAGTCTGTCTTGGAAGTGCTAAAGGAGATCTCTCGTAAGCGCATCCATGCTCAGGTAAATACACACATTTAATACTTTGGCATCAATCCAGTCATTAACTGTAAACTTCAAGATTGCTCTTTTCTGGGATGTAGCACAATATAATCTGGTAGGTATTAACATTTCAGGGGAGCTTACTGCACTTATTCAGAACAATGAGGTAAGTGTTTGTGACTACATGGTGCAACATTCCATAAGCCAGCCAACTTTATATTTGCCGCCATGAGAACCTCAAATGTCATCAGCTACTAACTTAATTGCAGACATTGGTACTAGTGTAACTCTGTTTAATACTGAAATGTTCAAGCCTTGAATAAATATGTAACATGCAGTATTTGTGTGAGGATCAGATTTTGTCCTAGGCGGAAAAGAGTCCGTCTTGTAATCTCATCTAGTCCAGAAATCTCTAAAATTTTATGAAACCTAAGAGTTCATTACTGAGCCTGCATCCAGTCCCTATTCTCAGGCAGATGAATCCAATCTACACTCCTAACGTTTTTACCTAAGATCCAGGTTATCACACTCGTAGTGAACAGTCTGTAATTGCTACAGAATCTGTTTTAAAACAAAGTTGCAGTAATCATGCCAACATGTATTGATCTTACAACAATAGTATGATACATGAACGAGATGTTAGTGATTTACTTGAGACATTTCTACTTCCCTTACAGTTGGATGAGATTGAAGATGATACTGTTAAGAGACAGCGCAAGGGAGATGGACAGATTATCGCAGACCATGGTTCAATCAGGCAGCAAGTTCAAGATGATATGGCTCTGTACGTATCACATTAAAATACTAGTTATAATCAGAACTGCAATAAACTCCTATCATGACACTGAATTACGAAAGAAGTTACTGCATCATTTTTCTAAGTTTCTAGAGGGTCGTACCGTATATTTTATATTTGAGGGGAGGGGCTCACACCTCCCCTTGTCAGGCTATGGCAATCATGTTTGAAATCAGTGTCTTTAAAAGAAGCGCCAGGGCAGCACCTTGGCACTCAGAAAAGCAATAGGGCAACACACACTCGTACAGTCCTGCCTCAGGTAAGACTAATACTGCTGCAGCATCATATGAAGTCACTTTGAGCAGTCGTATATTTTGCTTTGCTTTGACTGTAATATTTTTCCATATGTCAGTAAACTGAGATTTTTGTTAATGATTGTGTTGGCAGAGGCAAGCGAGCAAGGGAGGAGTCTCCTAACCAAAATGAGACAAGCCCTCATCCCCTTCAGCAACAGAACAAACGAACTCGCAACAATGAGATCTCGAGTTCACTCAGTTCAAGCAGAAACCTGTTGAACCAGCTGAAGACCAGTACCAAGAGAAAATCCTCGACATCTGGTAAAAACTAAAACCTGTTTTACTTTATAGCATTCTTATCACTTTGTAAATATACAAACTTGAATTTAAGAGAAGTTTCTCTTATTGCTGTAACATAACAAAATCTTTTAATGTTTTAAGTTACACTGAGGTATATTTCTTTCAATCAGATTGGTCACGTAGCAGTACCCCTGTTATGAGCAAACCACCGAAACAGTCTCGTGACAGCCTTGAGGATGCAGCAAACATCATACGGGGGACACCAGTACCTGTACTTACATCACCAATTCAAACTCCTGCCACCACCCCAACACTTTCCATTGATAAGGCAGATGAGACATCTACTGAAAAGTCTGTGGATATCAAGCCAAGCAAGTTTCTGCCCAAATTTGCTGCCGTTCTGGACAAGAATGGAGGCCCAGTGTTGAACAGTGTGGCAGCACTGGAGACAAAGCGTGCCTATGACAGCCGCACACGTCTTAGGTCCATGCTTGCAGTTATAGCTGGGGAAGGTATCTAAAATTCTATTGTTTTATCATAATATTTATGTGTTTCCTTTTCATTTCTTTACTTTCCATATTTCTTTCTGCCTCTTTGTTTCTATCACACTTTGCTTCCTTATTTTTTATGTTAAAACATTTGAAAACTGTCTGTTGTGTGTTATGGCTATTGATGTTGAATTAAAAAATAAAAAAAATGGTCTAAAGTGCTGATACTGTTGAATTTTTTTAATACAATCTGGTACTTGCAGCTAGGTCTGTAGAAGGTGTAGATGTGCAATACACAATTCTTGAAGCCTGTCACTATAAAAGAATGACATTTAAAGATATGTTTTGTGAACATTAGTCAATAGTTGTCTATAATCCTAATTTTGAGAAGTATATTTGGAATATTTAGAAAAGCTGATCTTACCGTGGCATTTGATACTGTGTTGACACTGATGTGCATTCTTGGTTTTCCTACAGATGATTTCATCAGAAAACCATCATCAACTGCCAATGATGTTACCGCTTCAAGTGCCACTGCGACGACGACTTTCTCGAGTATCTTGCCACCTGTATCTGCAGCAGGTGATGTGAGAGAGACGACAACTGCTCCGTCAAATACACAAACAGAACCTGTTCTTACAGATACTAACACCCAGGCTTCAGCTGCCAAGAGCCCTTATTTACCAAACAGTGTCTCACTGATGATTCCAAATAACATTTCCCCTGTAGTAACAAACATCAGTGTCGCAAATACAGGTTTTGGATTGGAATCAGTGACATCTACTCCAGTGACTTCTCTGTTAAACCAAACAGCGCCAAATCTAACATTAACATCATCCCCAGCCAGTACTTTTGTTTTTGCCGAAGAGAAGAAACCAACTTCAACGCTGACTACTTCAACATATATGGTTGCTCCCACAGAACAAAAAATAGATCCTTTTAAAAATGTTGCTACAACTTCTTCTTCTGGTACTTCTTTTATCTTTGGCAAACCTCAATCTTCGCAAGTTTTAACAGAGTCCTCAAATTCATTGCCTAAAATGTCAGCAGAAGATGCTCCACAGCTGGTCACTTCGTCTACACCAGACCTTGGCATGAGTAATGGATCCAGCACTGCTCCATCTTCCAATGAACAGGCAGGCCATGGGTCTGCATCAGATAGCAGTAATGCCAGTGGTGGCTTCAGTTCATCATCAGTAAACACTGTTATCAGTGTGGCAAAACCACTGGTGACAGAAACCACAAAGAGCTTGTTCAGTTTCGGAAATATGGCAGCGTCTCCTTCAGTGAATACCACAACTTGCGCATCAGCCACCACGACTTCAAATTCATTGTTAAAATCTGCAGTGAACTGTACCCAAGCAGATGTGGGTCAGTATGGTTCGTTAGCAACATCAGCTGCTACAAGTGGTTCCATTTCTACAGATGTCACTCTCTTTGGTTCTGCTAAAAGCGATGACAAACCATCTACAGCACTCCCCGTTGGAACACAAAATTTTGGAATAAAGCCAGAGACATCTAGAGGTATTCTGTTTCAGTTGAATGCTACCAACAACAGCACTGCTATAAATTCATTTGGGGGCTTCAAGTTTGACTTCACAAAAGGATTGAAAGAGAACGAAGTTGCGTCAACAACACAGTCCCAGCCGACAGTAAATCTGATGACTTCCAGTACAGCTCCCATCACTACAACGTCTGCCATAACTTCCATATCCACTCCCACTACCACTTCTTTTAACATCTCAACACCTGCTTCCACAAGCCAGTCACAAGAATCACCAATCAAATTTGGAACTACATTCTCAACACCATTGTTCAACTTTGGTGGGACAAGTACTGCCAGTGGACCTACACAAAGTGTTGGAGGTTTTCCTGGGTGTATTTTTGGAAATTCACAGCCAAAAACTGATGGAGTGACACAAAAGCCACAGCAGAGCCCCTTTACATTTGGTACAGTTCCATCTTCTCAGAATCAGAGCTTGACTAGCACCTTCACATTTGGTGGTTCATCTGCATTGAGTGGTGTTAAATCTGGGGGTTTTGCCTTTGGAGGAGGCGGCGGTAGCCAATCTGCTGGTGGAATATTTGGAAGTGGGAATGCTCCGGGCCAGTCAGCACAGTCTGGTATTGGAAATGTGCCTGATCAGGCATCACTACCAGGATTTGGCGGTGGGAACAAGACAGACCAATCACAGTCAGGTGTTGGAATATTTGGCACAGCACAATCCTCTGATAAAGTCTTTGCGGGTACACAGGTTTTACAACCATCAGGATTATTTGGCAGTTCAGTAACCCAATCAAGTGGAATATTTGGAAGTACTGGAAATGTGTCCACTCCCTCTGTGCAGTCATCTGGTGCAATATTTGGCAGCAGCGGGAGTCTGTCAGTTCAGTCGCCACAGCAGACATCTCAGCCTTCTAGTGGAATATTTGGGACTCCATCGCAGCCTAGTGGTGGGATATTTGGAAGTGGCAGCAGTGTGGTTGCCCAGCCAGCTGGTGGAGCATTTGGAGGTGGTAGCAGTACCCAGCCGGTATTTGGGTTTGGTTCAACATCGGCTACAACTCCAGCACAGCAGACGGCATCTGGTGGCAGCACCGGACTGTTTGGTGCTACTGCGTCTTTTCAGTTTGGAGCAGGAAGTAGTAGCGCTGCTACCTCAGCTCCTCAATCAACTGGTATGTTTTGTTTTAGTTTAATAATGGAAATGTAGTGCAGCATTGAAATATGCCCATAACTTCATATAGATGTATCTTACTTTTTATTACTGTTTTCTTGTTCGTATTTTTTGTTTGATCACTTCATATTGTTTTTGGTCTTCCGATAGGTCTTAAAAAGTCCCCATTTGCTCCATAATCATATTTGAGCTGCATATGTTGGTATTGGTTTTATAAAACATGATTCTCTGTTCAGTGAAATGGTGTGGAATCATATTACAATATAGGATTTGAGGTTTTCATGGCATTGAGCCTGAAGATGGCTGTCTTCTGGGTTGTATTGCTGTGTAACCTTGCTGCCTGAAATGTTGGTAAACTTCTACCAGAGTACGACTCAAAAGACAGACGTCACCACATTACAATGTAAATTGCAGTTTATTTTTCATTAGAACAAGATCATTCTGTTGCTTCATCTGCAGCTGCCTGACCAATGTTTCGCTTGCTCCTCACACCAATTTGCCTTTGATATTCTTCTCAGCTGCTAGTTTGAGGAAGGAGCAGAGGAAGTGAACAATTGTAATGTTCAAGTCATTTGTGCCTTTAACAGTTCAGTTCAGTTACATATTTCTGAATTTGCCCCTGGGGGGGTGGTCTTCTGTATCCAGGGTCTGCTGAGTATATTGAATCTTGGGGAAGTGAATCAGTCTTGTGACAGTGTAATACAAAACATATTATTCTTTACGACGACTGTATTATAATTTGTGTTGCAGGAGGTTTTAGTTTTGGAAGTTCTGGTGTCAATCCATCAGCAGCAGTCATTAACTTCAGTACTGAAACATCTGGAAACACTGCATTCCAATTTGGTAAGAATTTTGTCAGTATGAAGTAGTATCATTATCTGGCTGCCAAAGAAAAGTGCCTCCCTGTCAAGAATGTTACTCTTCTGATATTTTATTCACATCTGCAGGTTCAGGGGCAGCTCCGGTATTTGGAAATCAGACCATGGCGCCAGGCAGGTTTAGCATCGGCTCTGGGTCTACTGCCCCACGTGCTCGTACCGCCAGATTGCGAAGACAGAGGTGAACTTGACTCGCATATTAAGTGGGCAGACTTTTACGAATGGGACGAGTGAAACGGTGTGAGGGAGCTGGCTCATCTTTTGTGTAAACAGTCTTGTGAATTTGTTGGTCTTGGACACATTTTGCAGTATGCCGCACATACGATGATGTTCTTGGAGAAAAAAATATTTGGATTTGACATACAGTGGAAATTTGTGATTACATAACTTGAATTAATACACTGTGAATAATATTATCAAGTCTACAGGTGAACTTATTGTGCGCACATAAATGATGTGTGAATGAAACTCTTTCAAAAGAAAGAGAGTGAGTAACATATGCATTTCTAGATTAAAAATCTATTTATGTTATGACTTAGTAGAAAATATAAATAAGAGGACACATTTTGGGCTGAGTTCGAGCGCATAATTTAGCATTGATAATGATTGGTATAAATAAAAAGGTGATTTTTGTCTGTTACCAGTCTCACAAGATAACTGCATGTTTAAAAGTGACTCATTTTGTAGCATTAGTGGTGAAAGTTCTGTGGTTGAAATGTCCGTATTTACACGTACATTGCCCACGCTTACGTAAGTCATATTAATTTTTTAAGGATAGACTGGAAGTGGTTACATTGCTTAAAATTTCAACTGAAATTTTAAAATTTTCTTTTTACAGTGCAGTGGCTTTTACATGCTTTTTGTTCCATATGCTTATTTTGCTAAGAAATCAAAATTGATGTGTACAAGCAAAAAGCAGTAAAACTGTAGTATTCCGTTCACATAATTTCTTCTACTTTAAATACTCCAGCATTTAACTTTGTGGTTTTACGTTTCACTAATTCACATTTTGAATGTTTCATACGTGTATTTTGATTATGTATATAGTCTGTCACTCCGTGGGATGTGAAATTGTTCAAGTGACTGTTAAAATATAATGGTTTGTTTCTTTACTCAAAACTCCTACAAATTTTATGGCAGCAACTAATTTCCATATTATGTGTACAGTTGGGACTGATTCATCTTCAATGCCACAAACCTGCAAAACAATGCATGCCCCATTCTATGAGCGAAAGACTACTGACCTTTGATATAGCAAGCTCTAAAGAACTTGAGGTAAACGCTGAATTTTATGTTTTGACACAATAGAATTGTAGGTTATAGGTACTATTTATTGTGTTAATCAGACATGAAACTTACATGTGCAACGTTCATATAGTCTTCTCTTCATTTAGCTTTGCATTGCAAGTTGGAAAATCAACACTAGCAACTGAAATACATGTTTTCTCATTTCTGGCTAAGATTTTCTCTGGCTTACTATGAAAGCAGTTTTTTAAACATTATCATCTAACATTTTCACCCTGATCCTGAAGACAGTCCTTGAATTAGATTAGGTGCAAATTGCTATGAATGGAATTTGTAAAATCTGTTACTGGGAGTGGTTGGTCTGTTTTACTTCAAAGGTTGACTGATAATGGCTTCCAGTTTAAATTTAAAGTATCTTTAAATAAATGACATTTTTTGATTCAGAAAGCAAAACCTTGGGAGAAGAGTTGCATACAGTATTTGAATAAACACAGTATGTACTTTGCCAGCACTGATGTGAACATTTTTAATTTTTGTGTGAAACCCATGTAAAAAGAAATAGGAGGGAATGCTTATAACAGAAAAATCTACATACAAATAAAGATGAAAAATATAAAAAGTACATAATTTTGTAATTGAATCCCTTTTCTTTGAGAAGATTTAATTAACACGTGCACTTCTGTTAAACCAAAAAGTTAATGTGTTTGAAAGTCTAAAAACATTTAACAGTTTCCTTGCATATGTTTCTTCGTTTTGCATAAATTGTTTCCAAATTAGAAAGGGGTATTTTTCACTGTTTCCACAATGTACAGTAACCTTGACTTGTTACATATCTCTAAAATCTAATGATACAAATTATATTTAAACCTTGTTCATCACCTATGATGGTGTGAGGATTGAATAAAAAAGCGGCTTACAGGAATTCTAGTGATACAGCATCACATTTTTGACAGTTACATCTAACTTGGAATATTTGCCCAGATCTTGAAGAGGAAACATAAAGATAAGTGGAATCTAGAAATCTACTTCATGGAGAGCTATATTATATCGACTGACAACACAGCTGTGGAAAATGAAACAATGATTAACTGAATAAATAGCATCATGTAATATTTCCACAAACAAATGTTATCAGGAGCAAACATGGTAATACTCATTAAAGGAGAAGCTACTTCCAAACATAAAGGGGAAGATCAGGGAATTGAAGAAGGGTGAGAATACTGCAAAGCAGCACAAAAATAGTATTCTATTCTATAATTTTTACTGAGTTAATATTAATGTACATTACCAAACAAATACACAGGTTGAAGAAGCTCGTCAAACGGAAGAGTAAAATAAACACAGTATGAAACATGCACAGAATTTCAAATAACGAATATTCAAATTCTTTCCCACATATACCACCGACCATAAATAATATCGTACATCACAGATGAAAGCTTACAAAATCTACAAGTAATTTTCTTCTTTTCTTTAAAAGAAAGACAGAGATTGCTGTCTTCTGGATTGTTGCGCATTGTAATATGATAGATATAAAGTCGTAAACATTCGCATTCATAAATTGCATAATTCCCTACCATCATATTTAGGTCCGGATAATACCAAACTTCATCATTTATTTTGGGAAATCTGTGGTTACCAATGGTGCCTTCGCTGTGGTTTATGAACGGTCGTCACCAAAGATAACAAACGGTCTACAAAACGAACATATCGATTTTTGGTCAAAGGGCTTTACGATATGTCGAATGAATTTCAATATTCTGTGAACTATTAAACTTATTCTTCTTCTAGTTTCACAATTATCAGTGGTACTAAAACAAGAATAAATTAATTGTTCACAGAATATTGAAATTCATTCGATATATCGTAAAGCCTTTCGACCAAAAATCGATATGTTCGGTTTATGTGTCCGTGTATGTAGTTCATATCAAAAATGGCGTACAACTACTTTTTATTGGTTAGAAATGGTCAAATACTTTTCAGGACATTTTCTGTATTTAGAATGTATTCAAATAGTTCTAAATGCGGTGTCACATGTAAAGGACTGCACAGACTTAGTTTACAACCACAGTTTCATCAGATATTTCGTAATTATGCTTTTAAGTCGGACCTTAAAATAAAGTGGGTTCGTCCACCTAAAATTCCATGTATTAAACCAGAAAAGAGTGGAGATTTGGCTCTGCTTCCAGCTGTGGATAAGAATCAGTATCCATTAGAATTCCAGAAATCAGAGGAATTAAAAACGTAAGAAAAAGATTTGAATCAACAGTGAAAAACAGAAGTTGTACTGTCCTAAAATTGCATAAAACATTCACCATTTAATTTTACCTAATATGCATATGCAGGGAACAGTATCTGTTCAGTTAACGTCCTTATTTTGAAGTAGTAATTGAACAATTGCTGAGGCAGCACAAGAAATTTAAATAAGTCAAAAAGACAAGACAGTGCATACATAAAGAAATTCTTTCCAGCAAACAATGCATACTGAAGCTTAAATCACCCAAGTGGTAGATTTAAACAAAATATTTATGTTGAAAATTTTATCAAATGTGTTAACATTTGGTCTCTTACATGGAATTCCATGGTAACAGTTCTGACTTTGTTATAAATGTTTAGTTGCCGAGTTGAGTGATTAGAACATTGCTCTTTCATATTATTACAAAGCCTTTTTACTCAAGACAGTATTTGGCCTGTTTCAGAGCTGATAAACTCGTTAGGAGAGTTTTTTCTCTTGAATTCTTTCCAAGACAACATTCAATGAAAATTCTAAGGATTGAAATGATTAACAGTGTCAAAAGACATGCATTAGACGGGGGATCAAGTGAAAGCAAAAGTAAGTTATATATCATTGTTTTGGTATATCATTCCATTGCTCTTGAAACCATTATTTTTTCCTACTTTAACTCTATTAAACGTTAACAAAGTTAATAGTTCAGAATTAAGCACTGGGTTCCATTATTATAATAGTTGGTATTTGCAATGTTAATAATTAATTTAGAATGATACCATGTGAATGCATGAAAATACAGAAAATAATTTGGTGTTCCCAGTTGCGCAAATGACTGCTGACATACGAAACTTCCAGCAGTTAATGGAAGAATTTCCAAGGGACAAGCGCTGCAAAGTTCAACTCAAGGAGCTTATTGACCGTCGTAAGAAATGGCTAAAGTTCCTCAGAAAATGGGATTACAAACGTTTCGAGTGGTTGTTAGAGAAACTTGACTTAGTCTATAAGCCAGCCCCAAGGTGAGATATTTCCTGAAACCAATTAATTGGCACTGCAGAACTCAGTATTGATTAGAAGATACCTCATCCCATGTGAGAGAGTTCAGTACAGGTTATGTAACGTATTTCTATAATTTTATTTTATTTTAATATTTTTTCCCTCCAGTGTGCCTAGTTTTTCAAAGTGTTCTCTCTCCCTAGTTTCCCCAGCATTCTAGAAACCTTGCATCAGTTAGAATTTGTTACAGTTAGTGTATTAGTGTGTGTTTAATTTATTTTCCTTCTTTATTCTCTTCAAGTGCACAGTTGCTTATAAGAGTTTTTTATAAAGTATAGTGCCTCAAAGTCTTCCTAAAGTTAATTTTATTGTAATTTTATGTTTTTAAACTGTATTGTGCTTATTTTACCTAGTCATTCATGTCCTAGAACTAAGATCGAGGAAATATGTAACTCTGTTGGCCTCAAAGCAAGAAGCACTGATATAGAATATGCTGCTTTGCAGTTACAAGGTCATCTCAATGAAATATGATTTTTTTTCAGTGAATTTCATTGGATAACACGAAAGGATTCATTGCGGAAACTTACAGACAAGCATTGTGCTGAAGTAAGGCAGCAAAGACTAGATGCCTACAGGGCGAGTTTAGAAGGACAGCAGGTTGACTTCCTACGAGAAAAAGCAAAAAAATTGCAGTGGATTCGTAATGAGGAGCAAGAGTGTGGTGTGGAGCCAACGGTCAGTGAGGCAGATATTGAAAATGTTTTGAAACAGTTAAAAGAACTTGAACTTTCTAGAGAACAGACATTGAAGGATGAAGTAAAGTTGTCTGTACTATGATTATCAGACTGTTGCCATTTTGTGAAAAGTAAAAGTGAATAAATAGTACAGGTATGACTGTACTTATCATTGTACTAGTGTAATGCCTGTTCAAGTTTTAAATGGGAAATGTATTATTACATATTTACAAAAATTATTTCACATCTCATACATATATCCCACAATTGGTTTTTTCATGCGCTGTGTTGACTTTTGCATTTAGTAATTGAGTATTAAGCCATAAATGTAAATCTTCTGCCATAAAAAAGGTGGAAATTTTTGGGTGCTGAACTGATGCTAATTAAAAGTGGTATAAGTTGCCTACTTTATTTCACAAATTTTGTATTAATTTTGTTACAAGATAATAGCAGATGAGGCTTTTATGCTATGGTGAAAGAAACTCACCTATTTTATGGATAACCCTGAAGAAAAATCCTGTTCCTTCAGGTTGGGGGCTGTGTGAGAGGATGGTAACCCATCCAGGTTAGCAAATTAATCCTTCTCATTTGTACCATCCATGCCTTGATGTGGTATTAGGTTCAGATAATACTGTACAGGATTTACAAAACTGATTGAAGAATTGCTTTTGCCACAAGAGACATGGTCGGAAGTAACTAAACTCTTAGACATGCCTGAAGTCCTTGTGGTTTGTATCAATTTCCTTTGAAATGTATGGTACATGTGGCATGCTTCATGTGATTTGCCACTTTCTTTCAGATACAGCATTTCATTCATAGTAGACTTGTCATTCAGAAGCTGAGAAGGGAAGGTGGTTATCATCCTTGTGTAATCAAAGTGCTGGAAGGGGCATCCACCTTCGGCCAATGGACTTAAAGCAGATCTCTGAAACAAATATCAGAATTAGTATATGATAATGCTGTAATATGTATGCAACCAAAAGCACAGATCTGTTTCAAGCATCATAAACTACCAAAAAAAAAACTATACTATGTTCCTTCAGGTCGTATTTCAGTAGCATCTTGCAGAGTTAATATACGTCACATCTTCAAACCCACATATCACCTCTTCTGATGATGAAATGTAACCACTGCATACACAGCATTCCTTAGGTTATCCTCTGATATCTCGTCAACCTCAAAAATTAACACAGGGCAAAGTACATTAATTGAAACTGTATACAGCAGGGCATGTAACGTGGTTGGAAGAGATTAAAGATGCATACCAAATTTTGGTTGGAAAGCCTGAAGGGAATAGACCACTTGGATGACCTAGGGGTAGATGGGAGGAAAATATTACAATGAATCTTTAGGAAATAGGATTGGATATTGGAATCATCTGGCTTGGGGACCAGTGGCAGGTTGCTGTGAACGTGGTAGTGGACCTTTTGTTTTCATAAAGGGGAGGGAATTTCTTGACTGCGTGAGCTTGTCAAGGAGGACTCCGCTCTATGAAGAGTTACACTCCTTACCTGAATAACTCTGCAGCTTGACACCACATATGTGTATCTGCCTCCTTCTAGCCCATACATATGCCTAATGCTGTAGCCATAACGGCGAGCATCCTTCTGCCAGGAATGTGTGCACCCTGAGCCACATTTTGAAATAGGCTGAGAGTATTCGGTGCGCCAAAAGTTAAGAGCTTCTTCAACGGGCATACCAACACCTTTGAGAAAGAGAGTAAGCTGTCTGCGAGCCTCATGAGTGAGGCGATGTCTTGATCGGAGTTTACGATAAAGATGCGCCATGCAGGGTGGAAAGTAAATATGTTGTGAATCCACATCTTTAGCTGTCATCATTCTGCCTCCACTCATTTCGACAGTGTTACTGCTGAATCTGAGAAGAATAATAAAATGGGAAATGGCTGGTGAGATTTTACATTTTCACAGCAATAAGTATGAAGATAGTTGTCTTCTGTGTAGTCTGGTAGGAACTCACTGAACTATGTAGACGATAATCACACTCTCCCTTTTACATGTTCATTTGACCTACTTCACGTAAAGAATGCATACAAATGAGTGACAGATGTTAAACACATTTTCAGCATTTGTTAGTGTGTAGTGCTTTAGCTCCAATCACCTATACCTCTTCATGTGTGGTCTATATGTGGTACTATCTGATTGTAATGAATTTTTAAATAAGTGTATCTCTACAAACCACTATGGTGATAAAACACTAACCTTCTTCCTAAATCTTGTGCAAGTTGATGTATTCGAGAATCATTCAATGCCTGATGTAGACACCCTGTAGTTTGTAGATGTTTCATACCAAATTCCAGATGCAAATGAAATTGGATGGCAAGTAGTTGCTTCCATTTCCCACAAGGAACAATACATTTCCCGGATTTCAATTCTACTTCACGCTTTTTAATTAAAGGCAGGCACGTCGTAAATGGTACTGGAAGAGAAAAGGACCAACTCTTCAAAATTGCTGACATGGAAACTAAAGTACTAATTTAAATGAATGTGAAATTTGTGCTAGCAAATTGATTTAACACTTTTATAGTTACTACTAATCCTGCTATATTTTGCAAGTTGTCACAGAAAGCGACTCATATAATCCTCCATTTCAATATCAAAGATATTGTATCTTGACAAATATGATATATAGGAAAATATGAATAGAAATAAAAATAAGTAAATCATATTTTTTAAGGTAAGTATATATTAACATTGCATCTCACCAAGTATGTTGTAATATGAACAGGTTTCTGGGTGAGTTTCCTTGAATGCATGGATAGCTGTTTCCTTTTTTATCATAACTGTACACATGTGTTTCACTGCTGAAAGAAATTCACTAAATTCCACTGATATGTTCGGTGATAGCTGTATAATCTCCTTCACATGCCTGTATAATATCTTCAGCATTCTTGTAACTTGATTATGATCCAGTGTACTCAGACGATGAACAAATAAGTTGGTTTCTGCTTTCAGCACAAATGTCTTGAAATCAGGAAATGAAACAGAGAGCAACCTGAAAACAAGTTTTGAAGTACATAAAGTAAAGCAAGTGTCAAGCTCTTCTCAGAACTTATTATAACATTAATTTTAGAAAATGATATTCACAATCAGATCAAAGTCCTGGGTCCATGATACACATGATGAAATAAAACAAAATTGTTCCTAGTATTTAAAAAATAATTAGCCTACATCTCAACTCATCTGCATTACATAAAAATAAATCATAATCCACTGAATTACAAGCTGCGAGTATTAATGTGTAGTGGGGAGACAGGACTCCAGTATTTTGTAAGTTTTTATTCCAGGGTGGAACTGTGAAAGCCTAAATTCAAAACTGCATTGCAACACTATAATCTGACTTTCAATTATTTTTAAAAATATTCTGGACTTCATCCATTATCATGTGAATTTTTTATAGATTCAGAACTTTTCTTAGTCATTGTCAGTTGAAATTTTTGAACATAATTAAAATTTGAAATTGCAACATATAAAAACTGAAAATAAAGAAATGAGTGATATAATATAATTGCCAAGGACATCATAACTGCATTTTATTGTGTGATTGTGGGCAAAAGGTCTAACTTAATGCTAGTGTGTTTTAAATATCAGACAGACACATACCTTAGTATGAAATGTCCAGCTCTGTCCATTGATGTTCCATCATTTAGGTATTCAAAGTTTGTGGGTATGCTTATTTCACCACTTTCAAGTGATAACAGATACTCAAATCTTTGTCTTACACATTTATTTAATATATGTAAAGCAATGTTGCCTCTTGGTGGTTTCATGTAGTAGGTCATAACAGAGTAGTGGTATACTAGCTAGCAAATATATCTGTTCAATCAACAGCACAAGAAAAGTATTATCACTAAACAAATGCTTCAACAGCAGTCACACAGAAAAACTGGCTACCAAATTAAGGAACCATTCATGCTCTATCTGTTTAAATAATCCTAAGCTTCTCTGGTGACTAATTGCATTTGATCTTAAGATTAAATAAGGTAACAGAACTGGTAAAGTGGGCTATTCTTTGACAAGCCGAGTAACAATCAACTTTTTGAAAAACATCCAGCACCATAGAAAGAAAGAGAGGAGTAAAACTCATGCATGTATTTATACTACAAAACCACAAAAGCTTCATACCTAACTCGCAGCATAATTCATGGTAGAGACATAGCCACATGTGAAAAGGCATGCAGTAGCCCACCAATCCTTCAATTGCATGAAAAGTAATACTATTACAAGGCAAAAACATTAAATATATCACTGAATGTGCTGCTTTCATATCCCCTGTTGATATAACAATTCTTCGTCACAAAATCATATGACCATAACATAAGAAATTGTGGAACTTAAAGGATGGTAAATTGTTTATTTGGTTTTAAAATAACAAATAACATGATTGCAATGAGAAGGTTTTGGACACCTTTACAGTGATCAGTCACTTTTATCTCATTGCTAATGAAGGGTTCTGATGTAGTTGCATTCATTTGTCAGCACCAAAGCAAACAGTTTTAACTGCATAGCTGACTATGGGAATAAAACCAAAGTTAAACAATGATTCTTAAGCTTATTACTGGACACAATACTTATGCTATGGATAGTAACTGTTACATAACCTGTAAATTACTGGGTTAGAGATTCAGCTCGGAATCAAGAAATCATCAATAGATATGACTGTAAGCAACAGAAGAATGTGGGTACACATTTAAAGATTATTAAAATTCTGGCTGAGGTCTGGGGATCACAATGGACACTGATTATTGTCTCAGATTTACTGTCTGGTACAAAAAATAAATTGATAGAGGAAAACATATGACAAGTTGCACTACATACTGCATTAAGTTTTCTTGGCGTGGCTCTTATACAACCACCCAACTATTCTGTATTTTCTTTAAAACAAGAATAACAATTCAAGACTCATAAAAAAAACAATATAATTGAGATACAAACAAAAATTAAATTTAAACATTATTGGCGATAGATCGAATCTCGACTTGGTACAATTTCCAGAGTAACTCAGCGACCATCGATTATATTCGATCTACTATCGTTGTGACTAGTCGCAGCTGATATGACGTAATATGTTACCCCGCCCTAAACCGTACGCATGAATAAACTCTTACGTACTTACTTCCTTACTTCATGCAGCCGAGTCCTTCCTGAGAAGCTAACAGTCGCTCACCCACTAAAGAAGGTTCATCAGCATGTTCACAACAGCCCGTCACTGGTCCCTTTCCTGAGCCATCTGAATCTATTTCACTAAGATCCATTTTAATATTACCCTCCGGCCTGCCTCTTGGTCTTCCAAGTGGTCTCTTTCCTTCTGATTTGCTATTAATTAACTCTAGAACGGACAAACAAAATACACTGTGGAGAGTCTGTCTTAAAATTTAACAGTACTTTTTCTAATCAAGAAATCCATTTTATAGAATCAGAAATGCTGTTGTTTTGTTCACAACACTCCACAACCGGTCCGAATTCTGAGCTGCATTTTTCCAATCCATATCCTCCAAATCTATTTCCCTAAGATCCGTCATATTATCATCATCTCATCTATATCAGAGTCTTCTGAGTGGTCGCTTTCCCTTTGTCTGTTTGACAGAAATTTTGTATACATTTCTCTCAACCTACTTGATTTCATCATCCTAATACTAATGAGTATAAATTATGGTACTCTCCTGCATGCAGTTTTAACTGTCATCCACGTCACTTCTTTCTGCTTAGGTCCAAATATTTACCTAAGCACTTTGTTCTCAAACACTCTCATTCTATGGCCTTCATCTATGAAATATCTGTGTTCAATCATCAACCCTGAAACAAAGACTTTGTTGATAATACTAATGGTATTGTTTATCAAACTGAAACTTATATTAAATTCTGACTAAACAAACTTTGTAAGATTCACTACTAACAACAAAACATGTACTAATTTAAGTACAGTTTATGACAATAACAAGAACTAAATTCCTTGATTAACAAATTGATTATAACTTAAAATGGATAAATCACATTGTACATATTATCCCCAAACTAAGTTCACCACGAGGACTGTCACACAACTCATGAAAACAGAAACTTTATAATTAATCTTCTTCGCTTACTTCCATTTGATCATGTCATATCAAATTATTTACTGAGGAATTAAAAAAAAGGAAAAAGTATTTTGCATCCAAATGAAAATTATCAGAATAATGGCTGGCATTAAAATAGAGAGCCTCATGTAGGGAATTAATTAAGAAATATAATATTCTTCTTACTAGCCAGCAATTTGTAATGTCATTATTGTTAATGTAGTGTCAAAACAAAAATTTCAAATAAATAAAATATCCAAAATATAAGTACAAGATATAGATATAACTTTCAAATGCCAAAGACTAACCTCAGTAAATATTAAAAAAGTAGTTTATTATACTGGAATTATGCTATTCAATAATCTTAATAGTGGTGGTGATTTTTTGTGTAATAATTTTTGCTATAATACTGTAGTTGACTGTAAGTCACTGTTATAACTATGCAATTTGTATTTTTATTAGAAAGTTAATAGTGAACAATGCGGAAAAGTTTCAAACTAATTATTACATATATGCCATAAATATAAGAAACATGTTCTTTTGTTCTCTGCAAGAGACCCTACTTTTAACACCTTCCATGTTTCTAATGAGTTTTCTTTGGATGATAAATATTCTTTCAGTCAGTTGAATTTTCCAAGAAGGAAACTTCATATAGCACGAAATGGAAATAAGTAAAATAAACTAATTTTAAAGTATCTGCTATCAACAGTGGTATGACTGTCCCTTCACTATATAGAAATAAACTTATTCTATAATCTTCCACCTATCATAAAAATATAAATTTGTGATACAGATATATTTAAGCCAGCCCTGAATGATTATCTATTATCATATTCCTTTTCGTTTTTAGAAAAATTTTGTTCAATTAAAAGCATTCCAATATTGTAAATGGTTGTAATTATTATGTATTTATATTTATACTTTTTAATTATAAGAGTTAATTATAGTATTCTTTATATGACGTCATGCGCAATTCAAGTCGTTTGGATACACTTTATTTACTTCAACCATGTTCATTACCTATGACTCACAGGTAATAAAGATCACTGATTATGAATGTCACGGTGACTACTAGTAAAGGCAGTGGTTAAATATTAAATCAACTTATTAATTATCATGTTGCTACTACTGATAAACAGCGGCATTAGATTTCAAGGTAACTTTATCAAGTCTGTACACATTTTTAATTTCAGTAAAATGGGTGTATTTTGTTTCGTGAAAACTGATTTTCATTCTTCTTTTTTGTTTGGTTAATGTTTTTGTTTTCTGTGGTTCGATTGTTTTTCGGTTTTCGTTGAAATTTTTTCTGTGGTATCAATCATTGATAGACTACGACTGAACATTTTAGTTGGTACGCCCGTCACAATATAAATATGTATTTTGCTTTCGGGTCTTTCAAACAAATGTAAGGTTAGAGCGTTTGACGTTCAGTACGTCACACAGTTCTGATTGTTTTATAAAGTTAGGTCCAGACGTGTTAAAATATATTACTAGGGAAATGAAGATAGATTTTTATGCCGTGTGGAATATTGCCTTTTTGCTATTCCTGTTATGTGTCTTCCTTTACCTGCTTTTGGGGTGTGTATTATTTTTAATTTGATTATAACCTAAATTTGGAAATCACATTGAATGCAAGCCTTCAACATGCTTCTTCAAGACTGCTGCCAAACCTGTCATGAATAAAATAAACTAGATACTTTAAAATTATTTAACTATTAAATTTGACTGACAAAAGAATAATGGAAGGTGTTAAAAAGAGCCTCTTTAGAAAAATATTTAAGATGTTTAATTCTTACTTTCATATGTTGTGGGAAACATGGAGAAGTTTCAAATAAATTTTAACATATACAATGCAAACCCTAGACATAGATAGAATTTGAGGTTCAGATAGCTGTGAGTATGAAGATGACTGTCTTGTGGGTTATAGTACCATATAGTCTGGTAGAAGGATATTAACGTTTCAGAGGTCCTTCATGCCTCCATCATTTGTATGCAGACTTCATTAGTTGCCAGAAAGTTGCTTCCTACACTCATTTTATGTGGCACTAAAAATTTAGGTAATGCCATAAGTGTGTTTAAACCAGCATTGAAAAATTACCTCTTATCTTGGTGCTTCTACTCTATAGAAGAATTTGTTTGTTGTAAATTATTAAATATTGTAAATATTTATGTAAATGACAACAATCTCATTATATTTATATTGGCAATTTATTTTTTACATGACAAATGTTGATTCCTGAATGCCAGAGCTTTCACTGATGAGTACAGATTAGCATTGATTGTTTAAAGGTCTGACACTTGTTGATTCATTACAGAACCACTATGTTGGATCTGAGACAATGGACAGTTTCGAGCTCAGTGTTTCTATAACTGATTGGTATTACTGTATTTAGCAGACAGGAAAAGGAGAGGACAATTGTACAATACATAAGCTGTTTATAAAACTTCAAAATGCCAATGAACGAGTGACAAGAGAAGTTTCAAATAGTATACCCACTTAGGTTAATTGAAGCATGAGTAAAAACTAGAGCAATTTTCTAGCATTTGTAAACATGTGTCTGATGTATTTCCCAGTTAGAATGATCTGAGATGGGAGTTCACTACTGTATATGTAGTATATGCAGTTGATAAAGCTTTGTTAGATAAACTGAGAAGCAAATAAATGAGGGATACTGTATTGCTATTTCTTTTTTATTTTGTTTCAGAGTTTGTTACTAGAAAATTTCAAGAGTATGAAGAAGAGATAGAACTGAATGTAACCCATCTGTTACTATTGCATGCTGATGAGTTTCATTTATCAGATTGAAACATGAATTAAGAAATACTCTAAACCCCCAATACAAACTGGCATGTATGTTAACCGAGAAATAAACAGGCTCACTGTAGTGGAATATTGGCAATGCTTTTGCTGTTGCTTTGTTTTCTTGCAGTGCATGTGATCACATTCATTATTAGATATTAATGACAAACAATAACACTATGTTATATACTGTATGTAATATACAAAATACAATTTTACATATGAACATTCAACATTTTGTTTTATATAAATTGTGGTGAGTATTTGTATGGTGCATTTCTATTTCACAGTAAAGGAGTCATCAAGAAATGAAATATTAAATTTTGTCACGTTTATTGTATCAACCATTTGTATTATGAATATAAAAGCTTTATATGATGGAAATTTGTTAAATGACCACCAATTCCAAAAATATCTGATTAATACATGCCAGCCATCTATGTTAAGGACTGAGCAAATATAAGAGAGAATTAACCTTGGCATAAAAATCGCATGTTTTTTAAGCCGAATAAAACTTGCTGTACTGTTCATAGAGGTTTTCTGTTTCCCACAGTTCTTCCAACTGTGATTCTGAGAGGAACAAAGCATCTTCTGCATGAGAGTCATGATCCAATCCTTGGTAGAACTTGTGAAATGCTTTTACTTCTTTACGTGCCTTCTCCAAAATTTGAACTTGGTTTATGTTTGCCCTATCGACAGCGAGACGAGCATCATCAAATATCTTGTGGACCCGTTCGACATCCTTAAAAAAAAGGCGAAGAAAACTTTTTAAATAAGTTCATAAGTTCTTACCATTGTACCAAATGAGAGATACAGATATCTCTTCACAACTGGCAGACTTAAGTCCAAGAGTTGGAGGGGACAGCTAACAGGAAGGAATTCTACACAGATAAAGGCAATGAGAGTCAAACTATTTAACATTTAGAAGTAACAAGAATTTGTAATTAGCATCTGTAACTAAGAATTCAATGTATGTTGAAAGGCAAGACCTCAGTACTGGGAATCTCTTTCATACATTATCTAATTAGAATACGTCTTGATTATTGAACTTCATAACTGAGTAGTATGATTATAAAGGGTTCAAAGATGTTGTATGAGGAGAACAAGATACATTTAAAAAGCAATTAAAAATTTAATTTGAAGATTACTCTCTTCTGGTATGGCACACTGTGCAGTCTGGTAGATGATTACCGATGTTTTAGAGGCCTGGTATACTTCTACCAGATTACACAGAATAACATCCCAGAAGACAGTCATCTTCATATCTGCCACTGTGAAAACTTAAAATCTTAAAATTAATTTATTTACTCAAAAATTTAATCTACAATATGTAAAACATTACCTACCCCTGCCTGTTTGAAAAACAACTGATGCATTTCTTTGTTAATTCCAGTATAACAGAAATTTTGCAAGTAATTCCTCTCCTCAATTTGTTTCATGCTTAGTTGCAAAAGAGCAAGCTGTTCATGATCACAAATCTGCTGCCTCTCATACTCAGTGTTCTGTCGAAGCTGTTCCAATTTTACATCAAAAACAGCTGTGCAAGACTGAGTTCGGCGACGTTTCACTCTGGGTTGATAGTGGCAGCTTGCTTGTCCATCAGATACAGTTCTCTTATGTTGATCTCGCACACTAGAAGGCACATCACTTCCACCTCCACTTATTCGTTCAACCGCAGCATCATTATTTACTGAAGAAGCAGATGTTGGATACTTCCTAGCATTCTTACAAATCTTCCAATTGTGGTAAGTCAAATCTTGATTTGGATCTGGAATAATAAGGTTTCTCCAGCGCTGTCTCACTGCACGATACCGTTCCTCATCAGTTTGTAACTTACGCAATAGTTCCCACTCTGGATTGTTATTGTCTTCATTTTCTTGAGGATTGTTACTTATATAATCTTCATCACATTTTGAGATTATGTTTGGTTTTTCTTCCAATGAATTTTTAATGTTATCAGTGTTGTCTTGACCATAATGACCTTGAACAGGTGTTGCATTTGTCAAGACTGGTGATAACTGTGTACAAGATGATGATGGTGATGACTGTGAGCCACCATTACCTGTTTCATTGCTCAACTTTTCAACAACTTTCAGACCTATACCTTCCCCAGATGCAGCTTGTGTTTGTTCAATATCATTACAGTCTTCCTTCCATATGTCAGTTACATCGTTATCTTTGCTTACCTTAGAAAAGCTCTTATGTGTTAAGTGAGTGCTTTGCGTTGCAGAAACGTTCGGAACTAATGAATTGATGTAGGTACACACAGACTGTTCCTGGTCACTTGATTCTCCATATTCATCTAAAATTAAAAAACTTTCTTGAACGGATGAGAATGTTGGTTTCCACCGTTTCAGAGACTCAACTTTGATCTTGAATGGCGTACTTGAAACCAGAGGTTCATAATCTTCAGTCTCAGAAAAAGTACAGGTAACATCATCATTACCATCATCAGGATACAAAAATTCATCCTCAATTTGTGAAACATCTAACTGCAAGTTTAATTCCTGACTAGATCCATGAATCGCAGCATCCACGTCCATAAGTGATGAACTTTTTATAACAATGGCACTGTCTTTGTGTGTTCCAACAGGGCATATTTTATTCCCCTCAGCATTTGTGTCACAGTATGTTGTATATGACGATGTTATATCACTTGTTTTAATTGAGTTTAAATGTACTTTAACATCATTTGCAGTAAGCTCACAGTCTTGTGATCTAAGGGACAATTCCTCATACTTTTTTGAAAATAACACAGATTTCATTGGGTTACACACATTTTCATTTGGAATTTTCAGTTCAGGTTGGAAGGTGCCACCTTTTGTGTGTCTACCACCATTCTCTTTGTGTTGCGCTGTACATTCCTCATAAGTAGTTGTTTCAGCTTGAAATGTTTTAGGTTTTGAAAAATCTGATTTTCTCCTTTTCCCATGACTTACAGCGTTAGAAGTGCCATCAGATTCATTTAATTCACACGAAAATGTATATTTGTCTCCTTTATTACATTCTATATTTTGTGACATTCTGCCATCAATATTATCATCACAGTTGCTAAATGTATCACTATCTGAAACATCATTTTCTATGACTTCATTTATTTTAAATATATCAGAATCTGCTAATTCTCCTTCATATATCTCAGAATCTAATAATTCACCTTCTTCTAAATCATATGCACAGCTATCTATGTTTGGCAAATCATCATTTGCTTCTAGGTCATTGATGGTTGTTTCCAATTTACTGATTTCTGCTTCGAGACTATCTTTCGTGTATTCATCATGGTCACTGCCAATCTCAGAATTTCTGGCAGTCACATCCAACTTTACTACAGGAACGTCGTTATAGTTTACATCAGAGAGAAACATCTTGAAAAAGATCTAGAAAAGTAATATGACATGATAACTGACATGTAAATCACAGTCAAACAACTTACAGAACATTCTTCTGGCAACAATTTTTTTGTATACAAATTAAATCACAATAGACATCAATACAGATCCCACTGTAATAGATCAGCCTCTCATGCTCAGCAAATTGAGCTGGTAAAATCAATCGAAACTTATTTCCAACACCAAATTCACAAACAACTCCCGATCTTGTGATAAACTTCATAACCTCTAATGGTTAATCATTGTTTATTAAGTAACTTAAGAATTTTCATGGAACAAAACAGACTGAAGATATTAAAAGATAAAGAGCAATGTTTGGATAAATATATGGAGTAACAGGTAAATATAACAAATTACATGATGAGAAATTTAACGGTTTTTCATCCTACTTCAAAGCATTCATGACGCGTAGGAAAATAAATACCATATTCAGGTTGTGAAACCTCATGGCTATAGGTAGTTTGGATAACCATTCAATGCAAAAAAAATGCTGGAGGTAGAAAACACATTTTGGTTTTGTAACTTCATTGGGGGAGTTCACTAGACAGTAAACATGTTTATTACGCTGATCTCGGAGAATGGGCTATGCTGAAGCGAAATGGATCAGAAAAGGGTCTAATTGCGAAATTTTGTTGTGACGGTTATGAACGTTTTATGTCCATATAAAGAATTCTGAACAAATTTCCGAAGGAATTACAGTATGTAATTAAAATATATTACGTTATATTGACACAGCAAATGTATACTGCGCTTCGTAACACAAACCTTATGGCATTGTACTTCAGTACATCACACACAAAAAAAGTTGACAGTGGAACCACGGTTCCAGAGAATCTGACGTAAATACGTCTCTGTAATGCAATGAAATGTAATAATTCTTATATAAGATAAGAACTTGTGATATTCTAAAACGTTTTTACCAGCACAAAATTATCTAGTCTATGACGCACTTCTTCTACAACCAATTCACAGCTCAGCTCTTTCCACAATAACGAAAGCGGATTGTTGACGGCAGTAATGTAACACAACAATGCCGAGTAAAAAGATGACGTTTCTTAGGTAACAACAATGCACGCAAGCTGACCATTGTTGTTGGTCCATATTTACACATTGTTGATATGGTTCTTACACGTTTTCGTTTCACTTTTTTTTGCCGAATGACCCTTCCGTATAGACGTATTTACGTCAATAAATTTCCCGTTTTGTTTCGTTTTCAAAAAATGTTCTCCCGGGGAGAATGTACATAAAACGAAAATTCAATATCAATACTGAAATAATTATATACAACTGTAATCTCCAACTCTACATCCAAAGTTATTGCCTTTCCCTCCTAAACGATCTCCCTATTGTATTTTCTGTGCTAACCACCTTAAAACATCCAGTAATATGTTACGCTCTTATGTTGGTATTAACTCTCTCTCCTATGATTGGTTACTACAATCGATGTACTGAATATTGAATTGTAGTTTCGATATTCGACAACAAACTGCTAATAAATTGAAGCTTTCGCGGAGACTGAAGTTGATGAAAGACTCTCGGGTGACGTGTCGCGTGAGGTACTGGATGGTGAAACAATCACATCTTGGTTTATTCGCCATTGAGTCACCTGACGCGGCTCGTAACCTGAGAGTGTAACTGTTAATTCGATTTTCGATAGTCGGTAGCAATTAGTATCGATTATTTAGTAATATTTGTAATCGTTAAGTTGGTATTGGCTAGGCTCTCTGCTGTGATTGGTTGTTGCATTCGATGTACTGAATATTGAAATGTGGTTTCGATATTCGATAACTAACTGCTAATTCGGTTTTCGATAGTCGCTTCAAATTTAATATCGATAAGGTAATATTTGTAATCGATATGTTAAGGGTAATGGCCGAATGTGTGGGGTAAATAATGCATCTTTGTCATGGCTTTTCTTTGTCCAGTACGAATACGAAGAGGAAAGAAGAAGAAAAGTAAGGTTTTATCACAGTAATAGAAACACATTTAAAATAAATTAATGTTAAAAAGGTATAAATACTATCAGCAACATGGTTTCATCAGTAGATTTAAGTAATATGTTTGTAGGCTTTGGCTCTGTGTATGTTGATTTAATGAGTGGCAGGAAGTAATATTCGTAATAAAGGTATGATGTTAGCTGAAATTATTTGTGAAACCTACATTTTCATTACAGCTTCACATTCCAGTGACATTACAATAGTTTGCATCCCCACACTACATTTACAGTTATCTGTGTTATCAATGTAATTGTAAATCTAGTACAGCTGCATGTTTTAGTACTTTACAGAATAGTTTAGGACCATTGACAAATGCGGACTGCAGTGTGTGCATTATATTATGTGCATTCTATGGATCTTGATCACTAGGATGTGAAGCAAGTCAGGGTATAATGGACACTTGAAAATGTAATTTAGGAAGGATTCAAGCCACATTACACATAAAAGCTTTGTATACTGAAAGGAACATTGCATTAAGAAAGGAGGATTAAAGTAGCTTACAAGGAAATAAAATGAAATTTATTACATAAGCTTCTTTTCACATTCTTTCCTGTATAAGAACATGACCTTATGTACAAATGATGTGTAGTGTACATAGAGCTGACAAACTGATATTTTTACTAATTCATCAGTAGAGTGGAAGGTGTGCATCAGTTGGAATTATTTTAACACTATATTGAATCATTTGTTATTAGTGGACAGGCTTTTAATTTTGGTTAGGAGGTGGCTGCACATATTTATTCCTGTGTAATGGATACTTTCTTGCTTTGCTGCAAGGTAGCATTTGGCCAATGAGATCCTGTCTCTTCCTCATGTTGAATATTATTGTTTCAAATATGTATATATTTTTAGGCAAGTAGTATTATGTGAAATTTTGTAAAATCATTACATGCCTAACTTCTGTGAGCACTTGTCATAATTCTGATGACATTAATTTGGAAAAAGAATACTTCATTGTTAGATAAATTTCTCCAGAAATTCTTTTGGTGTGATATATGTGTTTTACAGCATCAGATGTAGACAAAGATTTGGTACGCACTCCAGGGATGGGCCGCATCACGGGCAGTGCTTCCATAGAGACTTTGGTGAGAGTTGGTATCGAAAAGGAAAATGGCCTTGCACCTGATAGCAAAATGGTTGTGTTGCATGACTTCACTCCATGTGTTGATGATGAACTGGAAGTGAAAAGAGGACAGGTAGGTGATTCTTGTAACTTACATAACTCGCAACTTTGGTTGCACTTAAATCTTTAACACGTCTGTGCTTCTGCTGAAGATGTCTTGTTTGTGAAATTTTAACCATATCTTGCTTTGTTATACAACATACTTTTGGACAGTAATTCTAACTGGCATTTCAGTTGGTAACAGTGAGATAGACAGAACACATGTATTGGTAACTATAGTTGGTGCAGAGATTTTTAGGTTAGTTTATTTCAAATACAATACTCAGACATGATGATTGCCCAGACCATTTTGTTGTTCAAGGAATTTCGTATTGTTAAAAAACCTAAAATCCCATAATTTCTGATCCAATATAGCCAGTTCACATTTTCACTATTTTCCTCTCAATTTTAATATTGTGCTCTGCCTGTGCCTCGGTATCCCAAGTGCTATGCTACTGGTTAGTGTTCGTTTTTTTTCCAACCAAAATTTTGTTGTAGTCTGTGTTCTCTGCATTGATTCTCCTACATCCTTTGCCAGTCTTAACATTCAACATTGATTTAATCATCTTAATCAGTAATATTGGTTGTAGAATACAAACTGTAAAGTTTATCATGATGAACTTCTTCTTCTTCTTGTATGGCTCTCTGGTCTGTATTCGGTCCATGGCCTCCTCAATTCTCCTCTTCCATTCGGTCCTCTGTTAGGTCAGTCTGTCGGAGGCTTTGATTGAGGTTTCGAAACATCTTCCTTTTTACGGTGCAAGGTTGTTAGCCTTGCGACCAACCCCGAACCTGGAGGACCAGGGTACCTGTCTTAGTCTGACCTCTCCCCCTCTACCAATCTGGCTAGGGAGGCTCTACCAGTAGGTCTTGGGATCACTGAGGTACTTGAGCCCCACCACCACGACAAGTTGCAGGTACCATTAAGTGAGGGAACTTCTTGTTAGGTTTAAAGATTCTTCTTGGAATTTTAATAGTTAATACATTGATAAAAAATTGTGTGTCTCTCTCCCTGGGGGTAGAGCAACTGGATCTTGAAGCCAACCACACATCTCTGCCTAGTGCTGAGGTTAAGAGTATGTGAAGCATACCTCCATTCCTCCATGTCTTTATACTGTGATGTGTAAGCACAGGAACAAGTTTATGTATATCTATGCTGTTGTATGATTTCAGGTGGTGAATATTTTGTACCGTGAAAATGACTGGGTATATGTGATAGCTGCTGACAGCAGGCAAGAGGGCTTCATACCTCACTCGTACTGTACACCTTATAACTCGCACTTAGGAGAGTTGGCACTGAGCAATGTAAAGAAGAAGCTTCCGAGAGAACAGAGGAATGGAAATAATAATAATAATGGCAGTACTGTGGGTGCAAGCAGTGGAGAAGGAGTGGGAGAGACAGACGTGCAAGAGACAAGGACAAATGGAGGTACACTGTCTGTCACTTGCGCTCCGTTGTATGATTCAGAATTAGTCTCACAGTAATACGTCTAATAAAGTTATTATCGTATATGTTAATGAGGAGGGGTTGACATAAGTTATAATCTTCATATTTAACACATACTTATCAAATTTATGAAAGTTTGGTGTCATGTGGAATGGAATTTATTAATGTTCTGTAGACAACCAAATCAATTCTTTATGTCCAATGTTTACGTCACTACAATTTTAGTAATTTCCAACACTCCATTCAATTTTAAACCGTACCTAAAAATGTTTGATGCTTGATTCTAGTGTTTGCAGAAATGTATTTTTCTGTAAGACTTGAGGTTCTCACAGCGGTGAGTATGAAGATTTCTGTCTTCTGGGTTATTGCGCTGTGTAGTCTGGTCGATGTTAACCAACGTTTCAGAGGTCATACTGCCTCCGTCATCAGGGCGATGAATAACGTTGGTTAACATCGACCAGACTACACAGCGCAATAACCCAGAAGACAGAAATCTTGATGTATTTTTCTGTTTGTCAAACAGTTTTATTATCTAGGATTTGAGGTTTTCATGGCAGTGAGTCTGAAGATGGCTGTCTTCTGGTTGTTGTGCCATGTAGTCTGGTAGAAGTTTACTTCTACCAGACTACCATCTTCAGTTTTATTGTCACCTTAAGATATGGTGCTATGTTACATAAATGTTACCGACAGCTGTGTCTTGGAATTACTATATAAAATACTGAAGGCTCGTCAGAATATTCGAGATCATTGTCATTTTGCTTTGACCTTTCACATTTGATTGGGCTATTAGGTGGACTTTAATTGTTGTTCGTGGTTTAGCAATATGCTTTTCTGACATGTGGCCAGCTGCGTAAGCCGTGGTGCACGACCAATTAAAGTTATATATACCAATATACAACGCAGCTGTGACACAATGAGAATTTATAAAATTCTGCCATGCAAAACCTATAAATATACTCTGTGGGTAAAATGAAGAGTTACGGATTATTACAGCTGGTGGTACATGTATTTGCCACTGGGTTGTAAGAGTTAATCATTAAATAAGGCATTCTGAAATGGTTTTATAACCTTCATTTAATATACTGTGTGGCGTGGTTTCAGTTCTGATTTGGGTTGTATAAGGTTTTAAGTATAAAGTTAATTTTTGATAACTAAATTTATAGTTGCAGATGTGTCTGATTGCGAGAGCTATGGCAACAAGAAAGTAACTGTAGCAACACAACAATTGAACATCACTAGTTCACAGGCGTCACTTCATAGTGTCTCTTCCTCACAACCTGATGTCCATCCTTTCTTTAAGGTTTGTAATCAAGAATTCCTTATATTGTGTGGTGGTAGGTGATATAAATCATCATATTACAGGGTTAGTAGCATAAAAATTTTTGCATGGGGGTTTAATTGATAATGAGAATGATATTGAAATTAAGATGACTGCCTTCTGGGATGTTGTCCCATGTAGTGTGTTAGAAGTTTACCATTGTTTCAGAGGTGCTTGCTGCCTCCGTCCATTGCCCTGATGATGGATGCGGCACACTGCTCTGAAAAATCAGTAAACTTCTTTGAGAATATATGGCACAGCATCTCAGAAGACAGTCATCGTCTTTGATCTAGTTTGTCAAAGACATTTGCTAGGCATGTGAACAGCCATCTTTTATGTATTATTCCTGCAATATATGTTAACGTTATTTGTTAAGTGCAAGAAGAAAAAGATAGAGAATTTTAACTTTTTTTCTCTCATTATTTTCAAGAAATTATTGTGGCTGGGAACCGTGGTACGTTAACTTACAAGATGCAATTTTCTCATTCGTCTATAATTCATTTAGGACTTATGATAGATATACAGTCATTGTATGATTCAATCTGTCAGCGTTAAATTGACCACTGCTTTCATGTACATGCCATAATTTGGTATGGGCCATTTCAGGATCCATCAGGTCGCTACATTGTTCTGTACACGTTCATTGCCCGGGATGAGAATGATGTGAGTGTGGAGAGAGGTGAATTTGTGACGGTTCTGAACAGAGAAGATCCCGACTGGTACTGGATAGTTCGAAGTGATGGGCAGGAAGGTTTTGTTCCCAGTGGCTTCGTGTATCCCGCACATGTCATACAGGGTAAGGTATGCTAATGTGAGAAATGGCAGCCGTTAACATGCTGCGATGCAAAGTTTATTTAAATGATATTTAATAAGTTAGGAACTGTACACATAACATACTTGGTGTGGGCAACAGAATTAGGCCCTGCTGATCTTCGTGATTGGCACTAGTGATATTGAAATTGTCTGGGGTCATTGGGATTTGTGTTTAGTTAGTGTTTGGGCAATGACTTCAACCCAGAGTATTCTGCCTCCACAGATAATGACAGTAACCAGTATAAATGTTCTCTGCAGTCTTACTGAGATATGCTTGAGAAAGTATTTGTGTTTTCATAAGGAACAAACCAGAAGATGGCAAACAGTTTTAGTTGCCTATTTAGTCATGAAATTCTAGTGTAGTATGTACCCTCATAGTTAATAAAGCTTTGTTAAGCAACCTTACTTCTTTTTAAGGGCATCTGAACCAGAGCAACAACCAGAATGTAAATAACAATTTTGCGTCTCCTAGCAATGCTCACCTTCTGACTTCCCCTTCCAGTGATGACCTTCGCTATCATGGTACAGAACTTGTCATGTTGTATGACTATAAGGTGAGGAATTTAAATGTTTTGTAATGACAGTAATAACAATTTTATTTATGAGCAAATTAAGAGAAGGTTGAATTTTGGTAATTTTTGGTGTCATTCAGTTCAGAATCTGTCTTCTCTTTGCATATGTATCTGTGTGTATGGTTATTGTTCTCTGTTATTATGTCTTTGAATCAGGAACTGTGAAGATGAATAACATAAAATAAAATTTGTATTATCATTAAAGACCATGTTAAGTGTCTCCCTTGTCACCGTGACATGGCACGTCCTCAGGTTGTGGATGGAGGAGAAGGCCTTCATGTATGAAGTGTACCTGCAACAATATTTAATAAGCAGCTGCAGACGATCTACAAGGGGTGATCCTCCAGCATGGGAGTTGGGAAGGGGTCTAACAGCTCCCTACCGTAAGAAATCGGTGTGTGACAAAATGTTGCACAGGGCCTTAGCCGTGGATGAATTCTTTGGATTGATCTAAGCAGCAGATTGGAATGGGTCTTTGGAAAATAAGGTTTAGGGGTGTAGATTCATCTGGCTCAGGTTAGGGACTGATGGCATGTTCTTTTGGTCAATGTAATGTAATGTACGTTTTAGCTCCATACAATGTGGGGAATTCCTTGACTAAGTTGGCTTGCCATTAGCTTCTCAAGGAGGACTCTGGTCCGTGGAGTTGGATGTTATCATAAAGCCTTCTGTGCCAGTCCAGGTTCATAGTTCGATTCCAGAATGGGCTGAACCTTGAGATGAGGGGGTAAACCAGGCTTTGGCATGTTAATCTGGTTTATATAAATGAAGGAGGTGCAATTAGATGATATTTGGTATGCCTTACTTCATCCAAATGTGATTGATTTTATTAATTTTAGCCTTGTTAAATCTGTTAAATTGGAAGATGGCCATACTCAGTTGCTTGATTGTCTCTCTCCTCGACTTTCCATCTAGAGGGAGTGTGAGATAAAGGTTGCGCAATCGTTCAAATTGTTACGCAACGTATACTTAAGCCAACCCAGACGTGGAATGACCCCTTTTCAGATGTGGGATGACGATTGCATTATGACCATTGCCTGACTGAGACTGACCAGTGGAATTTGAATATGGCTTATAGGCGCGTTCCCGCTGTTATGGGGGAATGAATCAGATTGCTGCATTTAATTCAAATTTAATGACAATTACGTAATGCAGGAGTATTTAAAGAGCGATTGTGGTTGCGGGGCTCTCTCAAGTTTTGGTTCTTCAATTGAGCAGACACGTTTTATTCAAACGTAAAGTTTTACATAAAGAAAACAGCCGAATCAATGTGCTACTTCACAATAAGTGTGGTTGGATATATATACGTTTGTGTGTCTCAAGAGACAATAAAAGTATACTTCTCCAAGAACATCTCAGTGTCGTCTATCAGTTTCCCAAGACAAGATAATTCGCTTCCTTGGTGCAAAAACCGCTCCAACCATCGGCTTCCCCGTATATTCCCTGGGAGTCGGAAACTCTTGCTCGCCGACAACCCCACCCATCATCAGAATTACCTTCAACCTCTTTCACACATATCCTAAGTATTAAAAGTTGTAACTGCATGAGTGCCAGGCAAGCCACTGGTTTTGACTACAATAAACAAACAGCGAGTCAAGTGTGAGAGAGGACGGTTACACTTCTTTCTGTTTTTGTTTTTACAGGCACAGGCTCCAGATGACCTTTCTGTACGAAGAGGCGATTGGATCTATGCAGATCTCAATAATCAGACTGTGGATGGGTGGTTGTGGGCTTATGCTCCTAAGACTCGAAAATATGGCTTCATTCCTAAGGCTTATGCGCGCCCTCCAGCCATGACAAGTCTGTAACACGCATGTAGCTCCTACAATTAATATTGCCAAATACAGTTACAGGATTTCAACATTCCTGTGTTGCACAGTGAGCTCTTACAAGGAAGTTTAAGGTCCTAAATTGGAATATATTTTACCTGCACTGTGTATAAGGTACTTCGCTGATTTAACGAAAGATATTAACATGCCACTTGATTGGCACCAGTGAGAAGCACAGACGGTTGTTACATTTCAGCACTGTAGATGGCCACACAAGAACTAGTGCAGAAAGTTTGTGTGGATATTTTGTCATGAAAATATAAACTTGGTTTATTTTTGTTGTTACAAAATAAGGGTGGGAAATGTGTGCAATGATGTAAAATAAATATATCGCCATTTTACTTTTCGTCCGGTTCTGATGAATGCATCTTCTTTTCTCGGTTGTCTATTATGCACGTATTTAGTGTAATTATAATGACTGTTAATGTGTCTACAGGCTGTTCTGTACTTTATGCATCACTGTAAACAGTAGACCATGTTTACAAAAGCTGTACTAAGCTACCAAAAAGAAACCCATGTTAACTTAAAGGTTCATTGTTTCTGGTATTACTTCCTGAGTGACTGAGTTAAATGTGGCGGTTGCATTTTAGAATTTTAATGTAGATTCACATAAAATAGGTTTCAATAGTATGCTGTAAGTACATGCTCCATTCTCTGGAATCACTTAACATTATGTCTCTGATTCTGATCCTTGTATTTGTGTATCCGTGTTTATCTCGTGTGTTAAGTGTTACTATTGTAACATGCTGTTAATGTTGGTAATTACAGAATGAGAAAGAATTGCGTAACATACACAAATAAGTATCACCGTTTTCTTTCATGTCAATTGTGGCATCTCATTGAATTGTTCAGAGGGTTGTAACAGTCGTGAATGCCATATAATCCTTCTTATTTATATTTATTGTCTTTTGTTAAGAGGTTTAGTAAATGTTAGGTCCAAAATATTTATATGTACCATCTAGAATCTAGATGCCATTAGAATTTGAAGGTGCCATATTTGTATTCTGTAGACAGTTAATCACATTGAAAGGTAAATTTTTTGAGAGGTGGCATTTATTAAAGCAAACTATACTGTATTAGGGGCAAAAATATTTTGTACTGTTACTTGGCTTTAATTTATTATCTTTTCTTGTATCCTCGGAGATTTTACAGCAGCAGTTTGTACTAGCAGTGCAAGTGTTTGGTTTGAAGTGTGCTAAATGTAGGACTAATGGTATGTTTGTCTCAAAGAATAAGTAGAGATGGCATTTTTTACTGTTAAGATATCACATTATTTGTGAAGTAAATACCACTTTGCAAATTACATTGGTCAGTGTCAGAACTAGGGTGGAGCAGTTGCAATGGGTACAGCATTGTTTGCTTGCTTTTGGTTTATTTAATGATGCTTTCAGTTCTCATGATTGTGCAGCATTGAATGATTATATGATTGGTTAATAATGAATTGGAAAAGATGCGGAATGAAGCGGTCATGACCTAATTTGAGGTACTATCCCAGCATTTACCTGGAGGGACTGAAGAAAATTACAGAAAACCTCTAGTCAGGATAGCTGGTTTCCAGGGTGAGATTTGAACCCAGGATCTCTTGAATATCAAGAAGTTGAGCTAACCAATCAACAGCAGTGTTTGGTTGCCCTCTTTTAAAAGGTGCAGATTTGATCATAGAACCCCATATATCCAAGAATAAACCCATTTAGTCTGAAAGTTTTATCCCAAAAATGTGAGTACCATAAAATATGATTTTGTTTTAAACTTGAGTATTATTTTCTCATGGTTTTAAAAATTAAGGCCGCACAATTTATGAAACTTGTTTCAGGCAATAAAATACGTGATTTACCGTATGATTTTGGCATAAACATACACTCCTGCTCTATTTTCATATAATTGGAGTTTAAAATAACTGCATTTGCCACTACAATAGTAAGAAATTCATTTATTCCCGGTTGTAATTTTAGTCTTGTTTTATATGGTATTAGCATTATCATTGACTTCCAGTACATTATGTTATCACAGCATTCTGTTCCTATATTGAAGGTTAGAATATAATTCCTGGAACATTTTTTGTATTTGTTGTTGTTATGATGGAAGTTTACATAATGTTACAAAAATTTGTTTTATGTAACTGGATACACACACATGAATGCAGCTGTGTTCAACAAGTCGTCTGCTAATGTGAATGTGTGAACAATTTTATTCTCATACTGTTTGAGGGATAACTTTTGCGATCTCTTCAAGTTTCAAAGTTTAAAGATTGTGCTTGTGTGTCCAGCCTCTACATATCAAAGAACTCAAATATGGATAAATTAATTTTCACAAAATGTAGTCATAGTGAACTAACAAACTTCATGGAACAGAGTCTTTCTCGAGAAGCTTAGTGTTTGTCCATGTTAGAAAAGACTGATATTATATATTTGTAAACATTTAATATTTGGATTTCTGTATCGAATCTAATCCCATGCATTGTAATATCAACTGATTGAATCACTGCACTTGAAAACTAAAATTAATTTTTAAGAATCTTTTTGTCTATTCACAAGGTAAAACATTCCATTAAAAATGTAGAGTGTACTGAGAATCTCATTTCCAAATGGACTTGATGTTGAAATCTGTGATGTTGCAGTAATATAGTGCGAATACACCTTATTTGGAATACGCAGTATAAATTCACTTCCTCAAGCTTAAAAATGTCATTGTACTTGGTTAACCTTGATCAGGTGGTAGCTGATATTTACCTGGTAAAGAAATTTTCTGTTGTATAACTCAAAGGCACATCACTGTGGTCATGATAGTCTGCCATTGGATCTTATGCTATAAGATCTATTTAAATATTATTTGTCATCTCCATGCATACAACATGCCTCATCCATCATATCCATATGTTATTTGACATTCCCTCTTTCTGATCTGTCTGATCTAGAATCAAATGGATTTTTATAGTGGAAGCCCTTATTAGAACAGACTTATAAAATATAACCTCTCTACAATGAGTAATACTGTACTTGAAATCAAACATTATTTCTTGCATTAAATATTCACAAAAATAACAAGTTACAAATTATGGGATTATACAATGTGTTATGTTCTTCTTTAAGAAATTATATTAAACATGGCTTAAGTGGATGATCACATACAAATGATGGGTAATTGCATGATATTCAGGAGAAAAATTACTTGATGTAAAAGTACATGTTACCTTATTTATTAAAAAAAATCCTTGTACTACTTGACTTGCCTAGTCAGTAACTTGCATTAAATTGTGGATACTGTTCAGATTTGAAATCTTATATATTTGCATTTATGAATATTTGAAGTGCTATAAAATTCCAGCAATCATTGTGACAAGAGGACAATTTACATAACTCTGTATTGGCCTACCTGTAAATGTAAAATGTTAATAGTGTCATTTTGCTGTATATGTTAATGTAGGTTTCAACATCATATATAAAGATATGTAAACATTGCAACAAATTAAATTGTTGCAAGTCCTGTTAAAATATTCCGTTATTCATTTATCAGTTGTTAATGGCAATTAAATGGTGATGTTGTCTTTGAAATTAGACATAATTATATACATTTTATATTAAAAGGAGAGTATTTTTGTTACTTGCGTGGTAAGAATGGTTTTATATTTGTATTTTTAAAGTTTATGTACTAAGGAGACTTTTTGAACAACTGTTTTTACAATGTTTTGTAAGTACTTTTATTAAATTTTTAATCAATAAAATATCTTCATAACCTAATTCTTTTTATAAATTTTCTCGTACAACAGTATGTTTGCATAATACTCTTTTGCAGCACACAAGTATCCACATATTTGGAATAGGTAAGGCTTCTGTTAACACAGCTGAGGTAAAGTTTTACTGAGAGTGAATATTTATGGAATTGCCCTTCAGAAGTTTAAACATTTTTCTATGTTCCAGTCTGTACCCCAGTATGAGAGCATTTGTGAGGGGAATTTGGGTAAATTCACATTCCTATGGAAATTTTTCAATATGAAATATTCACTAACTCCTGATCGTCCTTTGAGCTATATTTTTGAAATATATTTTGTATAGACTCCTATACAGGTAAATTTTGGTGCAACTTTCAATTTTACTCATGTTTCCTTTCCTTGAAAATTGTTTTCAGAATAATGATTTGAGAGGGTGGACTGGATTCATCTCTTTCAGGACAGGGACTGGAGTTAGACTCCTGTGTACATGTTAGTGATCCTTCAGGTTTCACGAAAACCAACATTTCTCGACTGCATGTACATTTATTTTTTCAGCATAGAGACTACTCCATGGAGTTAATTATTTATAAAAGCTTATGCACGCATGCAAATAGTGGTCAAGGTAGGTTTGTTTATAATAGAATACTAGACTCTGGTTTGTTTGATAGAAAATAGTTGAGTGATCATACTATATTTTTTATGCAAAGGCCATACATGTTAAACAGATTTTATGCGTTTTGTAAATAGCGCCATTGAAGTAATTAGTTTGTATCCATTAAACTAGGTGGAGATAAATAGGTATTTAAACATACATTTATAACAACATGGTAATATAAAACACGTAGTAACATAAAAGAATGTCTTACTTTTGATTTTAAGATTGCATGAAATTAAATTATAAATAATTTGTCATCAAGTAATATTTTTCAGTTGATGTCGTCTGCTGTGCTACGAGTATGATGCTTCCCTCTATTGTGTTTCGGCCAAGTTGCTGGTTCAACGGAGACGTAGAAAATGGGGGCTTACTGAAATTTGTGATATCTCAATGGAATAGGTTCAGGGCCCCCAAATAAACACTTATTAATGGTAAATAAAGGAAACTAGTTATGTGATACTTTTTATAGCTTCATGACTAAGTTTTAAACGACATATACCATCATTTGAAGGTATCATTTTCGATTCGTATTATGTCCAATTGAAGCAAAATTTTTACACAAGTTTGCAGTGTCTGATGGTAATTCACTATACTACCAACCTGATAGTACAATAATTGAGTGTACTTTAATATATATCTTCAAATTGTGATTTAACCAAGAGGAAATTTAAATGGTGGGATGTAGAATAGAATTTATTTACATTCCATAGATCATTCTTAGGCCTAAGCCATGAATGTAGATCAGGTCATAGCACAAATACAAGACTTGTTTCTAGTACAAATATAAATACATAGTTGTAACAGCTATTGACAGATTTTTGACACTACAGTATTACAGCAAAATAATTATGATGGGATACCATCACCATTATTACTTACATGCATTTATAAATTCTACTGTGTAGAAGGAGTAAGATGAGAGATACGCTTTTAACTCTGGCTTAAACATTTACTGGGTAGTGGAAGAATATTAAAACTTCTTAAATAATTCCCTACAAGAGGCTCTCCTTTTAGTGCCTGCCATTATTCTAATGATCCTCTTTTGAATGTAAAATACTTTCTTGCTGTCCACTGAATTTCCCCAGAAAATGATTCCGTATGACACGATTGAATGGAAGTAAGCAAAGTAAAATAATTTTAAAGTTTCTGTTTTCATGAGTGCTGCAACTGCCCTCACCTGCAAAGACGTTCGAGTTTAAGAAATCACTCTGTTATACATAATTTTTTCAAATATTTTAGAGATTTCTGGTGCTTTCATATGGTGTTCAGTCAAACATAGGATATGGGGTGAATATGTATTATTTATGGACATTGATAATTCATCAGTTTTGTTTGAAAGTCCTCTAATGTTCTAAGGATATACTATGAAATTTTTATTTTGATTGTGATCTAAATTTGGAACTGGCTTACTACAGTGACTTGGATATCTTTCAGGTATTTAGTGATAAAATTTGGCTTTAACCTAAAAAAGGCCTAGGTCTTACACCAGTGATTACGGGAATCTTACCAATATTTGGTTTGCACCTAATCTTATTGGCAATGAGTTGCACAAGCTTCTCCTTACCCCTTGAATTCAGGTGCAATCCATGTCTGGTGTGGTCATACCTATTCACAGATGACACGTCAATTAATCAAATGTGCGATCTGTCCGCATTCCAAAGCGCATGCTCAAGTCTCACATTTGCACTCTTCACCCACTTGCTCATATGTAGACATGAAACGTTTGTAATAAATAAATTACATTTGACACCAATTTTAGATTGCTCTGATTCTTTTACCATTGGATTGAACTCTCAGGGCTTTGCAACAAAATTGAGGGGCAATGAATGCTGGAACTGCTGCACATGGTTTCTGGCGAGCAGAGGACACCAGTTTTGTTTTGCTGAAGGGACTGCTCCAAGTGCAGGTTCTTATAACGTGCAGGCAAGTATGTGGTGACACGTTTGTGAGGTTTTAAGAAGATCGTTGGTCATGTTGTAGTGACAGATATTTCATCGAGTGCTTTGGTGAATTTATGAGACATACAATTTATCCATTTCATCCCTAACAGGCAAAATCTGTTTTTCTGTCATTGTCACATGGACTTACCACATATTTCTTCTAGGTGTTTTTCATCAACTACTTAACTTCTGTTCTGCCTACTAGAATAGAACAGAATTTATTTACATTCTATAGATCCTTCATAGGCCTAAGCAGAGGATGTGGAACATGTCTTAACACAAGCACAATACTTATTTCTAATACAGATATAAATGACATAGTTATGACAGTAATTTACGACTACAGTATTACTGGAAAATTAATTACACTAGAAGGCATAACCATTATTGCTTACATGTATTTATAATAGCTAGGAATTTTTGGTTGAGGTAAATTCTTCTATTGAGTAGGAGTGAGGTTAGAGTTGCTCATATTGTACTGGCTTAAATTTCTTATTTTTACTGAATCTGTAGAAGAAAGTGTTGTTAGGATTGTCATTGCAGAATGGCTGCTATGGGTAATTTTTTTATTTAACAATGATTTTCATCTTTGATTTGGTAGAACGTATGTAAATTATGAATTGGGAAGGATGTGGAAGGAAGTGTTATTGGAAAATGGCAGTGAACCTTCAGGCTCTGTAAAGGGCAGGAATTCATCACTAGCTTCACAATCATCAGATTTTTGAGGACTTTAAAAGTTATATAAAGGATGAATTATTGTAACTCTTTTTAACGGTATGAAGCCTTAGTAGTGAAGTTTAAATGGATTACATTGCCTGTATTAGGTAAGTAACCTGATGTTTACACCGATGTGTCATCTGTGCATTTGTGACTGAAGGAAATAGCTGTGGTGAAGACAGGTTAAATGAGGGAATGAAAGAATGTGGAATATAATGTTTCTGCAGAAGTAAACTTTGTAGTTATGTAACGGATTTTAAGTGACATTGCAGTGTATCGTACGACACTTACATATGAAGTCTGAATGTGATGTTATAGTTTGTGATAATTATTTGGATATTGCTTAGGATGTATTCACAGTTATGGAATGATATTGTTCTCAATGCACATGCACCAGCTAAGTAATTGTGATACAGAGGTCTGTTTTTACCAGGAGCTAAGGCATGTATTCGATTAATTGCCCAAGTGCCGCGTAGAAACTTTGTTAGGAGATCTTGGTTTAAAATTGGGGAGAGAAGGTTTTTTTCGAACTGACAGTTGGGAATGAGAGTTTACTTTAAACTAATAATGATAATGGTCTTGGAGGATTGGAATTGCATGGGACATAACAGCATTTGGTCTGTGCTAATGATGTTGATTTCATCAGTGAAAACATAAGATTGCCTGATGATGGAGGCAACAAGGACCTCTGAAACGTTGGTAAATTTCTACCAGACTACATGGCGCAACAACCTAGAAGACAGCCGTATTCTTTACGTAGTTAATGTTTTGGACTGACAACATTTTTCTGCTTGATTTGTTTGTGGCTCTTTATATTATCTTTACTTCAGGTTGGAGTTCAGTGGGTTAAAGATTAATTTGTTTTAAAAGCAGCTTCTTTTTACAGTATACTCCAAGTTAAAATAACAGGTGTGCTCTGCTAACCAACAGGTAGAAATGCCAGGCAACAAGTGGCTCTGTGGCCCCTAAAGGTAAGGTGTGCCACTCTGCCAGCATGGGTGGAGCACTGAGTAATTTCTTCCAGTCAGGAAGTGCACTTCTGTCAGCAGGTAATCATCGTGGTGTCTCGGAACAGGCGCGCAACAAAGTGCACATCATATTTGACGCTCTCAGGGCCAATCCTAGAGTAACTGTTCAGAGACTGGAAGGTCTGCTGTCAGAAATACCAAAGGTGAGTCATGTAAGAATTCTTTTAATGTTGAAAACTTTTCCTTCATCTGTATTTGCCATTCATAGGAAGGTTATTTAAAATGTATTTTTGTTTCACTAATTAATACCCTCAAGTATGTAGTGAGGCATTTCCCATAACTCAAAGTATCCTGTAAGCATTATGTGATCAGTGAGAGTGCATTTAGTAGATCCATTTTTGAGTGTGGTGGAATGAATATATATGTAGTTATATATGACTTGAGGCTTTTGTGGCGACTAAACTCTGTAAAATCCTCTTGAGCGGCAAGCCACATCAAAATGGAGCTGTAGTCTAACGTTTCAGAGACATACTCTGTCTCCATCATCAGGGAATGATGGACATTATAAAATTAAAAATTTTCCAAATTAAAAGTATAAAAAAATTCACCGATGATGGAGACAGAGAATGTCTGAAACATTGAACTATGGCTTCATTTTGACACTGCTCGTCTCCCGAGGGGATTTTATTGAACATTTGTAATCTTTACATGTGACAGTATTTTGTCGTTTCCATTGCAGAATGAAAACATCATGTTAGTCCACAATGAAGAAGGATATAACCTCCTCCAGAAATGTGTTGGAATTAACAATATTGAAATGGTTCGGTGGATCTTGTCTCGAAATCCAGATGTCAACAGAGGTGCGTGCTCGTTACCATTGCATATTGCAAGCTTCAAAGGGTGAGTTAGTGATTAGTTGATTATGTTTTGGTTTACTTTGAACGCAAAGGTTATTCACGTGTCCTTTCACTATGTGACAGTGTTGAAGGTTAGCAAGCACGTTTAAGTGCTAGAATAAAAATATTAGCTCTGTCAATTTCCCACATATAAATGAGGAACTTGGGTACAGAGCTATATGTAAACCAATATGAGATTTGAGGCTTTAGTAGTGATAACAATTTGGATTGTGGTTTTCAGGGTCATGATGGCATATAACCTTGTTTGTGGCTGGCAACATTTTGGAAGAACAAATCACCTCCATCTTTGGGTTAGAAAATTCTTCACTTCTGTTCTGAAGATGGAAGTAATAGGTTCCTCTGAAATATTGGTAACCATGTACAAGACTACATGGTGTAAGAAGCCAGAAGACCAGAATCCAAAAAAATGTTAATCTCCTGTGTTTTGGCGCCTCGCATGGTACCACAGAGAAAACCTCATATTTGGCAAACAATTTTTGATGATGTTTTTGAGTGAAGTTCCTGTCACGTGATTAATGCAGTGAAGTGTTCGCAAATAGGTACGATGGCTGCGTGGAGATTCTGTTGAAGTATGGAGCAAAGGTGGACGTTGAATCACGTATGTGCTGGCCAGGTCCTCACAACCAAAACTGCGAGGAGAGAGGCAAATATTGTGTGCAAGATGAGTCCATGGCTGACAGGTCAAGTGATAAATTACAGGGTTCGCTTTTCTATGCAATTGATGGTGACCAGGTAGGCTCACATATTATGTTCTGTCATTAATACTGCTGAAGTTTGATTGAAGTTGGTATGTCAGTTCTGAGATGGTAGAAAGAACTGTGAACTGTTGAAGAACATATTGTTTAAAGCAGCCACAGCCCACCCAGGAATTGTGGTCCTCTTTTGAGTGCGGCTGATGGTAAAATATAGTACATATATAGGTGTTCCAGAGAGATTTGTATACATTATAATGTGGAATATTAGCTTTGCGTGTATACATATTTTTGGGACAACCTGTGTATTAAAATATTATAAAAAATATAATTTAATAGGAAATATACTTTATAGAAATCTTTAAGGTTCATTGGTGATTATTTTTTTGGCATTTTAAACAATTTGTATAACTTGGGGCCTCATACTGTTTCATTCACATTGCAGTCGCCTCAGACTAAAAGAATTTGGGAACACACTGTTCTAAAGTTTTCTGAGTGTTTTGTAGAAAGGGATGGTTTATGGTATTTTATTGCGTAATTACTGGTTTACCATACTGTTATTGTTTGTGGTCACATGAACGTTCATCTTCTGCATATTTATGACTACTGCAAATACAACATTGTTCGGCTTCATATATTATTATTCTGTTAGAAAGTTAAATGGATTTCAGAGAATAAATTTCCTCTTGAAGCTCTGTCTTGGTTTACAATTTAGGGAATAAGAATTTCTCCTTTGTTATTTCAAAATAATTAATACATCCACACGTGTGAGCATGTATCTTACTAGATCCTTCTGAACTCTCTGTTGATAATCTCATAATTCTGTGGGTCTCACCTGGCCTTTTCAGTAGTTTTGACTGAAAGACACCCCCGTCCCCCTATTTTGTGAGTATATAAAAATAACGTTTTCAGGTGGATACTTTAGTGGCATTATTAGAAGATGGAGAAGACCGCTGGTCACCATGGCAACAGAAGCGACCCCTGTTGCAGATTGCTTGTGAACGTGGGGCATTTAACTGTGTGAAGTTTCTAGTGTCACATAGGTCTGAAGAGATAAATCAGTGCTATGATGAATATTACCCCATCCACCAGGCGGCATTACATAATATTAAATTTCTTGATCTTCTGATAACGTGAGTATTGCATAAGTTGTAAAATTTTTGTTTCTGATTGATAGCAGTAATACTCATTGATGTGTTTTTAAATTGATTATTTACATATATATAATCAGGTTGTCACGTTTCCTGTAAATTTAGGAGCCACCACCAAAAACTAGGAGCCAGAAAATATATTCATATTTGTCGGAGATAGAAGTAATATTTTTGGCATATCAAAATTTAAATACCTTCTCATTACTTCATAGATAAGACCAAGAATGGATTTAAAAGTTAGTACGTGGCACAAATTTTGAAATGTAACAAATTTTTGCAAAGGTGTGAAACCATCCCAATAATATACAGAAATTTATAGGTGCTGTCATGAAAATTTTTGGGCACATTGGTGTCTTGGCTCCTAGGATTTATTCAGGCCTGTATATTTTATTTTGAAATTTGAATTTAACTGCTTTGGTTTGATTATAGCTCTGGCGCAGAAACAAAGGTTCGTACTGCAACTCAGCAAATGACAGTGTTGCATATAGTGTTCCTTATTGGTCGAAAGTCTGCTGAGGACACTCTTCAAACCTGCAAGCTTCTTTTGGAACATGGTCTCCGTGAACTGATCAATGAACCTGATTCATTGGGCAACACTCCTTTGCATGGCCTGATTGTAAGATATGCTTTGGAAGAGGCACGCTATGGGTATGACCATGAAAATCAGCCTTGGAACAAATGGGATGTCTTGCATCTGGTGAGTGCATATGGTGTGAATGGAATAGGATGCTATGAATTGAACACATGAAAATACCTAGATTGTTTTAAAACTCTCATGGGGTGGTACAATATTACCCATAAAATGTATGCGATGTATTAGTAGGAATTTTATAGGTACTGCCACTGAGCTTACCTCTCATAACTGCCCTCGGTAGTGGGTTTAGGTTGCTTGGAATTTTTATACACTCTCAAAAATACAAAAATAAGAGAACTTTACTGATTAACTAACTCATATAACAGAGTATTTTTGACCAGCTAATAACCTGCTCAGCTAGTTTAGAAATTCCCCACCTTTTATGGAACCTGGAGTTTCATTACCATGTTCACAAAGACTGGGCACTGGACCATATCCCAAGCCAGATGAATCCAATCCACATCCTCACATTCTGTTTTCATATAAATCATCTTAATGTATGAACATATTGCTTCAATTTTCAGGTTTGAAGTAAATTAAGTGACTCACTTGTACCTTACAGAGGTGATGCATTCATCTGAATTTATTGATCAGCTGAGTAACTGTTAGTTTCTCAAGAAAGACTGCTCCATGGGGATAATATTATATTGCATTCTAGGTGCGATATCTTCTGCAGAATGGTGCTCGTCCTTCTATAAACCAACCTGGTAATAGTGCACTTGCTTGTGTATTGAGGCATGTTCGGGATTGGGAATTCCGTTATGAATTACTCAGTATGTTGCTTCAAGAAGGAGGAAATCCGAATGTTGTCGGAAGAGATGGATCTGTACCCCTCATGGTGTGTCTAGTGCCACTAATCAACAAGGATCCTCTGCATCACTTTACTCACACTATGAAAGTAAGTGAATTGTCACTTATGAGCTGGAAACCTTTTGCATTCCTTAAGTTAACTTTTATGTGGAACTCATCTGTTTATCTCTTTTGATTCAGAATTTATTATTACCTAAGCTAGTTATTCTGAAATTTAATTCACTGATGCGGCCGTCCACCGCCAGTTCCCATCAGCAAGCGTGCTACAGAGGACCAGATTTGTTACGCAGCAGCCCTGAGGATGAGAGCAGAGATTGCTCTCGAAACGTTGGCGGTAGATATGGTTTATTCACCATTCAGCCACGTGACGCGGATTGTTACCCGAGAGTCTTTCATCAACTGTATGTGTTTGTTTGCTGCACAGAAATGAAATTGAGGGAACTGAACTGGGATCATAAAACTGTCTTTTCTTCATCAGCTTTTACAGATTAGGGCCTCCAGCCTATTCTATTTCAAATTTGATTTTGAAAGTATGATTAGAAATTTGGTATAGAACTACTTGAATGAAGGATTCATCTTTCTACACAGGACATCACAAGACATTGCAGGGAAGCTTGGTCATACATCCATGCTCCAAGTGGGAACTGAAACTGCAGTCACAATGTTTGAGCACCTTTAGATCCTGTTTTCCTTAGACTGTATGATCACTGTGATTGTATAATGTAATCCTTAAAATGAGAACCTTTTGAATTTGAATTTTGCTTTTGTAAGGAAGGAAAGAAGTCCTGTTGGCTAGGACAACAATCCTCAGAGGTATTGACAGAAATTTATGACATATTTTATTAAATTGTAAAACTAACTGAGCAAGTTGGTAGTAATAAATGTAGTATCTTTGAATTTTTGTTTGAAAATGTATCTTCTAGTACTCTTCTTGCAATAAAAACTAATTTGTACTAACATTGCTTTCACAGGTTTGTTACCTGAACTGTGTACGGATTCTTTGTAAACATGGTGCGAATCCTAACTGCTCATCACGAAGCAATCTCACCCCACTCCACGTGCTGGTGTTCACTGCTAGTGAAAACATTGCTCTTAATCGTGAAGAGGAGAAAGCTCAGAACTTTGAATTCATTCGAAATCTTCTGGTACTGTTGTTACAGTATGGTCTTGATCCTAACGTACGTTTCTCTCAGAGAACTCAGCATATTCTTCAGTCAATCATGGACATGGTTAAAAAAGCTCGTAGTCCGTCGGACATTAATCATGTGTATGATCTGACTTTAACTTTAATACAGTATGGTGCAAATCCAAATATAAATATTTCAACTTCAGAATCAATGGCAATTTGTCATTCACAGTCATCATTGTTCTTGAAGAAGTCATCAAATCAGGTTCTGTATTATTACGTAATGTTGATATGCCGTAAAGAGGATCTTCTCCTGGATCCACAGCAGAGATTTGCACGCATAGTGTGGCTGTATTATTTGTGTATGAACCATCGAGAGTTATTTGCATGTCTTAAGGTGCTATATACTCAGCAGACTGGACTGGTGCCAGTGCGTGGGAGTGCGCTCTGTAATTTGGTGCGTGAATTATACGCACGACCAAGGACGCTCAAGCAGATCTGCCGTGTAGCCATCTGTGTTGCTCTAGGAAGACGCCCAGGAATGCATGTAAATAAACTACCTTTGCCAGCACCACTCAAAGATTACATACTCAGTTTTGAACCATAAAGTCATTATTTTCTAATTTGCTGCATTTCCCTTGCCTTCATCCATGTCTTATTTTCAAAAAAAAAAAAAAAAAAACATTTACCGTATCACAGTGCCATGATTCATAATGATTTAACCATATTGTAGCTGTTTGTTCTTTTAAATTCCGTAATAGACGAACGTCTGGAATATACTTATTTTGTCCCCGAAATTGTGAAGCCAATCAAGTCTATAGAAATGTGCTTTGGATGCCTATAAATTTCACAAACAAAAATGCAGAAATGAAAAATGTTGTAAAATAAGGTAAAGAAAATTAACACCAGTTATAATCTGATGTACACATAAGCAGACAATCGACTATTTACTTCTGTGATGAGATGTGGGTCAGCCCGATATAAGATGAGATGGAAAGACAGTTTTCCTTGAAAGCAGAACAAGCCTATGATCCTATACTTTTTGGTCCATGATGATGATTTTTGTTGTGTGAGGACTGAAAATTTTATTTCAATCCCTGTACAAAACAAATATTTAAGCTTGGGTATAGTCGTACAAATATGTACAAGGTCTGACACTAAAATACTGAGGCAGATTCTGCAAGCATTTTTTTTATTGGTGTTATCACCTTCAACAAACTCTTCTGACTTCATACACATCCTAGCATCTCTGTTGTGCCTGGAAACACCACTGGAAATTATTTTCTGTTTGTGGTTTCAGAACTATCAACAGTTTGTACGGATTATCGTCAGTTGATTCAAAATACAATACTTTAACTTAAATTTTCAATTATGGGAGCATGAAAAATTCATATGGGGGCAAAGATCTAGTGAATTTGTTGGGTGTTCCAATTCTAGTATTTGGTTTGCCTTGCCTTGTGGAGAAAGCTATAGGAGAAGGTATGTTATGATGCAAAATCCACTTGTCCAATTATAGGTTCAGAAAATTTGTAATTTTGCTTTTGTGTTATGTAGGATGACCCACATCTCATCACAGCCTACAGTTTCTTTTCCAGAACATTGGTTTTTCCAAAAAGCATTTCTGTAAAGTATAAATAAATTTCTTTCTTTCTCAGTTCTTACATATCACTAAGATTTTTCAGCTCTGTCTTTATGGAAGATATGTTTATGTACTAAGTTTTGGCCAGAATCAGTCTGACTGTTTCTGTTCTCATGTTTATTTAACTGTTAACTTTTGAACTGTGAGTTGACAATCATATCCCAGTACTTGGTACTTTTTGCACATTTGAATCAGTTCTTAACCTTGCTTGGTGGTTGGATCATTTATCAGCATTGCATTTTCTCTTCCATCTTAAAGTCTCTTAACATAATAGAATCTTGTGCTGTACACATTTCTTTTCCATAAACTTGTAGCATTTTGTAAAATGAAATTCTTTTTTTTTTTTTTACTAATTCCACTATAAATTTTGTGTCAATTCTCTGTTTAAGAATGTATCATTCCTTTTCTTGAGAAAGGAACAAAACACTGCTTCAATACAATGCTTGTTGCTACTGCAGAATAAACTAAACATATGTATTTATCAGTTTCTTAATGTCACTGATATATTCTGATTCCTGATTACCCCTCTTTATCCACCTTCTGTCTTTTTTTCCAGTCCTCTCGCTGTCATTGCATCCCACGTGCCTTTTGTCCGTCTAACTCATGGTCTTCTCCTCATCGCCCTCCTTGGTGGTGCCCGTTTCAGCTCTTTTTTGGGTATGTTCATACTGTTACTTGTTTTATGTTATATTCTTTCTTTATTTCCAGTAACAGTTTCATTATATATTTTTTTAGTTTTATGAATCAAGGTGACAAAAGCAAAGCAGCATATATTAGAATAAAACGTGTATCCAAACTTGATGTAGTTGTTGCTATGGGGTAAGACCATGTCTTTGTGGAACTACAGCTGTCAATAGGCCCATTGTCCAACCCACAGATGACACATGAGTGAATATGGAACAGTTAGAGAATCATATTGATGGGAAGACAAAAGGACTTGTAGAAAACCTGTCCCACTGCCACTTTTCCCAATACAAATTCCACAAGGACTGCCCTGGGTGTGAACCCAGGCTTCCATGGTAAGAAACCAGTGAGTAACTACCTCAGCTATGGCACAACTTTTACAGTTTTTTCACTAACGTTGATTAAATTTTATGTTCATGTTGTTTATCACAGAAAGAAAATATTCAGTAATAGAAATTTGATTGAGTTCAATATCTCATGTTTATCATATACTTGTTTTGTAGTGACTAAAAATTTGAAGTTGTAAGATTTGTGCTGCCATAATTCTGGTGTATAAGTTAGAACTTGTATGATCAACTCTTTGTAAATATAAACAACATTTGCAAGAAGCTGAACACAATTCTGTGATAAAAGAGTCCTCCAGAAGGTGAATCAGATCCTGCTTTCACCGTAATCAAATGTTAAAACATGCTTTTTTCTAAGTGGTGATGACAATGACGTGTATGTGTAAAATTGCAGGTAAGTCACAGATGGTCATTCACTACCTATTTATTCATTAACTGCATTATTATGTGTTTATACCCAGTGGTGATCACATACTGAAATGAGACTAATCACAGTAGAAGTCATATGACATCTGTCGTTGCCACTGTAAGGATAGCTTTGCCATAAGATTGTTATGTAATTTTAACGGTCCTTAATTGATTCATTTTGTATCACATCTATAAACACTTCTTTATGAGAAAAAGACCTAAAAGTGTGTATCAAGTATCAGTGAATTACATTACATACTTTACATAAAGTACTTATGATTTATTTAGATTTCAGTTGGAATTATTAACTATGACAATTTAAAAGTATTACATGAATGTTTTACTTCTTTTATCTATTGTTGAATCCAGCTTTATGCGCCTTTAAAAATTATAAAATGAATTGCATATTATAATTGAAATTTTAATTTTTTAAATGTTTTTCCCATGTGATCACAATACATTACACTGTAGATTAAGTTTCAGGTGAGTGGTGAGGTGCTGTTAAAAAATTGAAGCTGTGTGAAATTCTAAGAAAAAATTGTTAATAAAATTGAGAGAGAATAATAATTATTGAGCTGGCCGAGAAATTACCGCTGTCAGATTCTCCGGAACCGTGGTTCCACTGTAACTTTTTGAATAAAAATTGGTTGACGACGACGACAAATCACGAATTTTTATAATAGAGATTATCACAGGTAGGAAAGGTAAGGTTACGGTTGGTTTTGTTAGCGTAAGTTTTATTGGGTTACGTTGAGTGAGTTCAAACCTCAAAATACATGGCCTTCAGAGGACTCATGAAGGCGAGTTTTAGGTACGTTACGGGATGTTGTGTTAGGTTGTGTCGAGACAGAATTGTTGACCATCCATTCTGTTTATGAAGTGGAAACTTTGTCTCATGCTGTATTTCGACACATATAGGCACTACTTAAGAAATATTGACAAATATCTGACCATAATTACGTTACGATAAAGCACATTTTTAATCATCGTGTCCAATTCCGCGTTTCTTCCACCTTGGGACTTTGATATGTTCGTGGGACTTTATGACAAGATCCATGACATTATATAGTATGAATTTCATGATCTTACCTGTGGCATGACGTCCATACAAAATTTCAATAACCTCTTACCATTTATTCTCTGCTCTTAAATTCGTTCGGTGGCGTACCAACTGTTGGAATAATTTATTACATTTTTCTGTTAGAAGTTTAACGCATGTAGGTTAATCTGTGTGAGTCGTGTTCATAATTGGATCTGTTTCGAATTTTGGAATTAATTTGTGCTTTTGTTCTTATTATTTTCTTTAATGTGTTCTTTGGACAACTGCTTCAGTGTTTTGTACTCCAGGGTTTGGTCTGTTGTGTTGGTAAATTGGTGTCATAGGTAATATCGTAGTTTATGAATAGTATTATACTATCTATGAGCTGTATTGGATTGGTCGCATAAAGGATTAATGTGGACAGTTAGGAAAAGACGATAGTGCCAGTATCGGTAATGAAGTATTGGCATTAGTAGAGTATGTAAGTCTGTATGACAGAATGTTGGCAGTTTGGTGAAAAAATGGTTTGTAAGCTACCAGGAGTAGATTGCTCAAATTGGACAGTAAAATAATTTCATTGTAACAGAAAAAGTGCACAAATGCCCTTACTTTCTAACATGTTCCAATATGTAAGAACCATTGTTAGTTGTAATAATAGATTACTTTTGTTTAATTGTTCTCTTCTCTATTCTGTACTGATGACTGAACATGTAAGTGGGTTGTTGTTGTGTGAAAAGAGAACTATTATTGCAGTACCAATTTAGTTTTTAATATGTGTCAAAGTTGATTCTTTCACAGGTAAAAATGGATCTTATCCCTTTTGTTCTCTAATGTTGTTATTTGGCTCACATTGTAGGTCTATTTCCCAGTGTTATAAATACAGATATATAAGTATTAAAGCTTCATATAAATGCAGGATGGGTAACATGAACTCAAGAATTTTGAAGTTTAGTGGAACATTCACATTTGTAGACTTGAACAGATATAGTTATTATGGGAAATTAAAAGTTATGAATGCATTGTTATTTGGTTTAATTGTATGCATGCATTTTATCTAGCATAGATCTGGAGTAGAAGGCACTTATAGGCATATGCTGATAATTTCCCCAACAGCATTAATATTTCATATTATAAAAAAAATTTCAGAGCTGAGTCCAAATATTTTAAAATTGTATATATTTTTTAATTTATTACATCAGTTTTGGTTTCTGTGAGTCATAATTATCTTATATAAATAATGATATATTATGAAAATATGTATTCATTGGACTAAGTTGTGGGATGGGTAAATTGGATTTATGCTGCTGCAATCTGATGTAAAAAGAAAGGCACTGAGAAACTGTTGACACTCAACAAGAATTTAAAAAGAAACGTCTAGTGCTTACTTTATTTCAAATGAATTTGACTATACAAGGAGACTAGTGTGAATTATGAGTTAGTAGTTATACACTTTAGTCATAAATTGCCACCAGTAGATTCCAACTACCTAATAGTTGCCAAGCACAATGGCTTAAGAGTTTGCATCTCTTGGTGGGTAACCTAAAAATATATTTCCAAAAATCAAGGCCAGTTGGCCATATCCAGACACTTGTCTCATTTAAAATGTTTCTGCTGTTTTCATTTTAGGTCTTCTGTATATCTGGTATTGTTACTAATAACAGATCAGTATTAAATTGTTCAGACCTGAAAGGAGCCAATTTTAATTACTAATCTTTACATTATACCATTTCATTTTTGATGTAGTTGTACAAGAGAGACCATATTATATTTTAAATTTAAATAAATTTTAAACCTGGAACAGAACAAGATAGCTGTAAAATTGGCTGATTTTAAACTATCCCTCACACTAAACACATTAATTTCAGGACTGAACATAATGGGATTTGAAGTAAACCGATTTCAAGGTGAAGTCGATGAAGAATTAGTGTGTCCTATTTGCTCAGGAGTGCTAGAAGACCCACTTCAGGTAAGAAAAAGTAGAAATAACGTTGCAAGACAGTATCCATGTGGGTTAATATTAGCTTGCATCACCTTGCAGAGTGTTTATTATTTAATTAAACACATAGTTTAAATGAAATTAACTGAAGTAGGCACATGCACTCATCACAATGAAAATTTGAAATCTCACCTTTGTTAGTACAACCACAGATGTTTGTCAGTAGCATAAGTAATGTAAACATGCTGTTATAAAGTGTAACAGATCAGAACATCACGTGAACAAAGGAGGCATAAAAGTGTTATATTTTATCTGTTAAACAGGATGTTGGTATTATGCATACTTGTGTGTGTATTTAAATGTCTTCTAGTGTAGTGTTTTGTGGTGACCTACGACTCCTTCCTCACCAATCCTCGCGACTCAATCAGGGTACTTAAGTTTCTTCATTTGTTATAAATGATGCTCCAAACCAAAAAGTATGTTCTCTTCTGTAGGCTCCTGTCTGTGAACATGCCTTCTGCCGAGGCTGCATCCAGGAATGGATATCTCGACAACCAACATGTCCTGTCGACCGGCAAGCTATCACTTCTGCACAGTTAAGACCTGTACCTCGGATATTAAGGAACTTATTGTCGAGGTATCCTTATGTTTTGGTATGCGAAGATAGTGTTTCACAAAACTATACTTCACAAAGTCTTACCAGTGATGCTTATTAACATACCATCTTTATTATACAGGGTGTCTCAAAAATGCATACTGTAAGAAATAAAATTATATAACAAACAAGTATGGAAATACAGGTAATTGTAGTGCCAGCATGGCATTTTTTGCTTTAAAATAAAACTACATTACCTTTTTTCAGAGTCAGTGCACAGTAGAAGCAAAAGTTGTTCACTTTATGCTAGAGTTTTTAAGCATTCAGAAGTTCTGTGCTGGCTATAAAACAGCAGTAGTAATACGTGGCTGTAAAACCGACTCTTGTATGAAACGGGTAGTGATGTGGCCAGTGTTTTGTCGATGAATGGACCAGAACAGAATGGCTGTAATTTTGTCTCCTTCATAGATTCAGAATTTTCATACGAGGTATCCTTCCGTCTCTCTATTGTCAGTGACAGATTTTAACTATATCCTTTTCTTGGAAGACTTAATATATGTCACCTGTGGAGTACATAGGAAAACCTAGATATGAATTTTTACCCCCCCCCCCCCCAATTATTTTCTTTCGTAATAAGTTAAATTTCTGAAGCTTAATGATAATGTATTAAAACATATGCAAGGTACGTTTTTCTTCATCATGAACCAAGTTGCGCAAAGTTTTGTTTTTACAATTTTAAGTTTTTCGCCATGTAAGAAGATATTCTGAAAGTCTTATTTAGGTCCAGATTAGTAAGTCATATTCATAACTATTTAAGTTTACACAGAAATTAAAAGAAAGTCATAAGTTTTTTATTTACCCAATGAAAAATTTGGTAAATAAATGAGAGTTGATGTCCAAATCTATCAGTTTTTTTTTCCATGTGTACACAAAAAAAGAATGCAGTTACATAAAACCGAATGTTATAGCTGGAAAAAAAAGTATACAATGGAAAACCAATATTACCATTGTGAGATTTGGCTTTCATGATGGTGAACATAGAAGGCATATGGTCAAGGAAGAGAAGGCATCAAAGGTAGGAAATAAAGAAATGGAAGTAAGAGCAAGGGTAAGGGATGAAAATGTGAAATAAATTATTCTGTGTTGAATTTCATTAGGTTTTTACACTAGTAATATTATAATGTAAGTCCCGCGCCATAACCGCGCAGTCTGAGGTATCATGCTTTGGACTGGTGATACAGAATGCGCGCAGGTTCGAGTCTTGGGGAAAGAAATTTCTCATGAGATTTTTGACCGGTGCCAACCCAGCATCGTGTGGAAATTGGGGAGTTACAATGGGTAGCGTAATCCGGTCATGAAAACTAGCGATGGCTGGGGGTTCGTCGTGCTGACCACACGTCACCCTATATCTGGTTGGATGATCGTTCACCTCTGCTTAGGCATGAGAATGCAAGGCCAGCAGCCAGCTAGTCAGCTTTGGCTCTCAGAGGGCTGTTACGCCACGGATTATTAATATAATAATGTGTTTGCTGTCTTGTCAGACTCTGCATTACGTGTGACAATGCCAGCTATGGGTGTAAATCAGTTATGAAGCTGGACACTCTCCCTTCTCATCTAGAAGAATGTGAACATAATCCTAAGCGACCAGTACCGTGTGAACAAGGATGTGGTCTGATTATTCCAAAAGATGAACTCAAGGACCACAACTGTGTCAGAGAACTTCGTGCCCTCATCCACACCCAGCAACAAAAAATGGCTGACTTCCAACAAGAGATGGCAGAACAGCGCTTCCAAATCAGTGAACAAAAAAGGGAACTGCAACTTCTGAAGGTATTCTGAAATGTATTTTGTGTGTTGGTTTGTTTGTAGGAGACACTGTAGAAACTTGGACTTCATGTAGACTTGTCATTGGAAGAAACGAACAATTTTGATCATGTCTAATGGAGAAGATGGCTTTCTTCTGGTTTGTAGCAACGTGTAGTCTGGTAGAAGTTTACCAGCGTGTCAGAGGTCATTGCTGCTTCCATCACCAGGGTGATCTCATCGCCAGACCACACAGCGCTACAATCCAGAAGACGGCTATCTTTGGGATACCACCGCGAAAACCTAAAATCCTGATGACACATATAATTCCACGTCATCTGATAATGTGACATATACAAATGTCTAATTATGTGAAAAAACAAAAATTAAGCTGTGAAGGTGATTTTCTTCTGAGATACTACAGCATATATTCTGGTAGAAATTTGCAGATATTTCAGAGATGCTTACTGCTTCCATTATCAGGGCAATGAGTAAGATGATGATGAAAGCATAAGCACGTCTGAAATATTGGCCAGTTTCTACCAGACTTCGTAGTGCAGTATCCCAGAACACAGTCGTCTCTGTATCGTTATCTGAAATCTCAATTTGAATATCACTAATTTTCTTATCAGGACTTTATGCGAGCCATGCGTATATCAAATCCAGCCATGCGAGCTATTGCCGATCAGATGGAACGTGATGAAGTATTACGATGGTCAAATTCATTGACAAGGGCACGTGTTACAAGATGGGGAGGAATGATTTCAACCCCTGACGATGTGCTTCAGGTAAAAATTATGTTTAAGAAATTGTTAAATTATGCATTGCTCTTAATATGACAGGTGCCTAGGTAGTTCATTTTGTATTACCACTGTAGAGAATTTTTTAAAATTGTATGTTTTTAAGTTAGAATAGTTTTCAGGTGTCTCGTCAACTGCCGTCTACATAAGGAAATGTTCTTGTTGCACTGAATTCTTAATTTGGGCCAGGAGTGGACAAATTTTGAGTAAAACTGCCACCGCAAGAGTATTTTATCTGAAATGTACCTAGTAGTGGGAATTTGTACTGTTACAAGTTAAGCACAGAAAAAGATCCGCCAATTTCTGTGTAGCCTCGGTAAATAGAAGCTTTTAATGGACAGTAGGCTTTCAAGTTCTTGCTACAACTGACTATTAAACTTATCATTGTAGGATGTTTTGCTTTGAATTCAATTTATTTTTATGTATTTTAATTTATTATTAGTGTTGAAAATCACGAATCTGAATGTAATTAATATTGAAGAATTTATAAATTTCTTTAATACCTAGTATTGCATCTGTATTTTGGCCACAGTGTTCGTTTATGTGTTTCATACGATTTTCAGAATAGCCAGCGATTATTTCCTTAAACGGTGTCAACCAGTTGATCTTTTTAATGGAGATGTGTTGTGGTTTCTTTAAGGTACAAACTGAATTTTTAAATGTTATTTAGACAAGCTTCAGGTTAAAAGAATTAAAAGGCCGTAAGAAGTATGGTTTATGTAAATAAATTTTATGTATGAAGATTTCTGTCTTCTGGGTTGTTGCGCCGTGTAGTCTGGTCGATACTAACCAACGTTTCAGAGGTCATACTGCCTCCGTCATCAGACTACACAGCACAACAACTCAGAAGACAGAAATCTTCATACTCACCACTGTGAAAACCTCAAATTTTACAAATTTTATGTAACCAATCATGCCAGATGATATAAATAGAAAGCATGTACGTTTTTAAAAGTTATTTTCTCTTACACATGCAGGCAATGATCAAGCGTACCTTATCTGAATCTGGTTGCCCACCACATATTGTGGATGATCTAATGGAGTATGCTCATGAACGTCGCTGGCCACCAGGTCTTTGTTCGCTGGAGACACGGCAGAATAATAGGCGGCAGTATGAGAATTACGTGTGTAAACGAGTTCCTGGTAAACAAGCAGTTGTGGTACTTCACTGTGACAACAGCCACATGAGCGATGACATGATGGTAGAGCCAGGACTCGTCATGATCTTTGCACATGGTATTGAATGACAACAATGTATTCCCACTTCCATATTTCCTATTAAAAGTGTCATAAAATATCTACCATTCTCTTAATTGAGAAATTTCAAGATATAAAGGAATTGCTATTTCTTGGCAATGTAGTTACAAATTTCCATTGTATTACGTTGGGAGAATATGGATAGCCATACTTTTTAAATTGTTTTGCATTGAGAGCTTGTTCAATATTAATTTATTTGATGCCTTAATTTGAACCTTGTAAACGTTACCAGAAATGAGAAATTCACATTATGTAAATAATGAAAAAACTTTGGTTGCAAGAAGCACGCAGATGAAGTAAGTTAAAGCTACATCTGTTGAAGACCATAAAGGGACAGGAATTCAGCTTTTATTTATAAATACAAATGCCTGTTTCTATAAGGTTATTAGCAAGTTTACCTTTTAAAAATGACGTACGTGTTTTTACATTTCACCGACAACTTTTCTCCCTGTTTTAATAATGTAGTACAGTAATTTAGATTTTTTTTATTACAGAAAGTGTATTGTAATATTGGAACTCTGAATACAATTTGAAAAGATCATTGTTTTGTAAAGAGATAAAGGGCAAAACTGAAATAATTTTTGTTGCCGTTTGCCAAGTTATAGCAAGTCCATTGAAATGGGGAATTCCACACCACAGTAGCTGACGTCTGCTTTGCAACATAAAATAAGTAATTGATATTAACTTGGAAATGCCAGAGTGGGGAATTAGTGTAGTTTATATAATAAAATGTAAAGGCAGTGCTTTTTGATCTGGCTGTGATCCGTTAACTAATTTTATGTCCCAGTATACAGTACGTAAATTGGATCTACCAAGGAGAAAATTTTTGTATGTGAAAATTCTCCCAACATTCTTCTGCCATTGGTGTGTGTTGTCCATCTTATATGATGTTGGGTATCTTTTTATATATATATATATGTGAAAATAATTTTTTCTCCCATCTTACTGTTTACTGGAGTCTCATGTTTAACATGTTGGGTTTATTCTTCATGAGAAGTCAGTTTTGTAACAAGTGTTATTGTGTGTATATGTTTCCAGCTCTTATATGAAAGCTGGAATTTGTAATTTGCTATCAGAATTGGATTTTTCCTTTTTATGTAAAGCTTAAATTTTTTTATTATATTTGTTGTAGTCTTGCGCTTGTAGTGTTGCACACAAATGGTTTTTAATGTAAGTCATGATCTCAGTTGTTTTAAGTAGCTGTAACTTTGTGAGTTTCATATTTAATTGTTTGAAATTCAAAATTAAATGTAATGAAAGTATATTCCACAGATTGATTGTTTATTCCTGTTGTGGGCACACTCAGGATCCGTGGCTACTTTTTATGACATTTTTGTTTAGAAAAACGTGATGGGGAAGTTATAGAATCGCAAATTTTTTGTACAACTCTTTGAAGCTAAACATTTTGGACCTTTAATAATCCCCGTAAACAATGCACTGTAAGACGAGTGTGCTTAAAAATATATATTATTTCAAGTGGCTTTTGTTAACAGGTATACAATTGAGCCAGATTTGTGGGACAATTAACATGTGTTCTCTTCATCATAGTCAGCATTAGTAAGATAAGAAACTTTGCTGGGATTGTTGCATCCTTACTGTGCATTGTCAAGGCACTGTAAAAGTAGAATTTTTTTAGATAGTCATTTTATTCTACTTTAAAACAGCAATCTACTACAATTTCAGGTAGCCCAAATGTGAATAATGTAAATCAGTGTGAAATCGCAGAATTTTCTTCATCCCATACATATATAGATATAAGAAATTACCGTGAGAATTGAAGTCCAGAATCGAGAAGCATTACGACACACTCGTCTGGTCTGAATGCCAGTCTAAAATATCAGAGAATCTGTAGTAATTAATTGTATAAGTACAGTATAATACATTGTACACTTCGCTGAGAACCATTGAATTTTTAGTGTAAAAGGTATAACATTATTACTGAAGACTGCATAAAATATTAAACATAAAAACTGAGCTAGTCCAAAGGTCCGTGTGAAGACTTCCAGCATTTAGAAGACATATCGTTTGACAAAAATTGTGTGCCGCTTGATTCCTAGTAGACTTGTAAATCAGAAAATATAGTTTACTTACCTTTCATAATTTCATTGCAGAAAAGAATTAGACATTGAAAATTAATTGTTTTATTATACAAAAGTGCATAATTTCGAATGTCTAAATTGTTTTCTTAAATTAGGAGATGACATGTACTCATTGAAGAATAGCATTAAATAATAGGGCTGTGCCATTTTAAATGTCTCTGATCTGCTGAAAGATATAAAATACTAAAAAAGTATCACTTGCATTTAGTGAATGACATACGAAATTTCAGGTTCTCATGGTGGTGAGGATGTTGGTGTTCATCTTCTGGGTTACGATGCTGTGTGATCTTGTAGATTGCATTATTTCAAAGAAACATAATGTCTCTATCTTCAGTTGAATGTTGAAGATGGAGGGAGTATGTTCCTTCAAATGTTGCTATCTGCCTACAAGATCATGTGACACCAGAACCCAGAAGACAAACACTGACATAAATCGCAGCTTTCTACACACTTTACTCTGTCAGGGCTGTGAAATGATGCTTCTGTACTATGAGCACTTTAGTTTTGTTAATTAAAATTGATAGTTTTAAAAACATATAAAGCTTTAAAGGCCTGTGGCATGTTCGGATTGACACACATTATAGATGTGATAGTTTTTATTAAAACAAAATATAAAAATATTTTGTATATTTGTGTCGATTCTGTTGTGCATGCCTTTATGTTAATTTGGCTGAGATTTTGTACTTAGGTTCAGAGCAAAATAAAATAAGGCCACTGTTAGGAAATAGTTAAATTAATGTTCCTTAGAATCTTTCCTTCTATAACATTAACAAATTTGTTACTTTACCAGTTACTTGCAGGAAGTTAATTGATCAGTTATTTTAATTTATGCACAGCCCTGTATGTGGACACTGATATTTCTCATTCAGAATAAGTCCAGTGTTATAATGGTTTAGCTTTCGTAGAGTAGGAAAATAGTTTCTGCTGTAACATCGCCCAAGAAGTTAATGCTGTTTTGTAATGTGTGTGTGTGTGTAAATATATAACTGAAGCAGATTACGATTTTGTTCCTAATGTGCAGCGGTTTTAAATAATAAGAAACAAAGTCCAAAACAAGGTGAAGGCCTGCATTTAACCATTTTTAACATTCTCAACATGTTTCTGCTAGTCATTTTTTAATTGCAATTCCTGACAAATTTTATATCTAGCTTTTTTTAATGTTTCATGCCCGAGTACAGAACAGCTTCCAATCAACAACTGATTTAAAAAAAATGTTTCTTTAGATAAATATCAGGCAGTACTGTCTGTTACAATGTATTTTAATTATTGCAGTTCCAAATAAGAAACACACCAAGAAATTTGCTTGTGATAATTGTCCAAATGTTTATAAAAGACTAGTTTATAGTAGCACCGCTGATCTAGAGTGAATACTTTGTTGGATTAATTGTGGTATGCTTATTAATAATGAATATTATGGGCTTCAGTTACAAACTGCTGGTGTGAAGATATTTGAAGTTTTGTGGCAAATGGCAATTTTAATATCTGTCTTTTGTGTTTTCTTTATGTATGTTGTATTTTTAGGATGAATCCTTTATCATCTTGTGACATTTGAAGTTTTTGTTGTGGTGAGGGTGATGATGGTGATCTAGGTTTTGGCACTGCGTTAACTTGTCGGTGGATGCCATCATTTCAGAGAAACGTTGGCGTCTAGTGGTCTTCACAGTGCCATAACCCAGAAAAACATCGTCTTATTCTACAATCTTATCCATTTGAAGTAATCTTCAATTAAAAATGATTTATTACATTCAGTAAGTTCCCAGGTATATTTTAAGATAAATGGCTGCATTTGTGATGTTACTGGCTTTAACTGCCTAGCAAGTTAAGGGATGAGATGTCATATTTTATGCATTTATATTCCACTGCCAGACCCTCAAGTTTGAAGTCCATGAGAAAGTAATCTGCACATTTAAACATCCCTTTCACTGCAGAACGTCGCTGTATACTTCTATCATTTTGTAGCTGCGGCAGTAATTCTCTTTGTCAGGCTCCAGATGGGGATCGGTTGTGGGCTCTTGTGAACGTCATAATGAGCTGTTAGGTTCTGTAAAAAGCAGGGAATTTCTTGACTAGCTGAGTGACTTAGCTTCTCAGGAAAGACTGCTCTGTGGAGTTTGTAATCTGCTGATTTTGTTTAATCTCCTCAATACTTAATCGTCATCTTAGTGGTGCATGGTCTTGAAGATGAAGTAATTTAAAGTGTTGCATCTCTTTATTTCTTGATTATATTATTTTCTGCTATTAGATCATCACATATGAATAGATGTGGACTTTTTTATGATTAAAGGATCAAAAGTCATGCTGCTAAAATAATCCCATAGAAATGCATATAAAACCAGAACAGTGTGATTTCAGGTAGATGTGTTTAGTTCAAGATTATAAATGTAATTTTTAACTTACGTTTTATGATGTTCAAGGACTTGTTGACTTGCCACTGACGCACGTGGCTGAAACATACGGATAATTAATGCTTTATTCCAAATATAAATTACAAAATTTTGATACTAGAAAAATCGTGTTTATTTGCCTTTAACAGTTCACAAGATGTCATTGGGCAAGAGCTTTGCATATTGTAAATTAAATTGCAGTGGAGTGATTTAAGGAATCCCATATAGTATATTGTGTTTGTCATGGAAACCATCAATTTGGATCAGAGAATTAGCTTCATTTTAAAATAATTAGCTACAGATTTGTGCTTTGATCAAAATCTACTTAGCTTTGTTGAAATTTGTCCGAAGTATGTTTGATAATATATGTGGCAATTCAGGAATTTGATCTGATACTTCTAATATGATTACTTGTCATAATTCACACTTTTCTTCCTTTCATCTTGTTTTATACTGACTAATGTGTGTGGGCATCAGTTTTTAATCTAGGTAATATGCTATGAGGTGGTAATATTTTTATTTACCTCTGATACTTGCAATAATGTAAATGACGTAATTTTCCACCAGTTCAGTCCGTTACTATTGGACATGATCCTGAGACAGTTTCATCCACCTTGCATCTTTCCTCAAGATTTTAGCATTATTCTTTCATCTATTTCTGAGTCTTCCATGGGCTCGCTTTTCAAAAGTTGCACTCGTTCCTAATTTCCACTTTTGTCTTACCTAGTCCCATATTTTCACTGTTCTAATAACCTGTATAAATAATGTAATTTGTCATTGTGTGGTGTCTTTTATTCCTTGTGGTTATAAATGTTTTCCTTGGTGCTAAATTTTTATTTTATATTTTTCTCTCAAGATAAGAGTCTAGCTTTATGACATGCTCTAATTTTAAATTCCTTTGGAGCATATTGCAGTAGTAACTTGAATCTACCGTGTTTACTGGACAGAAAGGATGGGCAGTTTTCACATGATTTGGAGAAAATATACAATAAACCCTTTGAACTTCACTAGAATGTTAGTAGGTGGCATGAGTTCAACTTTTTATAAAATCAACATGGTACTGATGGCTTTTCTAGGAATTTGTAACAACATTTTTATGATTATGGACAGGCAGTTCATTTGTTTATCTTCTTAATAGAACTGTTTGATATAATTTGCTTGTATGTACCTACCGCTTGTTACATGAGTATCTAGAATATGTTAATAACAGCATGAATCTCTTTTATAATTAAGGGTTGGACATTAATGGGTGGAATTTATTTTAAAATATAGCATACTATGTCAGTCTTTGTTGTGCTGTTTGCTAGGTCATGGAGTCTGTTGCATGATTGTAAATATAATATGTGCATTTGTATAATTGCCATCAAAATTCTAATGTATGCTGTACTTAAATTGTATGCATCCCATAGAGTTGAAGAGCAAGGAGTGAAAATAGTGTAACGTCTGTGTAAAAACTGTCAGACAGACAAGTATCATGAAATAGGTAGTGTAAAAATATGTTAATTGGATACATGAGAGGGGGAGGAGTATTTGAATAAAGTCAATAGGTATACTGAACAGAGCAAGGAGGACTTTTTGAAGAACTTTTTCAAAATGTGTATCTATTGACTTATGTGCTAGTAAATGCCCCCCCCCCCACCAATATTCCTAAATAATGTACGTGTTAAGCCTCCCTTAGAATATTTTTCAGCGTAAATGTACATGTGTTGTAGGTATACACTTTACTTATTTGGATTGGACCTTCTACACAATGCAGTGTTGCCAATTTACAACCATTTGTGGTCCCTCAACAGGTTTTAACACGCCACTTTCATGACCAGTTGGCCGCACTACCGATTAAACAGCATTGCTGTTATGAACGCTTCTACGCAGAAAGTGCGGCCAATAGCATCGCCATAGTCAGTTCTCTGCCAACATTTGTTTGATGATACATTGTGTTTTTTTTGCAATATTAACTGAATTTTTAATATTCATATTTAGACATGCTCTGTACTTCATACGATTAATATAGAGTGCACCGACAAATTTCTGTTCACTTTTTTTTGGTACACTCGGCTACACAAATGTAGCATTGCTGTTGTTCCATTATGAGACTGACTGTGGTGACATAACCTTGGTCAATGGTGAATTGCTGATTCAAAATAGTTGCATCACCATGGTTACTCCATATATAACCAGCCATAGAGTTATGATTCAGCGATTATGTCTGGGAATTTAAAATATAATTAGTGTATGTTTCGTTATTTGTTACAACCATCAGTCACCACAATTCCTGCACAAAAGAGTACCTCTGGTCTTATAATTAACTAACAGTATTTGTCCTTGTATATTTTAATACTTAAAAATGATGCAACCTGAGAGTTTGTAAAATTCATGGGACACTTGACAGGAAGATTTCATAGATTCTCTCTTATTTGTGATGTCTTGCTGTATGAAAATCAAAATGATGTCTGTGGTAGAAATTTCAGATTGCCAAATAATTATTGTCTTTGCCCGTCACAAGAGTATTTTAGGTTAGAACTAGAAGTGTTTTATGTATATCTCTTTTTTAAAGTGAGCTAAGAGTTATATTTAAAATGGGTTTATTTTTAAATCTTCATGTTTCCGCTATGCTTTTGGGTGTGTGTCAGTATATGCTGTATTAAGATATTTTGTTTTGCCAGTAATTGCTGAAAATGCATAGGTTCTCTTTTAATATTGGAGCATCTTTTGTTCAGATCCATATTACATTATTCTATTAGAAATTGTGTTTCTAGAAATATTACAATATAAAACTAAGTTTTATTTCTGTGGGCACATTTCAAGCTTGAATTACCTGTCTTCCATTGACATATTAAGTTGAATCCATTGATTTACTTTGGATATTACCAGATTCCGATCCATTTTGACAAAGCAGGGGTAACACTTGTACATATTCAGAAGGTCCTCAGTTTGGTGGTTTGCTGAGACACCAACTGACAAGTTTCTCTTGGTTTTCCTCATTTTATTTGGGCGGGGATAATACTTTCAAATAGGTCATGACCTCTTCTTTTGTTTGCTGTCGCTGAGTGATTTTGGTCAGTTGCTTAATGTCTGTGCCTTGCCACCCAGGTAACAGAGCAACTCTGACACCATCTGTACATTTTATAGTGCAACATTGTTCTTGTTACGGGAATTGTTTATGATGTCTTGTAATTTGAGCACAAGATCTCATGGTCTGTGATATTGGTACACCCCTGAGCCAAAGTAAATCCTTTGCTTTTAATTGCCCCTGATTTCTCTTTCAATTAAAATAAAAAGAACAATGTTAAATTTGCAGACCTGGGTGAAGAACAAGTATTTTGGTCACTGAAGTGGATCTGTGTTATTTACTGATGTTTAGGGTTTCAAAGTACTTCTAGTTACTGAAGAAGAAATAAATCATTTGTCTATTTATTTTGTTACAAGTGCTGGGTTTAATCAATGGTTTTATGTTGCAGGAATTAATATCTTTCCTGGTTTGCTTGATATAATTAAATTATGTTTTGTGTTAAATAAGAGCTTGAACAAAAATGGGAGTGATCTGTAATACAGAGTTTATATAAAAGTGATAAACATTATCGTATAAAATAATTCCCAATTTAAGATGCAGATGAATGTTTCGTACGTTCATTGCAAATCTTAGAATTTTCTAGCCATACATAATACAGACGTGAATGCATATTACTAGCTGAAAGTTTAATGTGTTTGGATAACTGAAGCTCTATAATAACATGTAATCATATCAAAACTTGTATATCTTGAATGTAACAAATTTGTGTGTTTAAGGATCAAACTTCAGTCGAGCAGTTGTGGAAGATATTGTGGACTGAGCAGTGTTCAGCGTTGAGATCCAGCCATCAGCTGTACAAAGCACTGTCCATTACTATTACTGTAATAAAAACGCACATTCATATCTCTGAGTTGATGTAAAATGAATGGATTTTTCTTTGTTTTTTATTATTTTTTGATGGATGTATCCGGATCACTGGTCTAGTTCTTCCTATGTGCTGTTTTAAACAAATAAAATAAATATGTTATTTCTAAGGGAAAAGTATTTCTGAACCAGTATATTTTCATAAAGTTGGCTGTTCTTTGACAAGCCGAGTATGCAGTCGACTTTTCAAAGAATTTCCTGCGCCGTAGACCGAGTGTGTGAGTGAGTGTATTTTCATATTGAGAAGCTTCCTTCAGATGAGTACAAAGATATGAGATTGTACTTTTAAGTGCTATACATCACCACTGGTAATAATGAAGATATATGTGAACACTTCATTTCATATATTGACATTCAAAATACGTCATGCCAATTTTTTAAAATGATGAACTGTTATGTTAAAATAAGTTGTCAGCCAAGCATTCTGCCTTCAAGTTTTGGACTGTTCCTGGCAACACTTTTAAAAGAGACTAAGTCTTTGACCAGACAAGTTGATTTTTGCATCTTAATTTGCCTTCTGATGGAGCACTTTCAATATTGAAATTTTTGGCCTAAAAAGTAAATACAATAACCATCATGCTTGTCTTGATTTAGCCCCATGTGACTTTTTCATGTTCCCAAAATTAAAAATCAGTTTGTGTTTCCATTTAGTATCACTTAAAAGGCATTCAGAGTGATTTGACAGAACTTGAATTTCAGAAAATTACTTCCATCAGTGTTTCCAGGCATGTCAGAAAAGTTGAATGTCGTAAGGTAACCTCATTACAGGCTAGTTGCATGTATATGTATGTAAGGAAATTAAATTGTGACCAAACAGGAGAACTTCAGGAGGTATATGACCCATATTTGAGTGCCCTGATACATGTATATCGTTTTACACAAGCTGTAGAATTATAGTGTATTGGGTTTCCATTGTCATCAAAACATACAAGTCATTTGTGAGAATATAGTAGGCCATGATTGTGTACAATCTGTGTGTAAGATTAGTGATAGTCATGGAATGCCAGTTAGTTCGAAGATGCCCGCCTAGACCAGGTCGGTGATACCGTGTGCATCAATTCTCAAATCTGTAAGTAACAATCTGAGCAAAATGAATATTTGATGTGTAGTTATTAGGGCGACAGTGTATGCAATTATAATTGGTTGAATTCACATGTCCACGAAGTTTATGAAACATTCATTTATGCTTCCTACTGATTCCATAGGTGTTCAGTAAAATACGAACGAGTGTGGCGAGTGAATGTAGCGACATTAATAACCTCTGTTGTACTAATAAATAAATATAAATACTGCGTGTGACTCAGACTTAGTAGGTAATTTCGTCTTTCATCTTCAGTTTGTAGAACGTCGCCTTAGGTAGGCAAGTTTAACCTGTACATTAACACTATCAAGAACGTCTTCGCTTACATGGTGGACATTAACATTTCTTTTACGTAAAATTTCCATATAATATGTGGTGTGTAGAATATATTATAGACACATTAGCCAGACGTTCTTCAAATAAAAATAGTAATTGTAAGTTCAGAAATAGCACCTGAGTTACTGCTTAAATAAGCTTACGTATGACTTAGAACGTCATGTATTGTAACAAAACCCTAAATGTATACACACTTGTATAAATCATTTTAATCATTATTTGTGTTCTCCAATGGCTGATTAGTTTGAATATGTGAAATGCAGTTAATATTTGTCATGAAATGCTAATTATTTTATAAAGAATTGGACGATTTAAAATAAACAGGAACGTAAGATGTGCACGTAGACTAGGTCAGTTCAGAAAATCGTGTTAAACTGCTGTAATCTAAATCGCTGCTTTTACGACGTATTGTACATTACCGAAACTACTGTATAAATAAATGCTGGAATAAAAGCATGTGAATTTTGTGCAATGCACGTAACTAAATTGACTGTTGCCGCATTGGTGGAGCATGACTCATTCAAAAGTGTTGGACAGATCACGAGGGAGGGGGTGTGTGTGTGAAAATGTTGGTAAAGGAATATACAGAATGTTCAAAAAGTCCAAATACAGTCGGTGGGAATCGTTTTTGAACGTGTTAGCCGGCTTAACGCTCCTGGCTGAGGGATATGTAGACCTACACTTACTAATTCGGCAAAGAGACTTAAATTTATATTGTTTTAATTAATTTAATAAAATATATTTTAGAGTATGTGGATTATGGTTTTGTGGGTTGTAACACCTTATGTACGTTTTCATATCTGAGTTTCGGAGGAACATGCTATCGTCGTCTTAGCCCCTGACACGGAGGTTATATGAATACAAGTGGATGTTGGTAAACATTTTGATAGTTTACACTTTGTAGCTCGTATACAGACTTTGAACTTAACTGGAATTGTAGTACTTATTAATACAGCAAGAAATTTATATATATATATAGTGTATTGGTATCAGTCGCGCTCGAGTGGTTAGTATGTTTGTAAGATCTGAAGTTGTCACGGTTGTGAATACAAAGATAAATGTTTTGTGGCTTGTACCACCGTGTGGTCAGTCTGATAGAAGTTTACCAAGGTACCAGAGGTAGCACGGACCTTTGAAACGTTGGTGGCGTATGTAAAGATACTTCAGAAACTAATTTAAGTGATAAAGTGTGGGTTTCCTTTATATTACAATCATTAATCATTTACGAGTTTGATCTATTCGTTTTCAGATAATGATTCGATGTGAGATACTTCAGAGATAAGAACAAAATTATAATCCGTTCTACGATCAAAATGATGAAATAAGTTTTAAATTGCTGATATCTGTTGTTCTGTTTAACTGGAGACATCGTCTGTGCTCGACAGACAATCGGTGTTAAGATGGACGCGGATAAGTATCGTGAAAAACAAACGGAAACATCAGCAGAAGTAGCCCAAAAGGAATTTCGTAAGTATTAAAAACAATGTTTTGGCAACAGAAATAACTGATAAGTTGTGAATTAACCCGAGAAAAGTGGCTTTTGTTTGTTAATTTTAAATAGACAATTTCGTCTCCGTGGACCACGAAAACCTGCCTAAATGTTTGTGGAAGCGGTTAATTTATAACTAGAATATTATGTTGGACACCCGTCTTTTCGAGGCTAAGGGATCGAACAGCTGTATTTATGATTGACATAATCTTACGAACGAAGGTCTGAGCAAGCTTACTCCTTCATAATAATAAAATTATCAGCTTCATATTCGGGAGGTCCAGGGTTACAATCTCGACCCGGATTATGGGTATTCGTATTGGCTTGACAATGGTTTTTCGTACACATTAATGACATAACACATTTCATTATAAAAAACACTTATGAGGGATTTATTAGTAATGTTAAATAATTCAGTACAATAATAATATTTAATTTTTTATTGTAAATATTTTGCATTTTAATAACGTTTGACTTCTAATTTAAAATGATTATCGTAAATAATAATAGGCCTATAATTTATAATCTTTTGAAGTCGAAGCATTTAATAACATTTAAAAATTCAGTCCGTACCGCAAAGAGAACACAACACTTCACCATTACGACGATCAATTGGTTAACTCTGATCGATGTTTACGCTGAGAATCATATGAAAAACCTAAAAAAATGCACTCTGTGGACAAAATAACAAGTTATTGAATGTTAAAACAGTTGGTACATGCAAATACTATTAGTATTTAAGGGGCAAAGTTCATGGCTACTTTAGTGTGGATGCAAAACAGCTGTTCTAAATTTATGTATTGTAAATGAGTCCGGTAAACATATTTAATTGTTTAACTACGTAAAACTGTTACTAGTTAAGAAATAAAATTACTTTCTTGTTTGTGAGACGTTATAGTACTCATTTTCTAAACATAATGGAGTTTAGAATTCAGACAGGTGCCATAGATCTGTACTGGCAAGGTCCTGATTTCGAGTCTCGGCCCGGAGACCAATTATTTTTATCGAAGTTTTTAGTTGTTTTTTATCAGTTTACTTAGGAACGACCCGTTCTTCAAGTGCCTGAGCACTGCGGGTACCAACTTTTCGTTGGCTCGATCTATAGACATTTTGGTAGGACTCCTTAGACGAGGGATCGGCCCGTCGCAAGGCCTCTCTCTACCTGTACACAGGACAGCACGACATCTATGGCTTGAGTGGGATTCGAACCCACGGTCCCAGCGACCAATCGGCACGAGGCCCACGCCTCAGACCCCTTTTATCAGTATTTCCAAACAAATTCTAGGAAATTATCTTAAATTAGGCCACCGAAGTTTCCTCTCAATCAATCAATTAATAATCCTATGATCCGGCGTTATGTAGTCTGAGCTACTTTTGTTCTAAACTAATAACATACGCGTATCAGGTAGGATCAGTACAATGAGTTGTAAGCATTGACAAGTTAAAGCCCTTTTTTATTGATATGCTGAAATATTAAAAATATTATTAAAATATATTAAAATTGTCCGTCAATCACAATAAAGTAATATAAGATAATTAAATGGTTAAAATATTATCCTTTGTTCCGTATCGAGTACTCGATTTACATATGGAACATTCTCGACATGTTTCGGCTTTCATAGAGCCGTCATCAGGTGTATGTTATAAACTCTTAATTCAATTACTAATTAAAAAAAAAATTAGTAATTGAATTAAGAGTTTATAACATACACCTGATGACGGCTTTATGAAAGCCGAAACATGTCGAGAATGTTCCATATGTAAATCGGGTACTCGATACGGAACAAAGGATAATATTTTAACCATTTAATTATCTTATATTACTTTATTGTGATTGACGGACAATTTTAATATATTTTAATAATATTTTTAAATAAAATTACAATATGACGCACCTACAATATCTTATAAATGAAATATTAAGTTGCCATAGAAGTTTGCAAAGAGAAAGTTACAAAACGTTATAAGCGAGACGATTAAAGTGTAACGTATTTTCCGTGTCTAAATTCCGACCTCCTTTTTTTTTATCAAAGATCTTTATCGAAGTGCTTTGCAGTATCTCAGGTAGATAAAGTGCATATTTGCGTAGACAGATCTAATTGAATGAGTTCAATGTGCCAGGGTTCTTGACTGTCGTTCCTCGGTGGGGCATTAAATTGAACATTAGCGTGTCCTAATTGGCGTGCATTACGCCGATGCATTTCGATTTATTTATCAGATGTGTATCAAAATGTTTGTTCTAGATGCAATCCGGTATTAAAATCGTAAGAGAGAAAGTTAGAATTTGTTTTTCATCTGAAATGACTGTCACATACTAACAAAGGCCAGTGGTTATCTAGCCTGTCGGGGCGCTGAACCTTGGACTTTAGGTTGCGTTAAAAAAATCCTGACGACTTGTTTAACTGCATGATATTTCACAGATTTGCCAAATAAGAGCACATTTATCTGCTTCATGAACTGATCTGATAGTCAATCTTCCCACAATGACCAGCAGAAATACAAAATATGTATTTTAGGATCCATTATTAAGAGGTGACTGCAATGAATTTTTTTTCATAACTTGGGAAACCGTATTTCTTTCAACGACGAATTGTCTCTCCAAGGAGAACATTAATTGTATTTACCTTTTCCAAGGAGAGTAATTTACATTTTGTTGACGTAAATACGTCTATACGGAAGGGTCATTCGGCAAAAACAGTTTTCGTTACGAACATGTGTAAGATCCATACCAAAAACGTGTAAATTTTAATTTATTATTTTATTTATTTAGTGTTCTGTGTGACGACAGGTCCATATGAACAGGATCCTTCCATCCTTTTCTTGGACTGGGACCTGTTCATATACGTTCTTGGCAGATGATCCAGAAGTGGTTTGCCATTGCCTTCTTCTGTGTGTGAATGGAGTAACTGTTGGGATGCCACGGAGGAAAACTCCGTGTTGCTTAGACCACGGCCTTGCCCAACACAAGTTATAAATTCGGGCACCGCCGGGAATCGAACCCGAGACCCCCAGGATTACAAGGCCAGCGTTCTAACCGCTAGACCACCTCATCTTATTATTATTTAGTGTTCTGTCTGAGGACAGGTCCATATGAACAGGATCCTTCCATCCTTTTCTCGGACTGGCACCTGTTCATATACGTTCTTGGCAGATGATCCAGAAGTGGTTTGCCATTGCCCTCTTCTGTGTGTGAATGGGATGCCACGGAGAAGCCGGGGAAGCCCCCGGAGGAAAACTCCGTGTTGCCTAGACCACGGCCTTGCCCAACACAAGTTATAAATTCGGGCACCGCCGACAATGGTCAGCTTTTATATGAACTCCTGCATGCATTGTTATGTTACATAAGAAACTAATTGTTATGTCATCTGTTTATTCGACATTGTTGTTTCAACAATCCTTTTTCGTTAGTGTGGAAAGAGCTGAGCTGTGAATCGCTTGTAGAAGAAGTGTGTCGTAGAGTAGATAATTTTGTGCTATTAAAATCCTTTTAGAATATCACGAGTTCTTATCTTGTATAAGAATTATTAAGAAATCTGTGAAACTGCCCTCCACTCTCTCCATTTTAGTTTTGATTAAATTCATCGCTGCCGGTGGACGTCGTGGTCTCTTACAATTGAGCAAAGTTTGAGGTAAGGCGTTTGTGTGTTGCGTCATACTATGTAGAGATAACAAGATGGATGACATTGAAGTTAAAAGAGTCCGTAATGCAGAATATATGAGACGGCACAGAAAACTTAAAAAAAATTTAAGTATTAAATAATTAACCTGAAGTTCCCAACAAATACCAAAACCTAACGCTGAACGTATGAGGGAATATATTTATTGCCTAAATATAATTTAAATACGAAGACGTATTTACGTCAGATTCTCCGGAACCGTGGTTCAACTGTTAATTTTTTTTTAAAAAAAATACTTCAGCCTGATTTTTGAATTAGCTCATACGCAATCTAAGATGTCCGAAGTTTTGTGCGCATTCCTGTTAAATTCAGACTCATTTATTAAGGGAGTCAGTGAGTATTTGCTTAGTACTTGAAGCATTATAAAGGCTTTGGTTTAATTGGTAGTCGATATTTGCGGAAAAGGTAGTAGAATGTTAACGAGGTCATTGTTTTGAGGTTGCAAGCAGCCACGTTGTAGTGGAGTGGGTGTGTAGGTGAGTGTCTGTGATTGTTATTTGGCTGCATTTGTAACTGTTTCTTTGTTTTGTTGCCATGTTTTCCATTATTGGTTTAAGAGCCTGTCTCTAAATGGCTGTTATGACGTAAGATGTGTACAGCGTAGAAGAACCGCTGTTGCAAACCATATGGTCCCTACAGGTACTGACCAGCCAGTGTTCGTATCTTATTATAGTTTTTGAACGGTTTAATAATAAATCACTAGAATTATCTGCATTTAAATTCTACTTACAACAGGTATCTTATATCGTAACTCGTGTGTGTGTGTGTGTGTGTGTGTGGGGGGGGGGGTTACGGTGTAGTGGGAGTATTATTATAAATAAACATTTACGCTTGAATTTTTGTTTAAATCCATTGAATTCTCTTTTATTTCTTGCTATTGATTTTTTTTTTATCTTTGTGTGAATTATTTGTTTACGATGTGTAATCCTTGAGTTAGTTCGTATTTAAATGAAGGCTGAAAAAATGCATTACAGTTGTTTCGTGTTCTGGAGGTCCCGGCTTCAACGTTGTCCTACCGTTCAGAAACCCCTCACTGTAATTGAAGCGTCGTTAAACAAACGAAAAATCTTACAAGATTTGATATTTTCGCTGTGGTGAAGACGTTGATGTTGGTCTTCTGGGTAGTAACGCTGTATGGACTTGTACGTAGAGGTCTATGTTTCGGAGGAATATACTTCGTCCATCTTCAGGGCTGAATTTCAGATACGTTAGAGGAACAAACGTTAGATAATTGTCTACACACAGGAAGATGTTACGATATTTTTGTATGTGTATGTACGTTAGATCGATTATATTAATGACCCGCAGACATTGTTCTGAGTTTGCTGTGAAAGTGCTTTGTGTTACCTAAAAACGACCACGTAAAATGTCAATTATTATAACAGATGTAAAGAAAGAGATTGTTGCTTTAATGAACGAATTATAAAATCAAGATTGAACCTGTGTTATCCCATTTTAAATGTGTGAATATTTGTTAGGGAATCGCTTATAATTTGTTTGTAGAAATTACCACTCACAGACGCAGTTAATATATTTATTAAATATAGTCTTCGTGTTTATCAGATTATAAATGCGGAGATAAACGGATTACTGAATTCAGTACTGTTCGCAATTGACTTCAGTTTCTCATTGTTATCACGTCCTGTCGAGCTTGGATTCTGACGTCACTACAGGGTGTTTACGAAGTTTCATAACTGCATACGTAAAACATACGAGTTTATGTGTCAGTCATATTGACACAGTAGAAGTTTACCAACGTTTGAGAGGTAAATGATCATCAGGGTAACAATGATGGAGGCAGAAATGACCTCTGAAACGTCGGTAAGAGTCTACGAGGCTGCACGGCGCTACAGCCAAGTTCATGTTCTTCGTTAGGGCCTTGTTTTTTGTTAACTTATCCTTAATTGTTTCGCTTTGAGCAGAATGAATTAACCTCAAATCCTACAAAGTAAATCTTGTATGACGGACGTTTCTTATCCACTGCAGGTGGATCGCGTCTGTTGATTACAACGTCGGACATCCTTATTCTCGCTCCAGTTCGGAGATGTTCGGTCTACGTCATCACAATGTTCGTTGACGTGGCTATTCATAAGTATGGCTTCCGAATCGTCGGACGAATTTGATATGACCGAAGGTTTGTATTACAATCTGTGGTACCGAACAATCTTTGAGTGCGTATGCAAATTTATACGCTAGTCGAGTTTCTATTGTACATTTTTTTTTGACGTAAATACTTCTATAAGGAAGGGTCATTCCGCAAAAACGTTTTACGAAAAATTGACAGGAAAATGTGTAAGATGGTTACTTAGGAAACGTCATCTGTTTACTCAGAATTGTTGTTACCTAGGAAACATTTCATTACATTACATTCAGCTACCACAAACCCTTCTTAAGCGTAACTAATTCAAGTTGATTAAGCAATGTCTTAATCAAACTTATCTCAATTGTAAAGCATGTATAAAGGAAATATTTAGAATAAAGCCAATATATAAACTTCCTTTCGGTAAAGACGTGTTTACGTCAAATTCTCCGGAACCGTGGTTCCACCGAACTGCTATTTCTTGACAGATTTTCTGCGATTGTTATGAGCAACGCAAAAACTTGTTTACGTGGTAGTCACGTGGTAATATGGGATAAATTATAAGTTCAAAAATTTTGAACGGGAAACTTGAAAAGTGCAGACAAGATTTCTTTCATCAGACTTCCAATCGACACAGTGAAGCTGATAGTGGTGGAGGAGTCTTCTTTCCTGGATTTCGAGTTATGCCGTAGATCCGACATGAACATACCGTTTTAAATTCTAGGAGAAGCAAAAGGGCTGACCGCATTTCAGCCCCTGTCATTGTTAGAGTTTTATTTGTTATTTAATTACGCTGATGGAATGGTTAATAAATTAGGGGGAACGCAGAAGAAAGTGGTCGTGGCCTATTTTAAGGTACTGTCCGGAATTTGCCGAATGCGACTTTATGTTCTACTGAGATGCATTGCGTTTACCGATAAAGTTGAAAGTAACTGTCACTACCCGGCTCCAGGCAAGAACTCCTTTTATTTACGTAAATTAATTTTATTGTTTTTAGGGAGCGGTACTTGAATCGTATCGGGGGAAAAAAACTTATAGATTTTGGCGGGATCCGGGAAGTGACACGTTCAACTTTATCAGTGAACACTCTGTATTCACCATAGAAGTCAGAGCGGTGGGCGAGGAACGTGAAAGTTTTGAATTTGGGAAACAGTTTACATTGCATCTAAATATATTGTAGATAGCATCTTATTGGAGGTACTGAGGAAAACAACGATGTACAGCATTGGGGAAAGTCTTTGCATTGCATTGAAGTTATGGTAATTACTGATGTTAAAATTGTGTTCGGAGTGACCAGAAGCTGTAGGTCGATGCCACAGAAAAGCCTTTCGCTGTCATGTCGACGTAACTTACTATCGATAATTTAAAAAGCGTAACTCCATGACCGGTCTTCGTAGGTTCAGATTAGGAACACGTAATTTGCAAGTCAGACACTCTGTCAGTTGAAGGGATCTTATCAAGGAGGTAACATTCCCAGGGGCCATCACATGGGTGGGGAAATTCATAATCACCTGTTTTTACTAGCTCCGTACGTAACCATAAGACATATTTTCTTTCCGTTCTTCTGTTTTTCAGCACGCACACACAAATGTGAATTTAATCGAGAAAACATTTTCAAAATTATTCAGCTGAAATATGAAACAGCTTTACACAGGTAGATATTTGAAATGCATCTGAAATTTAATCATTTGTTAAAAATGGTAATTTTGGGGCCACAAATCGCATATAATTCGAGAACTGAGTCAGGTCGCTTAGAACACTGAAAAGGAACGCGAGTTTTACATGCCTACTGAAGATGATAACATTACAATTAACATCGAACCATGTAGCCACATGTTAATACAAAATAAATAATAATTTATTTAAGCCTTAATATTAGCCCTTTAAAGCCCTGTGGTAACTATATGTACCACATGTTTTATTAGTAACTCTGTATTATGTATTTATGGCTTTCATATGGTTCTGAGAATAAACAGTGATTAATTTCCTTAAACGACGTTAACCAGTTGATCTTCGTAATGGTGAAGTGTGGTGTTTTCTTCGCGGTACGGACTGGATTCTTAAATATTATTTACATAAGCTTCGGCTTCAAAGGGCTAATTAAAACAGCGTTAACCAATTGATATTTGTAATGGTTAAGCCTTGTGTTTTCTTTGCGGTACGGACTGAATTCTTATGTTATTTAGACGAGTAGCTAACACGTGGATATTGCTTTAAAAATAGTGGCCTACATTTTAAACATGTGTCAGTGAACAAGACATGGGGGGGCTATTAACACGCGGTTCATCTTTATTTAACCTCTGACCCATCAGCAATTCTTCACTGCAAGCTTTCTTTTCTTTCAGCCACATCTCTGCTGAACAGTAATGCTGATGTTGATGAAGAGAGTTCAGAAGAAGTAAGTTTAACTTGCATTCATTTTTGCGTAACTGATTGATAAATAATTCATACAGGTAGCCCTCGATTTGCGCCGGTTCAGAATAACGCCGATTTTGAAACCAACAAGTCAAAAATTATATTTTTTACTATTACTTATAACGTTTTACAATGTATCTAGTACTGATTCTTATACTAAATCATAATTCTCACGTCGCTGATTTTGAATAAAAATTCATCTCTGCAATTACGTATGTTTCGTTTAAGCGAATTTGCTCCAATGAGATCGATGAATCGGTAAAAGCTGTTTGTGAAAAGCAAACTTTTGTTTATATTGGAGTTTGCTCTTATGCAATTTCATTCCTGGCGCTTTAAACTTTCAAAAGACTAATTTAATCTCTGCGGAGGTAATGGGGTTATTTTTACTGCGTGATTTTTTATAGGCCGGCGTCTTACATGAATGCAACTATCGCATAACAGCAGAGGTGAATGTACACATGAAAGACCAACGAATTGCCGATTGTAAGTGTATAAAATATATTTGTTAAATTCCCTTCATTTTATTTACGTTATTTCAGAGCTTTAAATATAACGTCATTATATTACTCGTCAATGTTTGGGTGCTGGGGAACATGTCATTGACTTCCCGTTGATTTACATCATAAAAGAGTTTCAATTCACGCCGGTTCCGTTTACGCCGGCGTAAATCGAGGGCTACCTGTAATAAATATTTAAATGAAATGACGTAGGTAGAAGTTCTAGACACAAATACCATAATCTTATTCCATCGCTTATTATCATATGGGACGTTGACAAATGTTATGGAGTGAAACTTTGATACATTAGTCTCGACGTTAAGATATAAAATACAAATAAAACAAAAGATTTGCTATATGACAGTGATACATTGTAATGTTATCAGTTGTTACAGCGTTGTAGATAAATGGAGCTCTGCTGTAAACACTTGTTATGGAAGGTGAAATGTAAAATACTGATTGTGTCCGCGATTGTTCCAGTAATTAATAGTTTTTATGTGTCTCTTTGCTGATCTCGTCACTGTATCTCCATACTCATTTATGTGCGACAGCCCTGACCAAGTAGCACATTATCCCAAGTTAGGGGCTTGTCTCCGAACCGAAACTTGGCTGGTATCAGAGTAAAGGTAGTATAGATATAACGTAGATAACATCTGGAAGTTTGTCCCCAAAACACTGATAATAATTGTAATAATCCATAACATATTTACAGTTTCAAGCAGTTTGAACTAATCGTCTGTGCTAATGTATTAATTAAATACGTTATATTTTTTTTTGATTATTTATTTACAGTAGTCCTATCGAAATATATCATAAAATCACAAGATTTTAGAACTGTGTATGTCTAATAGGAAAGTAGGCTATATGAGTTAAAGGAAAGAGACCACGTGGAAGACCTAGTCGTAGATGGAAGAATAATATTAAAATGTATTGTAAGTAAGTATTGTTTGGAAGTGTGGATTGGATTCATCTGGATACGGGTAGGGACTAGGGCTTTTGTGATCACGATAATGAACTTTCGCAATTCATAGGAGACGGGGAAATTTTTAATTAGCTGAGCGACTGTTAGTTCTCATGAAGAATTCTGGTTCACGTACTTTGTTATGATTTATGAGTTCTGGAAGGAAGTCCAGTTTTTTAAATATGATAAATCTAAGTTGTGAGCGGACGAATTTTTATCTTGCGTCTGTCAAATGTTATGGACATACAGAATGACCAAGATAGGATTAAAAACAATTTAACAGGATTGTGCTATTCTGTGGCGTGTAATAAAATACAGTTGAAACGTATTTCTTGTTTAAAATTCAATTAGCTTTTAACTGAGATAAGGCGAAAAATTCTGTAGTTAATGCGCGCAGTACAATGAAGACGTCACGACATATTCTAGAAATCACTAATCCTTGTGATAATCGCGTCAGATGCACGTGACAATTAAGAAACGAAGGTTACAGCGTCATGTGACTTGTTACACTTCAAGCGTGGGAGGACACTGAAACGTCGCATTTACATCTGTGAAGCACGAGGCTCATCTAAATATTATTTAATAATTCAGTCCGTACCGCGAAGAAAACACCGCACTTCACCATTACAAAGATCGACTGGTTAACGCTGTTTAAGGAAATAATCGCTGTTTACACTGAGAATCATAGTTCGTCTGATTAATATTTAAGAATTCAGTCCGTACCGCGAAGAAAACACCGCACTTCACCATTACGAAGATCAACTGGTTAACGCTGTTTATTTTTAGAATCGTACGAAATGCGTGGCTTGGTGCTTAGTAAGTACCAGGAAGAACTTTACGTTTGCCTTATTATGAATACTTGTACTGTGCAATCACGCGATTGAACAGAATGTCTCAAATAAGAAACAAAAATGATACGTCACCAAAAGACACCGTTGGGTTGAATGGCAGTAGCAGAATTATAATTTCTTTCAATAGATAAATTAGAAAGCAGTCGACTGTATAAAAATGAGGACAGCGGAAGTGTCCATAATGCCAGGCTAGGCACAGCAGTTGCAGTGTAAGAAGGACTTACAAGCAGACGCGGGAAGGAATTGTTGTTTCGAAGGGGTGAAGCTATTGTTCTCTGTAGAACTGGGAACCCTAACGGGCCCTTTGTCCAACCCCCAGATGATTTGTGAGTGAATAATAGAGCAGCGGTGGAATGGTACTGACAGGGGAAAACCGAAGGACTTTGAAGAATTTCCTGTCTGGTGCCACTTTCTCCCATATGAACCGCCCTGGGCGCGAAGTAGGGCCTCTGGGGTAAAAATCCGGCCTGTAGGAGGGTAGTGTTATGTAAAGTTGGCGCAACAGATGTCGGGGCTACAAGTTATGGTGATCCTTTTGCTGTCACCATCGGAATCATTATTAAATCCTACATATATTTTAATATTATCGCCCCATTCAATCCTTGGTCTGGTATGCTGTCTCTTTCCTTCGGGTATTGTAAATGAAACTTGGTATCATTTAAAATATTTCCTGGAACTTGTACGTCTGATTTATTTATTAACGCTGTCAATTTCTCAGACTTTGTAGGAGTCTCTAGATAAGAATCGGCATTAGTTATTAGATTTATAATCAGATTTACGTGGGTCTGCGTCCGAAATATTTGCAGGTTTCCTGTGAGGAATTACTTCGCGTTTGTTTACGTCATCATTTCAGGAAATGTTATCGGTAGAATGAAGCAGCTTGCGAACTCTGACCTTTGACCGCTGTAATGCGCTGTATTGTTAAACCGTCGTTTCAATTTTAATTTTACAAAAACTGCATTATTTCGACAACTTCATAAAATTGGTTATGACTAATGAGAGTTATGAAGGATAAAATGTCATGGTCACTTTTGGGTCACGACCAACATCTTAATTAGTTATGGATGCTGTGGATAATTTTTGTTGTTTTGCGTCGAATTATTAATAAATTGGAAAGTATATGGAAGGAAACGGTCGTACACAGTGTATTTTTGTTTGTTTAATATATCTCTCAAAATAAACACGGAATATTTCCTTAACAGAATTAACCAAATTATCTTTGAATGTTGATGTGTTGTATTTGAGGTATGATATAATGATTTTATAAATATGGATGTGCTTCGGTGTCAGAGGATTATGGTAATACCCAGAATTTTTTTTGGAGGATCTGAGAGATATAGGAAAAACCCTGAGTCATTATTCCCAGGCTCAAATATTTGAGCCTGGGACCTGTTGAATATGAAGCAGGAGAAATAACCGTTAGGTTGGCAGTACGTCTACAAAACAGTGTTCTAGAACAATTCAGTTCAGTTCAGCTATACCGCTGATTACACCTACGTAGTCCACTCTACTAAAACACGTAAGCTGCTGAAGACACAGTCCATTACGTGTTGAAGTCAGCAACAGAAAATGTATGTACGAAGTAGCAATCGTATCTATTAGTTTCAAAAAATTAAAGAGAACCACCTGAAGATGACCAGTAAAGGTTGAAACATGTAGTAGGTTCTTAATGAACATTGAAAACTGTAACAAAAAATTGTGTGGTCGAATTTTTAACCCCCATAAAAAGGAGTTATAACAACGAGGATTGGCGGGGCATGTAGATTGAATCGGGTATATGAAAGTCGTACGAAGTGTTATCGGGAAGTCCTGAACGAAACAGACCATTTGGGATAAGTAGGAATCGATGACGGGAAAATATTAAAATGGCAGACATCAACTGGATTCATTTGGCTAAAGACTGAGGTGACTGTCGATTTCTTTTGGAGATTCGTGAACATCGAATAAGTCGGACGTGAATGTGTCGATGTCATGAGAGCGAAAGGATAAAAACTCTTTGTGTCTGAGTGCTGTAAGAAGATGTATCAGATGAGATTCGAGCAGTGTGTCTCATGAAGAATAGTAGTTGAGGTAACGTATTCCAAGTCACTCATTCGCTAGCCTGAAGGAAAGAGAGACATTTACATTCCACTACGAAGCCGCGGCTGCTAAGGAAGTGGGAACAGGTCTCGTGTCACGACACACAACGAGTTTGTCTCTGAAGAGATGGGTCTAGTTTTCCAGCGGACTTCAGTAGGGCATGCGCTCAGGAGTTGTCCACTTCACAGAAGACCACGACGTCAACACGCAACACTAATTCCAAAAATACTGACCACTCGTGTTTATAGATGTTTTAATATCAGTGATCTTGTGATTATTACGTATCATGGTTACACAGAAGAAGGTAATTTTGTTCATGTGTTCCGCGTTTTTTGTGTTACGTGTGTATTGTGTCACGGATTTCAGTGTTACCACTTGCTGTAAACACAATGCCAGTGTTTGTTATGAGTCGTAAATGAGAGAGAGAGAGAGAGAGTTATAAATAGCGAATTTCTTATGAATATACGCAGTAATGTTATCTGTTTGACGTGACTTGCAAAAATTACGTCATCTCAATCTTAAATAGTATCTACAACTTCATACAGTAAATAACAACAAAGAATTCCAGATATAATTAAACATTTATGTGCTCAAGGTCTATTAGAATTCGCTTACGGCATTCCAAGTTAAGTCTGTGTAAAGCAGTATTGCCAACCCACGCAGACCTTAAATTCTCTTGCAGTGCAGTAATAATAAAATAAAACATTTAGGGTTTTTATGTAAGACGCTTTGAACAGTAGTTGTTACTGAGTTAAGAATTATTTAAATTCACATCTACTATTTTATTTTTATTTAGTGTTCTGTCTGACGACAGGTCCATATGAACAGGATCCTTCCATCCTTTTCTCGGACTGGGACCTGTTCATATACGTTCTTGGCAGATGATCCAGAAGTGGTTTGCCATTGCCTTCTTCTGTGTGTGAATGGAGTAATTGTTGGGATGCCACGGAGGAAAACTCCGTGTTGCCTAGACCACGGCCTTGCCCAACACAAGTTATAAATTCGGGCACCGCCGGGAATCGAACCCGAGACCCCAGGATTACAAGGCCAGCGTTCTAACCGCTAGACCACCGTGGCAGAAAACTATAATTTTACGTATTTTACTTACTTTTTGCCTTGCTTTGAGGAAAGAAATCACCAAGGGCACTGAGCGTGTTTGAGAACAGGACGCTTAAAATAATATTTGGATCTGAGAGGAATGAAGCGATAGGGGAAAAAAACACTGCGAAGAGATTAATCATTTGTTATTTTTACTAAATATTATTAGGGTGATTTACTAAGGAGGAGATGAGGTATGTCACATTGCTTTCGCTTGAGTGATATTTCTGTGTTATGTTAAATTTCTTTCTTTGAAATTCACACACATGTCCCTAAATGTTCATCAGTAAGGTACATCCAAATTCTTGATTTGATGTTCTTTATTAAATCAGATTGATGATATTAACAGATCGTCCTTTTTGATACGAGGTAATGTAGGATGGTACAGTATTTTTAAAAAAAATTCGCTGGGCGCACGTAGAATTTTGGAGGGTTCAGTGCAGCCCTCGGGCCGTGGGTTGGGAACATTCATTTGCTAAGTTGGACCGATAATATGCGGCCGTGGGGGCTAATACAACGCAGATCAGTCGAAACGGATTCGACACTTGCGAGATATCAAACTTTTTGACATCAATGAGCTATTTAGGTCCTTGGCCTGATTTTTTGAGGTGAAACGCTTTGCAGTTCCGTGCCAGTGGATACTCAGGCACTGCAATTCTTGAATGAACTTCGTTGGCATTGTTTCACGTTCGATCATGGTCGTGTTATGTGGTTGAACTCGTTTTAGTCACGTTGAACTTGGTCTGATGACAAGGTGAGATTTCAGGTTCTTAAAGCGGGCGAGTGTGAAGATGGCGTCTGGGATGTTGCGACCTAGAAATTTACCAACGTTTCAGAGGTCCTCAGAGCCTCCATCGTCAGGACGATGGGTCCTGATGCTGGAGACAGTACTCAGTTACCTCTGAGATGTTAAAAATATATTAAAATTGGCCGTCAATCACAATATAAGATAATTAAAAGATTAAAACATCATTTTACGTTCCGTATCGAGTACTCGATTTACATGTGGAACATTTTACGACATGTTTCGGCTATATATAGCCATCATCAGGTGTTATGTTATAAACTTTTTAACTGAATTACTGATTTTTAATGATTTTTAGTTTACATTTTTCTTATCATGTTCACGTCCTTCATATTGTATCTTCATCCGTTGTTGTGTTGAGCAAGTTTACATGATTACTGTCAGCTATTTATTTTGTTTTCTATATTCAATTTTCATTAATAGTATTGAAACCTTTACTTCACAGTCCAATATACACAACATTGGCATCACTACGAAATACAATCATATTAGTGACATGTGACACAACAACGGATGAAGATACAATATGAAGGATGAGAAAATGATAAGAAAAATGAAAACTAAAAATCATTAAAAAATCAGTAAAATTCAGTAATTCAGTTAAAAAGTTTATAACATAACACCTGATGATGGCTATATATAGCCGAAACATGTCGTAAATGTTCCACATGTAAATCGAGTACTCGATACGGAACGTAAAATGATGTTTTAATCTTTTAATTATCTTATATTGTGATTGACGGCCAATTTTAATATATTTTTAATACTATTTAAATAAATCACAATATGACGCACCTACAATATCTCTGAGATGTTGGTAAATTTCTACCAGATCGCACGATGTTACGGGACGGATAAGCAAGAATCAGCTTTTCATGATTATATCCAGATTAGTGCAAAGGCTTTCGAGTCATAACGAAAACGTGGAGCACTCAAGAAAAACTGTATTCTGCATAAATTGCATTACATTTTTCGAAGCAACTTTTACTCGAAATTTTTTTCGTTCCGATAAACATGTATCGAATTTCGCTGCAGATGATCGCAGAAATGCGTGCATTATTTTCCGATTCTAACAGATTTCTTTAAATTTCTTGATGACTCTTGGTAAAACCTCCAAATAATTAGATTTAAACAAAGTCCGTTGTATAGATCATCGTATTGTTACGTGCGGATAGATATGGCGGAACTAATATTCTCATTGCTTAAACGTAAAACGCTTTATAGCACTCTGGTATTGCCAAGAAACATTGTTCATGAAACCCAAATGGAAGTCCTCTGGGTTGTGTCGCCGTGTGGATACTAACATTTCAGAAGAAAAAAAAACATACAGGCCCTATTTTCAGACCTGAAGATAGAGGCAGTATGTTTTATCGAGACGTTTGTATCTGCTTACAAATTTTTATACGAAGTTACTGCCCAGAAGATCAATATCGACATTTCGAAGAAGAAGATGAATCTGTCCTTGGGCGTCTTCCTCCGGTACAGGTCCGTTTACGTAATGACGGAACCGCAATTCGTTATTAGTCGTACTGGAGGGGAATTTGGACGCAGTGGGGAATAACCGGTTCCAATTCCTGTAAAATTTCCTTGTTTTCAGAACTGCGTGATCACGGCCGCTGAAATCAGGAAAAGTGAAAAACGGCTTGAATTCTGACGACACCATCAAATTACTATGAGCTGTGGCTTAATAATTTAATGTCCTTCCGCAAATATTATTATGGTAATTAAATAAATGAATTTAAGATGGCTCTGCATGCAGCACATATGGATGAGAAGAGAATGCTTAAATTTTTTTCTGAAACCCTGAAGGGGAGAGACCATTGGGAAGTCCAGATGTAGATGAATGGGTAATATTAAACCGGATACGATTATTGAAGAAATCGAATGTCATAATTCTAAGTTCTAAGACACAATCTAGTGAGAGGCTTTTGTGATCACGGTAATGGACCATTGTTCTCCATAAAAGGAAGGGTAATTTGTGATCAGCTGAGAAACTATCAGTCTCTCGATAATAACTCTGATTCATGGAATTGGTTCAAAAAAATGCATAAGAGGGTTGTATCTGTTTATAATTTTGTATTAATATAATAATGACAGTAACTCATTGTATACCATGAAAAGATAGGATGATAAATCAGCAATGAATTGTAAAGGATATGAAAGGAAGCAGTCATGGACTATCCTAGCACTAGTGTGGAGAGACTGAGGACAACCGTAAACAACTTCAGTCAAGATAGCTGCTTCCTGGGCCTTGATTTGAATCTGGGAGCTGCTGGGTACAATGCAGTGCTGATAGATGATATTTCTTTTGTTATTGAGAAGATTTATTAGCATACGTCTCCTCAGATTTAGGCTAAGTAAATTAAGAGATGGAGTTTGGGGTAGCTCAGTCAGTCCGAATGACTGGGGCTCGATCCGTGGCACAGGCAAGAGATTTTTCATCTGGTGTCTGTGTCTGGACTGGCTCCCGGTTTTGCCAAGCCTTCTATCCAGAAGGTACCAGCGGTCCTTTCCGTGGGGGTATAGTGCAGCTGACATGACGCTGACCACTCAACCTTGTCTAGTTCTGAGATCCGGAATGTGTAGGAGCTACTTTCTTACTTTTAATATCAGGCAGGTCATTTTAAATTCTAATTTGAGCATTTTATCACTTTCTTTTATTTACAGAAACCAAAATATCCAAAGTCAGTCTTCTTCATCGTCAGCAATGAGTTTTGTGAAAGATTTTCATATTATGGAATGCGAAGTAAGTAAATTCATTCTTACTGACACGTAACCCTGGTGTGTGTGTGTGTGGTTGTTGGTTTTTTTTTTTTTAAGTTTTCTGTCTAACGACAGGTCCATATGAACAGGATCCTTCCATCCTTTTCTCGGACTGGGACCTGTTCATATACGTTCTTGGCAGATGATCCAGAAGTGGTTTGCCATTGCCTTCTTCTGTGTGTGAATGGAGTAATTGTTGGGATGCCACGGAGGAAAACTCCGTGTTGCCTAGACCACGGCCTTGCCCAACACAAGTTATAAATTCGGGCACCGCCGGGAATCGAACCCGAGACCCCAGGATTACAAGGCCAGCGTTCTAACCGCTAGACCACAACACACAAAAAATTTCAGCAAATTTACTATAGATTCATGTGTAAAATTATAATCCCCTCTGAAACGTCGGTCAGTTTCAGACAGACTACGTGGCTCAAGACCCCATCTTCATGTTTGTCACCATGAGAACCTGAAACTACACTGTTGACTGTTTCAGCAATACTTGCCCTGTACTTGAGGAACATTCTCTTATACAGCGATGACGATGCCACGGTTATATACCATGTATTTGCCATGTTCTGCTACTTCTTTCCGCTCTTTGGGGCCATGTTGGCTGACACTCTGATTGGAAAATTCAGGTGAGTCTTGAGTTTGAAAATCCATAGAACTTTGTAAATAATTTGACACACATAATGTGTTCAATCTAACATAGAAGTTATACAGGGTGTTCAAAAGTCTCAGTAGTCTCAAGCCAAGAACACGAAGAAAATGGCAACATGATTACGTTTGTCCACGTTGGTAGCATTGATTTATGACAGTTGTTTACTACTAAGAAGTGATTACAAGTTACGGGATATTAAATATTATATGTTAAATGTTTATGTTGTTAGTTATTTGATGTTTTTAGATCCAATAAAGAATTTTAGTGATTTGTGTCAGTAGACGTTTAACGTGCTCGTATTGCAATGCTTGCATTTTCAACATTATCAGATGTAAAAACAGAATTTTATTGAAGTCTTGTTTGTTTTTGTTTTTAGGACCATCTTCTATATTTCCATCGTTTATGCCATCGGGAATGTTGTCATATCGGTCGCTTCAGCAACAGGAGCAATTGAAGTGCCTGCCAGGTAAACACGCCGTCATAATTTCTTGGTCCGTTTTTAAAATTTTGTCATCGTGCTCAAATATTTTATGTGTCACTTTGAATAAGATAATTTTTATACAAATTTGACATTTTAAATCAAAATTTCAAATTTTTATACGAATTTGACATTTTGAATCAAAATTTCAAATTTCTATACAAATTTGACATTTTGAATCAAAATTTCAAATTTTTATACAAATTTGACATTTTGAATCAAAATTTCAAATTTTTATACGAATTTGACATTTTGAATCAAAATTTCAAATTTTTATACAAATTTGACATTTTAAATCAAAATTTCAAATTTTTATACGAATTTGACATTTTGAATCAAAATTTCAAATTTTTATACAAATTTGACATTTTGAATCAAAATTTCAAATTTTTATACAAATTTGACATTTTGAATCAAAATTTCAAATTTTTATACAAATTTGACATTTTGAATCAAAATTCAATTTTTTTCATTGTATAAAATAGTTATATATGAAGGTTATGATAAAGTTGTCCCTGAAAAATTTACTAAGCACTGTGCCATGCTGGTGCACATCAGAATGTAGGTCTAGGCCTTCCCTTTCTACCAACCTCAGCACTACGTAATAGTTACTGTCATGCCCCGGTTGATTTACCCTTGAGGAACAAACAGTGGTAATAATTTCATATAAGGCTGGACAGATCCCAGGTCCCACGGCCAATCTGTAAATTGTGGGGGGGGGGGGAAACCCTGTCTTGCCAGGAATCAAACCCCTAGTCGTCTAGCCCGCAGCTGCTGAGGTTATAGATGCGAAGAATTTAAAAGCAGCCCTGCTAGTTGAAGTCTCACGTGATGCACTTCCATAACTTCTCCTTCTTATAGAACACTTTTTATTTCTTCTGCAGGGAACTTAGTATAGTTGGGTTACTTCTGATTGCTATTGGCACGGGAGGAATCAAGCCTTGCGTATCAGCGTTTGGTGGAGATCAGTTCAAATTGCCACAGCAGGAGAAACAACTTCAGCAATTCTTCTCATTGTTCTACTTTGCCATCAATTCCGGAAGTCTCATTTCAACGTTCCTGACTCCGGTTCTCCGAGAAGATGTCAAGTGCTTTGATCAGGACACGTGCTATCCTCTGGCTTTCGGGATACCCGCGGTTCTCATGATCATTTCTGTCAGTAAGTGGGAAAAATAAGGAAAGATTTATTTAACAGTAATCGAATATAAATTAGAATCGGATATATTGTACGGAGGTAAACTGGGACAGTGGTTACGCTGTTAAATGTTATTAAACCTTATTTTTACGTTCTTAAAAGATGAAAACCTAAATTTTCTTTGTCTCTTTCCTAATCTGTATACATTTTTGAGATCAGACTTAAACAAACTATGAAATTACACTATATAATAAACCTTGTGGTCATAATAACTGAGCTGAGTCATGAAGATGGATGTCTCCTTCGTTGTAACATTGTGTAGTCCGGTAGAAGTTACCAAAGTTTCAGGGTACTTACTGCCTCCATCATCAGGGTGAATCACTCTTTTTTAATGGAGAATACCAGATTACATGGTGCAGCATCCCAGAAGGCAGTCATCTTCATAAGTTTTGCGTAGCGTGTTGTATATTGCAGTGTCATGTTTTCTTTTCCGCAGTAATCTTTGTTCTCGGCAAGAGGCTGTACGTTATTAAAAAACCAGAAGGGAATGTTTTGCTGTCAGTCTCTAAGTGTATTTGGGTGAGTGTTTCTAATCACAGATTAGTTTAATAAATTAATTTTATTCTATGGGTTCTGTCAGATAAAAAATGTCGGGATATGTGGTACCACGAGGTAAGTAAGTTAATACTAAATTCTGTAAGGTAAAGGTAAGTTAAGTTTTAAGGTTCTTACAGCAACAAGTATGAAGATCACTGGGATATTGTGCTATGTAGTCTGATAGAAATCGACCAACACGTTTCAGAAGTGCTTACAGCCTCCATCATCAGGACTCGTCCTGAATGACTGCCATCCCCGGACAGAAGTCTTGGATGATCCCTGGTATGGACGTTGTGGTAGAGAGAAGAATCCTGGCCTAAAGTTTATTTGAATTAAAAGCAAGATGGGGGTGTGAAAATTTTGTGCTGAATTTTCAACCATTTTTCAATATGTCTTTTAGAATATCAGTGCTTTTAATGACAATTCAGGTTGAATAGAATTTTGTGATAATGAAAGACCAATAATAAATTTTTTATATACCAATTTAATCACCAAAAGTTCTTCTCGATACGTGTAAAAAATTCAAAATCTGATACATCATTTTTGCACTAAAATTTGTTATGATTACCTAATAAACAGGAGAGAAATGGTAACACAGTACGAGAACATTTTGTCAGGCTGTCGTCATTTAAACCTTTATCGTGTTGACAGAACGCAGACGAACAGGAAGACTCCTGCTTTTCATAAATTTTTCTTTTTCTTTAATTTCAGCATGCTCTAATAAGGAAGGGAAAGTTGAAGAAGCATGATAAGCGTGAACATTGGCTGGACTACGCTGATGATAAATACGATAAAACTCTGATTAACGATACTAAGGCGACATTACGGGTTCTCTTCCTCTACCTTCCGCTTCCATTTTTCTGGGCACTTTTTGATCAGCAGGTGAGTGCAATCATTGAAATAAGTAACTGCCTGCAACTACAGATTTTCATCTATAACACGCATACTTAATAATTACTTTAATTTATAAATTAATTAGTGAGTCGCGACGGCACTTTCACAAAATACAGAGCAATTAAGGAAGTCTTTTTTATTCGAGACAACTGTCCTCTGGGTTGTAGTTACACCATGTAACCTATTACAAGTTTATCAACATTTCAGAGGTGCTGTCTGCCTCCATCATCAGGGTGATGAATAAGCTGTGTGTAAGGAATTAGCAGGACAAGGTAGAACATTGGCCGGACCAATGAGGAGATGATTGGGCGTGAGGCCGAGGGATCCACTGGTGGTGGTGGTGGACAGATCTTAAAATATCATTAATCTCATTGGTCAGAGTTTGTATCATTTATGAATTTAATTAACTTAAAAACATCCACATAAAAAATGTGTGTTGTTACACTTCGCAGACCAGAGTTTATTATATAATAACTTGTTTGAGAAATTTGGATTTGAGGTCTCCTGTGTTCTTTTTGGTTTTCATGCCACGTAGTTTTGTAGATGGAGATGATACATCCCTCTGGAATATTGGTAAGACCGCAGTTATTAAGTCGCTGTGTATGATTATGTTGAATATGAAGTCTTAGTGCTCACAAATGAGTTCTGATAGTATATATATATAGTTAAAATATATAATAAAATTCAGGTCAATACACAAAACTTTATTTAGATGTTAAAATTTAAAATTTAAATGTTAAAATTTAAAATTTAAAATTTGCGCCATTCATCACTATAAGGATGTCCAAAACTTATTTGCATATAAAATAAATAACTCCCAAATTTTATTACATTTATTTACAGAATAATCAAAACAAACATAAGATGCGTAAAATGGGAGGATCAGCGGAACACATGCTACAATAATGAATATATTGAAAGACATGCATTATAATATATAAAATAGTTTTAAAAGACAACACCTGAAGATGATGTATTACATCGAAACATGTTGTGAAGTGAATGAAAGCGCTCTATTGTAACATCCTTATAGTAAATGGCGCAAATTTAAAATTTAAAATTTTAACATTTAAATTTTAAATTTTAACATTTAAATTTTAAATTTTAACATCTAAATAAAGTTTTGTGTATTGACCTGAATTTTATTATATATTTTAATCAAAAAACACAAACATGACGCATGAAAACCTTAAATATATATATATAGTGTTAACGTATCTGTTTCAGGGATCTCGTTGGACATTCCAGGCCACCAGAATGAATGGGGAATTGGGTGACTGGACTCTAAAACCAGATCAGATGCAAGTTGTGAACCCTCTACTTATTCTGATTTTTATACCAATCTTTGAAACTGCGCTGTACCCTCTTCTAGCAAAATGCAATATAAAACGGCCTTTGCAGAAGCTTGGGATTGGTGGCGTCCTGGCCGCCATAGCTTTTGTCGTCTCGGCAATTGTCGAAATCCAATTACAGGTATTTATGTGTGTGTGTGTGTTATTGTGGATAGTGAAAATTAAAATGTAAAGTAGAAAAACTCTTCAAATTATGCGCGATGCTATTTTTCAAGCTCGTAATCCGGGTTATGATTCCGGTATGCGTTATTTAAAGACGTTCATGAAATACTTATTTTTTTTCGTACTAGTCTCAAACATTTAAAAATGGTAATGTGCTCCTGAATTTTACTTGTTGGTGAGAAAAACATTTCAGAATACTGTGTTTTCATAGTGCCCTTTCGTGTGACAGTGTAATTTTTCTTCCTGGACAGACACGCTACTAACGACTAGTGCCAACAGATGTCAGAATCATTGTTTTTTACCACATTGATATATCTGTAGTGGGAGACATGTTTTTTTTTTTTTAAATTGATCGTTCTTAATTTTGATATTCATAAGAAGAATTCCAAAAATCAGCTAAAACTTTAAGGGTTCAAAATTCTGAATAAAAGAAAATACAACAATTATTTATTTTAATCCGTCTTATCACAATATTTAAAATTTCTTATAATTAAGATAATAAAATATCATTGATGTTCCATATCGATTGATCGATTTACATTTTGGAACATCCTTTACACAACATGTTTCAGTTTTTATAAAACCATCTTCAGGTGTAAAAGATTTACGAACTTAAAACTCAAATATGATTCCATTTTGGTGATGTTTCATGCCATTTGTTTTTTTCAATTTTGGGCGAGGTGTTGTCTTTTCTTAAATTTTTTTATCAGATGTACATATCGGTCAAAGATGTAGGAGTGATTGTTCCGATATGTCCAGAAGTACTACTGTCATCGTATAGTTGTGGGTCAATACTCTAACACCTCGCCCAAAATTGAAAAAAACAAATGGCTTAACTAAAAAGCTAGCCCTTCCATACCACTTATTTTAATATTATCATTTCAGTTTTATATGACTTGATGTCTACTTCATTGCCTCTGCTGTGAGCTCGTGTTTTTATTTTCCCAGGATACATACGCGGTTCTTCCACAATCTGGGGAGGCTCAACTCAGAATTTTTAATGGCTTTAACTGTCCGGTTACAGTTGATGTGTCTGAGGTAGACCGCGTTACAATTGAACCCCTCAGCTACTGGAACGCCCAGACTCTGTCTGTGGACGGTAACAGAGTATATAATGTGGAAGTTCGTGGTGATGGATGCAGTGACCAATTTGAATTTAGAGGATTCGTAAATGTAACAGAGAACGAGGTAATATGCGATAAATCACTTATTAGAACGTAATTAAAATTTTGCATTTAAAAAAAAATTGAAACATAATTACTTCAAGTAAAATGTTAACAAAACTGCTTTATTTTTGCCTCATTTTTCAGATGATCATTGATAATCTTAAGAGAGTGTAGATTATAGGTTACGTTCTGATGAAGTTTTGAAGAATTTGATCATAAAAGTTGCAGTTCAAACATTTTTTCTTTCATCAGTAAAATAAAACAATTATAAGAATTTTTTTTTTTTGTTATAGACCTCACGAAATAAAATATGGCCAGTCCCACAAATTTGAATTTTGAGGCAATTTGTAAATAATGTTCTGCATTTTGTGACTCAAATTGGAAACAATAATTATTTTTCTAACGCGTTCCAGAAAATAAAGTACTTGTTCGTGTAACAATTTTAGATACAGACTATGCAAAAATGTCATGTTTTCAATGAAGTTGGCAGAAAAATGGAAGACAACAAAATGTAATATCAAAATTTGTATTTCTTTTGTGTCCCGCAAGAAATATGAAACTTCTAGAATTTTGTAACATCCACAGACTGTCTCAAAATATGAACCTTCTTCTAACTATAATGTAGAGGAAAATTAAACAAAGATGTTTATTCCTAATTACCTGTTTACGCACACAGAAAGAGACAGTTGAATTATCCAGAGGGTGCACAAAAATATGTTTACCGAGACCTCCCGCGTAGCAAAAGTTTGAAGTCGGAAATGAACTAAATGTTTGTATCTGCCCTTTTTCACAAAAAAAATGTTTAATTTTTTTAATCATAACAGCGGCCAAGTTGTGGCTGAAATGTGTTCACAACTAACGCTTGAATCACAGGTGGTTAAGAAATTGCTTTAAATCTGTACAGCACCAAACATTTTCTCATTTCAGGGCACATCGTACTTCATAACCGGTGATAGTTCTAATGCAACGATTGTTTCTCTGGAAACCTCATCATCACCGTACGATATCATCGATAAGTCTAAATCAGGAGATCCTTTGCTTAGGTAATGTTTTCTTCGTACTACGAAAATTTTGCTTTCGTCAAAAGTGACAACCATTTGAATAAAATATATCTGATACATATTTTCCAAAACACTGTACTGTGAGCCACTGTTCTTTTAATTTAATGGTTTAAAGTGAATTTTATCAATAAATTACGTGTTAATTTTTGTCATGTCAGTCCCATCTGCATGCCTGAAAGGGAATTTCAATCAATAGTGGGATTTTAGGCTGAAAATTAAAGTATACAAAACAATAATTTTGCCTGTTGTTTTGTATGGGTGCGAAACATGGTCTCTCACTCAGAGGGAGGAACACAGATTGCAGGTGTTTGAGAATCGGGTGTTGAGGAGGATATTTGGGCCTAGGAGAGAAGACGATGGGGCGTGGAGAAAACTACATAATGACAAACTTGAAAATCTGTACTGCTCCCCCAGTATTGTGAGGGTGATTAAGTCGAGGAGAATGAGATGGGCTGGACATGTAGCGCGCATGGATGGAATAAGAGTTGTGCACCGGGTACTGGTTGGGAAGCCTGAGGAGAAGAGACCTCTGGGGAGACCTAGACGTAGATGGGAGGATAATCTCAAGCGGGATCTATGGGAGATAGGAGTTGAAGGAGACTGGATTTTGTTGGTCCAGGACAGGGACCGGTGGAGGGCTTTGGTTAATTCGGTGATGAACCTTCGGGTTCCGTAAGCCATCTGGTTGGTTGGGTCCACTATTTGGGAAGCCTGAGGGGAAGAGACCGCTGGGGAGACCTAGACGTAGATGGGAGCTGAAGGAGACTGAATTTTGTTGGCCCAGGGCAGGGTCCGGTGGAGGGCTTTGGTTAATTCGGTGATGAACCTTCGGGTTCCGTAAGCCATCTGGTTGGTTGGGTCCACTATTTGGGAAGCCTGAGGAGAAGAGACCTCTGGGGAGACCTAGACGTAGATGGGAGGATAATCTCAGGCGGGATCTATGGGAGATAGGAGTTGAAGGAAACTGGATTTTGTTGGCCCAGGACAGGGTCCGGTGGAGGACTTTGGTTAATTCGGTGATGAACCTTCGGGTTCGGTAAGCCATCTAGTTAGTTTAGTTAGTGGGATTTTAGGTTTTCACGAGCTGAGTCCGAAGGTTGGGTTTGTAGTGTCGTGTAGTCTGGTGGAAGTTTACCGACGTTTCAGAGGTCCTTACTGCCTCCATCATCTCAGCTAGTTGCCCTGATGTTGGAGGCAGTAGAAGACAGCTAATTTCATATATAAATGAGTCTCATTGTGGTAAATGTTTACTAAATTTTATGAAATAATTGTATAAACTGAGGAACTTAAACACTAGAAAATAATATATCTCTTTATGGTAGCTAATATTATGTCTAAGTTGGGAGTCTTTAAATCAGTAAATTTTTGTATATTGTTTAAAATTTCTCGCAGGTTTATACACAGCCATCAAATTGACTTCTTTTAACATATTCGTGTAGATAATCGTGCAACCACTTCAGCACATGTTATCGTCGTGGATGTTCAAGGCATTCAGTTGAGAAGAATTTCTTTTTTTGCAGGATACTTTATGGTTTCGCGGATATGCAGGTTAACCGAACATTGAGATTCGAAGAAGTGGATGATGGTACAGAGACAAAAGAATTCACACTATTTCATAATACACACACGACAGAAACTGAAGAAATACCGCCTACTACGTAAGTGAAAATTTCTAACTTGGCGCACGGCAAGGGAATACATAAAAAAAATATATTACAGTGAGCTCAAGAAGACCTGTCATTTATGTTTTAAAAATACATTTAATTTTATACAAAGTTACTAAAATTATGTAATAAATGTTAATATGTATTTGGGGGGGGGGGGTTATGAAAGAAGCATAGAAATTACATTCTGTGATTTTCGACAGCTATTGCTTATTTAATACTTAATTGCCGCGCAGAACAAAGTTTTCTAATGATTGACGTGTCAATTCCATACATAAAATCTTAATTGTTCTGTGTATCGATGAGGCATTTTGGACAGATGAAGTTTAAACTGCAAACTGATTTCACTGAGTTGTACTGATGCTATGGTTTAGACGATTTTATTGTGGTCTCGTAACCATGTAATCTATTTTCTCATAATGCAAAATGTTGCAGCTACCACGTATCACTCGATGGTACAAATCTCGAAGAACAGAAACTGCAACTCGGAGGAGTTTATACTTTAATTATTCACGAAAGTGCTAATGAAATTGTAAGTACATAACATTTTTTTATTATTATTATTATTTACTGTGGGGAAGCCCCAGAAAATAAACTTCTTTAGCGTATTATAGTACAAGCGACAAATATAAAAATGTGATTGAAGTAGAAATTGATCATCTATGTACACAGTAACCAATGAACTAGAAGATTGACTTTAATATTATCAAACTAGTAGTTTGTCTCATTTATCTCATGTATGCTACATGACCCATCCGTCTCATTCTCCTTGATTTGATCACGCCGGTAGAATACGTGAAGAGTGAAAATGTAAAAGCTCCTCATTATGTAGTTTTCGCCAGTGTCCAGTCACTTGACTTCACCCCTCTCATGTCCAAATATTTTCCTAATGCCATATTTTCATATGTGTTTTCCCTTTAGAATGACAGACCATGTTCCACACCCACGTAAAATAATTTTTGTGACATTTATTCCAGAGGATGAGCCTGCTTACAATAACTCAGCCGAACACCGTCCACATGCTGTGGCTAATCCCACAGTATTTTATCATAACCATGGGAGAAGTGATGTTTTCTATCACCGGTTTGGAATTCTCCTTCACGCAGGTACGCCCCCGTCATCTGTCCAGATGAAACCATCTAAATTATTCATGGCATCTTGAAGATTCTGTTTGTCCCTACAATGTTACATATATGAAGGTGGCTGTGTTCTGTGTCGTGCCGCGTAGTCTGGTAGAAGTTTGCCGGCGTTTCAGAGGTCCTTACTGCCTTCATCATCAGGGCATCGGTGAACTTCTGTGAGACTAACGCGGCGCAACGACACATAAGACAGCCATCCTCAAAATGTCATGAAAACCTCAAATCCTACATTACACATGATTTACGAGTCTCGTGCATTAGTGCTTATGGTGTTAAGTCGATGTATTGGTATAAATATTGTTTTTGTTTTTTTTGGTGTGTTCCAGGCTCCTGTCAGCATGAAGTCTGTTCTTCAAGCTGGATGGTTGCTCACAGTTGCATTTGGTAACCTCATCGTGGTCATCATCGCAGAAGCAAAATTCTTCGACAGCCAGGTACCGTTACTGTCGTCAGTTCATTGGAATCAGCCCCCCCCCCCCCCTTTAAAGCACAGTAATAACTTGCAAATTTTACGCAGAATTGTCTGTGATGGTGTTTGACTCAACTTTTCACAAAAGATTACTTAGAAATAAGAAACCTATGAAATAACCACCATTGTATCACCTGGCGATGAGAATTATTTTCTTAATTTCCTCCGTTATATTTTAATTTTTACTTCTGTCTCATTCCACGATCTTCTCAGACTCGCAATTTCCCACTTGATGAGAATCTGGATTTTAATTTGAATACAGATGTTCAGAATTAACTTTTTTTTCTCCTGTGGCTCTATTATTCTTGAAGAACCTTGGAAAACTTGAGGTTCTCACAGCGGTGAGTATGAAGATATCCGTCTGCTGGGTTATTGCGCTGTGTAGACCACTAACTCGGCCCTTTTCAGGGCCCTTATCCATACAACCAAACTCACCTTTCTCTCTCTACTTTCTCTCCCTCTCCCACTCTCGCCCACGTGCTACCATTGGTCCACTCCCATACCTGCTCCCATTGGCTCGGGGTAGGCTACACACCTTTCACTTCCCGGCCTATAAATCCAGCTCCTCACACCCTATTGGCATATTCATCGCCCTGATGACGGAGGCAGTATGACCTCTGAAACGTTGGTTAACATCGACCAGACTACACAGAGCAACAACCCAGAAGACGGATATCTTCAACCTTGGAAAAGCATCGTTACGTTATACGAGGTTCAGAATTGTTCTTCAACAGTTGGTTAGACTCCTTTAACTAGGGAGTCAGCCCATGAAAAATTACCAAACATTACTAATTATTAAAGTTAATGGTGTAATGATTCATATATACAAAGCGGAGCTAAAAATGATGTTATAACGTGGGCTAATTTAAATTTACACGAAAAGATTATTTCCAACTTTAGAATAATCTTATTTTAAAATATTTATACATTTAGAGTCTGCTTGTTTACCAAAATAATGATTGCTCCAATTTGCGATAACAACGCATCACCAGCGAGATATCAGACGTTGATTAATGTTTATTATTTTTTTTCCAGGCACACGAGTTCTTCCTGTTTGCAGGGCTTATGTTGGTAGACATGGCAATATTTTCACTGATGGCTATGAAATATAAATATGTTGAAGTTCCTAAAGCTGAGGATGAAGATGAAAGCAAGAGCGGCGAGTTAGCGCTGAAGGAGACACAATTCAGTAAAAAAAATGGCATCGATAATACGTCATTCAAGGGTGACGAACAGGGATAATGAAATTTCCATATCGTCATCAGCGATGACTGTAAATAACTTGTAATCTAACAGTGACATTTTATAATTCAGAATATTAAAATAATTTTTTTTTCAGGAACAGCCGCAGATACCAGCGAATATTGGAATGGTTATTTTATATAATAATAGTTTTATTCGGTGTAACTATTAATATATTTTCCCCCACCTTTTGTCTGATTACATTTTGAAATTATTAAACAGGGTTGCATTATAACCTCAAATGTTCTCATTGAATTAAATTACAGACGATTGTAAAACCACTTGTTCCATAAATAAAGCTACTACATTTTGTTTAATTGAAGGAACAGGAAAAACATTTATGAATGAAGATCGAGCCATTTATGCAGCTTTGGAAGAAGAATGGATTATTTTCTATGCTACTTCGTCGTCATGTCTATTTATCCTTATTCGCTCTGTATGGAATTAGGAGGAAATGCCAAAGCAGCGGAAGGAATCTGTTATCGTACCAATTTGTAATAATTATCGAGGAATCTCTCTTATCATCCGCCTGCAAAAATTTTTCCAACGGCAAGGCTGACTCCATTTGCCAGTGAAATTATTGCGGATCGTCGGTGTTGATTCTGTGATGATCGATCTACGATTGATCAGATTTTCTACATTTGCCAGATACTAGAGAAAAATGGGAGTACGATGGGACGGTATTTCAACTGTTTCTAGACTTCAAGAAAGCCTCTGACTCAGTTAAAGGAGAAACTCTTTCTATTTTGCTTGAATTTGGTGCACCTAAGAAGTTCGTCAGACTAATTAAAATGTATTTCGTGAAACCCCTAGAAAAAATTCATGTCTGGGAAGACCTTAGGGAGACAGGAATCGATGGATCGAACTGGATGCAGCTGGCTCAGGATAGAGTCCAGTGGCAGGCTTTTGTGAACACAGCGATGAACCTTCAGGTTCCATAAAGAAAGTGGGCTGTTCTCTGACAAGCTGAGTATACAATTGATTTTTCTAAGAATTTCCAGCGCCGTTAAGTGAGTTGTCTTCAGCTGTTCCTGATATCAGATTAAACCCTGTTTAAGCAACTTCAGCTGTACATTGCTGAAACTCTGCTTTAAAGACTTTTTTTGCTGAATGCCGAACATAGTAATGTTGCGATAGTAACATTGTTATTGTTCCTTACTTGTGATAAAAGACATCTGCTGGGCAGGTGTCAGTTTTAGATTACTTGGACGATTAATATGTGTATTGATCATTTTATATGTACGTGATTGCTGTGAATGACGTATGTGTGAAAATTGTGAATAAGTTACGATTTTTGGATGTGAAAATGTATTTAATTTTTTCCACTTCCCAGTCCTCATTCCTGAAACAATCCCCACAAAACACCATTTTTACAGCATAAAATGTACTGATCTTAGAAAATTCTGCTTGTATTTTGGCTGGTATTTGGGTAAAATCTAGGCTGATGCAAAATTTCTTGTGTTAATTAATTTGAAACATTAACGAACCCATTCTGACGAACATAACTTGCCACGTGGTCTTTGGTCCCTAGGTATGACATACACCATTAATAACTCAATTCAATTCTTTTTTATTAGTTAATAATAATAATTAATTAATTAATAATAATAATACTTTCTGTGACTAAAAATACGACATAAGGTTAACCGGTAATATTATTATTATGAGAAATATCGGCAAATGTTATCAGAAAAAATTAAAACAATACAGCAAATTCAAATGTTTGAATTTTTAAGGAAACGGGAATAGACTTCTTTTTTTTTTATTACAACTACTGAGGCAAAGACCATATTAAAATTATCGATAGAATCATAGCAATAGAGGAGTGATTGGAATATCTTCACCAAGTAAACTCATGATTTTTGTATTGGTGTAGCCTCCAGTTATGAAATAACTTCTGTTATGGTAACACATACGAAGTGAAGTGGGCATTAACATTAAGCATAGGCTCTGTGGACCGGTTAATTTACGTAAGTACAGTTTAAAACACTTGGTTATATTCGTTTATAAGAACTCGTTCACTTATACGCTTTACGAAGCAGCAATTATAAATCTCTATCCAGACGATAAAACTGGAAACATTAAAACTTGTATTCCCTTGCGGTGTGCATTTAGACAGAAAACGTGGATTCGATGGAGCTAAAATATCGTAGTTATTAATGACGTTTAGCAATCCTTTATGTTGCGTATTAAAGTATTTTTAACTCTGCTATGTGATCACTCTGCCGGAAATAACCTAAGTTTTTCATTCATTACGGAAGCATATTTATCTTAAAGATGACAAGTCTTCTGGGTTGTTACGCCGTGTAGTCTGGTAGACGTTTTTTTTTATTGTATCGGTCTATAAAGGGTCTTTTGGGTCATAAATATGTTTCTGAACAGATTGAACACAACTTTCAGACTGTACCTTGTAAATTTTGTTGTAATTCTGGTTTATAATATATTCAGTTGATTGTGTCTCTACTCATTCTCGGTGTCATCGGGCAGTTTTTGGTATTTTTTTAAAAAAATTTGAATCTACTCTTACATCATTTTTTTTAAAAAAGTCTTAGTCAAATTAATATTACATTGGATACAAAATTAATTATGGTCGTGCACAGGGAATCATGGGTAATTGCGTCATCAACATTCCACCTCACGATTCGAGTGGTTTTACGAATTGGAGGAAGTTAAAAATCGTGGGCTTGAAGCCGTGACCTCTTCAATAGGCCTAACATCTATACCAAATTTCATGAAAAGTCTTTTAGTGAGCACAGGCGGTTACAACGCACGAAGATTTCAGATTAGGTGAGGTACAATGACTATGAAGACGTATGGCGTAGTGGAGGTATAGCTACACTCTCTCTTGACCTTGACACTGGGTGGAGGTGAGTGGTCAGCTTCACGCCTCGGCCGCTTTACCCCCGGGGGAAAGTTGTAACGACAAACGGGTATATATCGTTTATACAGGGTGTGGCAAGGAAAAGGGACTGTTTTAAAAACTCTATTTAAATAAAGAATTTGTAGTTGTCAAATTACAAGTATGTCATCTTAAAGTGTATAGCACACACATAGCAAAGTACATACTAAATAGCTTGATGAGAAGCACCCAAGAAATACGGTTTTTTAAAATCGCCCGTTTCCCTGAACAATTCTATATTATCAATGTTTTCTTTTACAAAACCAAGCTAACAATTAAAAGCGTGATGATAGAATGCAAACTAAGTGAAAAGTATAACAAAGAAATGTAATTAACCATAGAACAATTAAAAGTAAAATAAAATTAATAAGGTCTGTGTTCGTGTTGTCAATCTATTACACACACACAGCTCCCTTATTTATTGTCTTCGGAGAAATATTCAAAGAACTCATTCATCACTGTTATATGCAGCATTCATGCTTCTAGGTAATTAACAGAGAGCATGCGTGTTTCGTAGTATATAAACTACATTTAAGTCACGTTTAAACCCTAGACTAATTCTTCGTTCAGTTTTATAGGCCCCGTAACTCAGCGTTTCACAAAAAAAATAATAAAAACTTAACTTTGTTTCGTAGTTATTTAACGACTTATTTACACTTCCATTTTGTTGATACGGAACGGTACGGAACGCCATTGTTGCAGTAAGATTTTATTTGTCACTTCAACTGCACGTGATTCTTTGCAATTCCCTGCTCTAAATAATGTTATAAAAACAATACAAATTAGGGCAACATATCTTATGACAGTACGTGCCCCCCTCCTTTTAAAATCGCAAGGAGGCAAGAGTAATGTTTACCTTGCACCTGCAATGCGGATACAAGCTGTCACGTTCCATGAAAATTACGTGAAATTACGTATCTAATGCCAATGCTGCCAACATCAACCTTGGCCTGCTTTTCAAACGAGAGTCTGTAAAAGCCTATGCCTCACTATTGCTACGGTATGAAGTGTTGTGCCTTGTCTGAGTAATTTACTCCATAAAACCAACACGTTTCTGCTGACAATCAAGATGAATGCGCCCGGAAGAGGGCTAGACGCATTGACCAAGTGAACAGAATATTTTTCATGACGTCACTATGACGTTTTCTGAATTAGTCATCGATTGAATGCAACAGATTTGCGTGCTAGCAATTAGACTATGACGTGGGTCTGTTGAACTAGATTAGCTCAAGACAAAGGTAAAATGGTAACAATAGACATCATGTCTGGGACTTCATTATTTCTGTAGGAACCAAATTACATCGCTAATTCCTTAGCTGAGGTTGTACATTCTGTTGTAAAAACGTACCTTCACGTTAAATGAGGAAGAATCTGTGCGTTGTGATTTCAAATTACCCTTTAAAAGTGTAAGATAATCTAAACATTTAAGAATTCAGTCCGTACCGCGAAGAAAACACTACACTTCACCATTACAAAGATCAACTGGTTAACGCTGTTTAAGGAAATAATCGCTGTTTACATTGAGAATCATAGTTCGTCTGATTAATATTAAAGAATTTAGTCCGTACCGCGAAGAAAACACCGCACTTCACCATTACAAAGATCAACTGGTTAACGCTGTTTAAGGAAATAATCGCTGTTTACATTGAGAATCATAGTTCGTCTGATTAATATTAAAGAATTCAGTCCGTACCGCGAAGAAAACACCACACTTCACCATTACGAATATCAACTGGTTAACGCTGTTTAAGGAAATAATCGCTGTTTACACTGAGAATCATAGTTCGTCTGATTAATATTAGAGAATTCAGCCCGTACCGCGAAGAAAACACCGCACTTTACAATTGCAAAGATCAACTGGTTAACGCTGTTTAAGGAAATAGTCGCTGTTTATTCCTAAACTAACATGAAAAGTTGCTGGTTGTTGAAGTATGTGGTACATATAGTTACCATTGGGTTTTAAAGGGTTAATCATGAAATACTAGGCACGGAATATGATCATTACCAGATTCTTCAAAGATAAAATTGATTTAGAGTTCAAGGCAGGTTTTAAAGGTCATGCAACGTCGTCCCGTGTTTTTGAAATATAAATTAATGATAAAAACGGTTATTTGCGTGCGACATGTGGTTTTACTGATTCAATTCACACACAAATCAAGATCACTTTCATTTCTGCCAAATTAGAAAACCATCGTAATAACATTTAGTCTGGCTTATTTGACGAAGTAGAATCAAATCAATTACAGAAGTGAAGCCTGGAGTTATACTGTACTATTTTGTTCTTACGTAATTGCTTTGTCGTGCATAAAGTTCATCTATCTAAATAAAACTCGTTATGAATATCAGTTACTGAAAGTTATTGGAAACAATCTGTAACTTTTCAAATATTTATATTACTTTTTCTTGTTGTAGAGTTTTCTAACTCTTTAGACAGTTTAACGCGTAAAATTTAAGAGGTTTTGGTGGGTAAAATAATGGTATTTTTAATAATATCAATTGCACTGGCAGCAATAATTGAAAGATTACTGGCTGAAGTGTTTAATTAGTGCACGTGTTCTTGGAATCCATAAGCAATTGATGTTTACAGAGACAATTAGAATGTCTGACTGTTACGGAATTTAATGTGCCATTTGCTTAAACATTTTGACCGAGGTTAACTATATACTCGCCTTCAGTCTCCATTAACTGTCACGTGTCGATTGGGCGATGGTGTTTATGGGAACTGGTTATGGGTTTTGTATAGAAAATTAAATTTCTTGAAGAAAATATCTTTGAAATTATAACATGAAAGTTTTAAGGTTTTAAAACCTGTTTGGTCTTTAAAATTTCGTAAAATGATCATAACACTTCTTGAATTATTATTGAGTGAAGGTGAAAAATTAGATATATTTTATATTATATTTATGATGGACATGTTAAAAACATTTTTTCATTATTATAAACATTACTCTTGAAACAAAAGTCCAGTGTCCCTTTACGTGACGCTGGCAGTACACTCCCATTAAGCGATACTTAAGGGAAATAACAAAAAATATAACCTTCATACGAAGTTTAATTAATTGGCTAAATCTGACATTAATATTTCTAAGAACTTTTCAGTGTTCTGTTAAAATAATGGTGTAGCGTGCAAGTGAGCGTTTGGTTTGCATAAAACTCGTAAAATTTCTTGACGAGGAAAGCGACTGTGAGTTTCAGTGGAATTAGTGTGAGTAGAAATTATAATTTTATGGCCCAACTCCTGGAAACAGATTCCCACATAAGCATTTTATTACGCTGTTCATCCACGCAGCAAACGAGGTCAAGACAGGGCACCAGTAACCTTGGTGACGCGAACAATGGCCCATGTATCATCACGTCTAAATATACACAATCCTCTTTATGTGCTTTTACGCAAGAGGATCTGTCTATCTGCAAACTTCCGATAGAAGTTATTGATATATGCATGGAAATAGAATGACACGCAATTCAAACGAAGAAACATTTTAATTTCTATTTTACCATGATGATGCATTACAGAACAAAAGGTTAAAATGTTTATATTTAGAATGAGATTAGCAGATGTTTGATTAATTCACGTGAAATGAACCACATTGCGTGGAAACCTCGAATGTACGTTATAGGTTGTGAGGAAATTATACGGCGTTTAGTATGTAGGTAAGTGTACAGTCCGCGTCGAAACATGTTAAATGTTCACCTAACTCCATGGAACTCACTTTCTTGGAAAGCTGATAGTCGCTTAAGTAGTCAATACATACTCTGCTTTTAGTGGAGTCTGAAGGGGTACGTCACTTGTGACTATATCATGCCAGATGAATCCACTCCACACACTCCCACATTATTTATCTAAGATCCGCTTTAATATTATCCTCCCTTTTACACTTAATTTCCCGTATGGGATCTCTTTTGTGTAGATTTTGAAACTATGTATTAATTTCTCACCTTTGCCATGCGTTGTACATGCTCTATACATTACATCGTACTTGATTCGATTTTCATAAAATATTTGGGCGAAGGATACAAATTAAGAATAAAAATACGGAAAAAGAGAAGAAGAGTTGGTAGTACCGTTCAGCACTTGATATTATCTGCTGCGGTTGCCTGTTACCAACGAGATTACTTTGTGTAGGGCTTCAGTTCAGATAATTGCAAAGAACCGAATCGAGTAGCGCCGTGCACATGCGGCAACTTCTCCGACACATCTGCCGAGAGTGTAGTATACTATTCAGGCTGGAGTGTTACCCGCTACAGGCCATTATAGCCTTGTATTATATTGATGTCAGAATTTTTATGACTGTGTGTGTGTGTCTGTTGTGCATAACTTATAACCGTTGCCATAGCAACTCTGTTAAGAGATTGTCGGCCGCATGGTTTGCATGACTGACCGTAAAATCACTACCTCCTGCGCTGGATATCAATTGCCATGAGGAACCTAAGCTGGAGGGAGGGGTTTTAAGAACGGTGTACTGAGGACAATATTTGGAGCTAAGGGGGATAAAGTGGCAGGAGGGCGGAAATAATTTTATAATGAGAATCTCGATAATTTGTATTTTCACAAATATACGGATGGTAAAATTTAGGAAGATGAGATGGACGGGACATGTACGGATGTTGGAGATTAAAAATGCTTACAGAATTTTTGTTGGGAAGCACGGAGAGAAAAGACTACTTGGAAGACCTAGGCTTAGATGGAAGGATATTAAACTTATTTATAGGAAACAGCGTGGGATAGTGTAGACTGGTAAATGATGATTTAATTCTTATAATATATGTCAATACAAAATTTTGTTGTTAACATAAGAAGTAAATTTTTTTGTTTTGCGATTAATATGGTAATAATTGTGGTGCTGGAGTTGACGATAGTAATAATAAAAACAGTGGGCAGATATATTCATCCGAAATAATGTTTAAAAATTATATTTTAAGAGTTCGAAGGCCCTTTCATGTTTGCAGGGATATTAAACCTCCATCAGAACATGAAATCAATACAGGTCAGGCAGTTTAAATGTGGTAAACGACTCTAAACAGCGTTACATCGGGAACTGTCAGGGTCGCTGATGTAACGCGATTATGACCTTTCACCCCCCCCCCTGCCTCCCCCCCCGCCCCCCATTGCGTGATGTACACACGTCAGGGTTGCCTTAGTTACGTGACGACATTGTTGCGCGCAGACACGTGACCCAGTGTTCGTACGTCACTTCGTAAACATCGCGTTGATTTTCCTTCCAGACTCTAATGACATTCTAATTTCACTCCTCACAAAATTGCACGCGTCATTTTTTGAGTTGTGAGATTTTAAATCAAATCTAAGTTTCTACGCAACTAATTATTATAATATTTATATCAGCGTATAATCGTGTTGGAAGTTGAACCTTACTTTCATATAAAGTTTTTATGATGTGTTTTATGGGGGGGGGGGGAGGACTTTTAAGATAATAGTCTTAGTTTTTGCTTTTTATAAAAGTTTTATATACTAAATATATTTATACTTAAAGATAAATGGAAGTAATCAGTTACACCGTTACTCTGAGAATGTTTTTATATGTTTTTGCGTGTTCTGTATTCGCGCGGCGGGGGACGAAGAACTTGCCGGAAAGGCAGAGGGGGAGTAGGCCACAAGACTGTTGGCGAAGGACAAAACGGCATGGCAGTCGGGTCCTTCAGGCCTAGGAATAAGGATGTGCGGCGACTGAGTTGTAAGTCTGATACGGGAACATTTCACGACACGAAAAAATCTTATTACTTTTAAATCTGAAAAGAAATACTCACTCAAGATATGTGAGCACATATATTATCCACTGCCAAGGGAAATGAGACTGGAATAGGACATAATTTAATATACATTAATTTATGTAAATGTCGAGTGTTCTTGAATTATCCTTAGGTTGTTATGGCTTTCGACGAAGGTCCTTTTGTGTTTAGAATAAACGATAATGGAGCAGGACCAAATCTTCTAGTTCAGGTAAGAGTTTCAGTTGTAGCGAATTAAGTACAAGTTACAGAAATCATGTAAATTTTAACAGATTTCGAAGTTTTTTTAAGCTATTTTAGTCGTTCCATACGTTTATATTTTAAGTATTAGAGCGATTTATTTTTAACCGCGTAACATTTGTTTCGCAACTCTACTAAACTATTTTACAGGCGTGTTGGCATTGATTCTGAAGACAGTTTTGTAAACTGAGGTTATCCACTTCTGTAATGAGTTTGTTTTTTTTTCTTTTTCATTGAGACAGCTGACAGTTTGGTTCACCAATCACATCACGCGAACCAAATCACGCAAAGAAAAGTTTATTGTTTCCTGTTAAGCTTCCTAAAGGACTTTATGTTTTTGCTACAGGGTGTTCTTTCTGCGAGTGGCGGACTCGAGGGTAAGAGTCGGTCGCTCTTAGCGTCAAGGGTTCGCTTCACGGCTGTGCCGTCTACAAAATTCAATGTAGACTGTCTGAATATGGACTGATAAACGACAAATTTGTAAATTAATTAATACAACTTTGTGGGGTTAGCTGTCTTTTGAAATGCTCGACCGTATAGTCTTGTTCATATTAAATAACAGTTTAGGGGTGTTTACTGGCTCCATCATCAGGGCGATCGTACCAACATAGTGTAGTTCATGATCTCGCTAAATATGACTTCCTTATACAGTGTGTTGTACTAGTGACACAAAAGTTGCTTGTTAAGATTCGTTGTTATAAATATTTTAGTTCGTCTTAAATGTATCATAATCTTCGCCCATGATTCAAAGGCAGTTTATTTGTAGAATATCAAGTGCGTACGTTGTGATATCTTAGCAGAGACTTGTATCCCTTTACACTGAAAAGAAAATTTAGTAATAAGTTTAAGGGTGAAATATGGGCACTAAATTACATACAAAATATCACTGTATCACCACACTGAATTGATACGTCTAATATAAGATTTAAGAATGTTTATGTTAGTCTTCTTCAGTCCTGAAGATGAAGACAGTATGTTCGTCCGAAACGTTAGGATCTACGTACAGGGTGTTCCTGTCCAGATGACTAACATCGATATCTGCATATCGATCGTGTTTTTTTTTATTTGATAGGTGTGCGTCGAACGAGGCTGGAGGCAGTACAGCGAATGTGGAGCGCTAAGGGACAACTGGAATCTGTGGTGGAGAAACACCGGGCTGCCACTTTCTCATTACAAACAGCTCAAGACATGGCAGGTAACACACGAATATCAAAATTCTCCAGGTTCCAGTATTGCAAACCTAACATCAAACTTTGGTGTACATAGTAACAATAATATTGGTACATGTCAATTGTCAGTTGTATTTCATGGTTTATCACGTCAAATAGCCTTAACAGATGATTTACCAACGTTTCATAGGAATCAAACATCTCCATCTTTAAAGTAAAAGTTTATACCTTAATGAAGAAGACGATCCTTTCCACCGAAACGTCGGGAGCTACTTGAAAGTCTACACCCATCATAACCCACCCTCCCAAAAAACACAATTCTTACCTGTTTTGATAATTAGTGTAGTCAGCTGTCGTCTTTGATTCACGTAGTCCAGAGTCTTGTATTGTTGACCAAGTTCTGTCAGTAACAATGGTACGAAATTTTGTAAAACGAATTTTAAAAATACCCGTACTTCAGCCTGTATTTCTATACGTATCATGTATTATCTGACGGAAGTTTGACGCACGAAAACTGACTGCAGTGTTCGATATAAATTGATACAAATACAGGCAGTTTCATTTAGGGGAGTGAAAAATGTATTCAAGCATACATCGAAATATGACAGTTAATTGATTGCCTTCATAGTAGTAAATAATTTTACGTCTATTAATTCACATTGAATGGTACCATTGTCAGGCATACTCGATTTCTTTAAGCGCTATATCAAGTATTGTTAAGCAGAGAATTATCATTTCTGTCATTGTTGCGTTTTCAATGTTAAATTCCAGTTAAGTCCACGCAAAAATAAAATAAAAACTATACCCTAATACAGGCGTTTCATAATATTTTTATTGCCTTGGTTAGAAATAAATCTTATCGTATCAAATTCAATGTTTGTCTTTGTCTGTAAGAAGATTTAACCTCACTAACAAGGCTGGGGCGAATTTCCAAGTCTCCACATATTTGTTAATATGAAGATGGCCCCAGAACCGATCACGACTTGGTGATTAAGAGAGGTACCTTCGCCAGGAATCGAACCCCGGCCGTCCAACCCGTAACCACTGACTGTGTAATTTGAATCTGATAATCAGCGTTAACCAGTTGATCTTTGTAATGGTGAAGTGTAGTGTTTTCTTTGCGGTACGGACTGAATTCTTTAATATTAATCAGACGAACTATGATTCTCAGTGTAAACAGCGATTATTTCCTTAAACAGCGTTAACCACTTGATCTTTGTAATGGTGAAGTGTAGTGTTTTCTTCGCGGTACGGACTGAATTCTTTAATATTAATCAGACGAACTATGATTCTCAATGTAAACAGCGATTATTTCCTTAAACAGCGTTAACCACTTGATCTTTGTAATGGTGAAGTGCGGTGTTTTCTTCGCGGTACGGACTGAATTCTTTAATATTAATCAGACGAACTATGATTCTCAATGTAAACAGCGATTATTTCCTTAAACAGCGTTAACCAGTCGATCTTTGTAATGGTGAAGTGTTGTGTTTTCTATGAGGTACGGACTGAATTTATAAATAATATTTATCTGAATTTTGCAGTAACTTAACGTTTAAAAATTCCTTATATTTATTTACCTTCTCAGTTCACAAATCACATCCCCAAGGGATCTTCAATATGCAGAAAGGATAATTTGGCGCGATATCTAAGGTGTATGAAAAAAATATACGGAACTATCTACGATTTTAGGTGAGTACTTAATCTAAGCTTTGTGATTATTCGTGTTGTGTAATGTTTTGATCGTTTTAATTTGGTTTAACGTAAGAATGCAATGAACAATTGTAAATGCTTTTAACGCAGTCGACAAAAGAAAGTTTTTGAACGCGCTCTCAGTGTTCCGGCCTAAGTTTTACGTAGGAATTACAATAATTGAGAATCCACTGCCATCGAAAGGGTTTGTAATTTGTGTCTTTTTCTCGTTCTAACTTCTCATTTAAAGGCTCTGCTAAATTAAAAGGACAGGTGGTTTTTTTCCCTCTTGCTTTTCCAGGATAATTCTGGGGATGGAGCATTTCTCCGTGTTCGCGTGACTACGTAAATGGCCTATATTTTTACGGTTATAGTGGGCCTATATATATATATATATATATATACATATATATATATAGGAGCGAAACCCCTCATCTGAAAATATCTTTCTTCGCCATAGTTCGGGAGAAACTGATTTTTCTACTTAACTACGTGGGCCTTAGAGTCGCTCAGGAAGTCAAATATACAGTACTCTTTATGGAACATGAAGGTCCATTACCTTATGCACAAAAGCCCGTCGCTTTGTCTTATCCTGAGCCAGATGAATCCAATAAATACCCTGCTTTATCCCCTTACCTTCAGAATCTATGGTCCAACATAGCCATTAATTGTAATATACAGGGTGAGTCAAAGTTAGGTCGCGATTTAAAGTAATTATAACTCTCAAATGAACTCGCAGATGTAAAAAGAAATGCGACGTTTCCTATCACATCCATAGTTTTTTTTTCAGTTCCTTTAAATCGATACCTAATTGCGACTCATTCTGTATTATTATCCCTATAAACTGGGTATAGCATTTTTGTTGCTATGTTAAAATTTAAATACGCTTTCAATTTTGCGATTATATAGCGTAAAATGACGATGAATTGGAAAGGATATGGAAGGAATGGTATAATTTAAAGCAGTATCCTGATATTTGCCTGGAGAGACTGAGGAAAAACACAGAACTTGGGTGGTTATAGCTGATTTTTTAAATGGAGATTTGAACTCGGGAAAGTCAGATATGAAGCGGGAGTGCCAGCTACTTGACGAGACTTCCAGTCCGAAGTGATTTCTGCGTGTTATGAAACAGTTTCATAGCTCTGAGGATTCGTATTATAATGAGATTTTAATGTTTATTTCAGTCCACTGGTTTATAACTTGCCCCTGGAGTACACTAAGCTTGTAGCAGAATTCAGTCAGGGGAAAAGCAAAGTAAATTCAGTATGGATATGCAAACCCGTTGGTCAGAGTCAAGGACGGGGTATATTCCTTTTCAAGGTAAGTTTATGAACAGCGGTATACTAAATGAGCCCCACGTGTGTGCGTAATGGACTCGCTTGGTTCTCACTTGGACTGTTAATGCTTGCAGGACCTCGGCGACCTATGTTATGATAGTAATGCTATCGTACAGCGCTACATTCAGAACCCTCTGCTCATCGGTGGCTACAAGTTTGATTTGAGATTGTACGTGTGCATACCATCATATCATCCCTTAACAGTTTATCTGTACAGGGAAGGTCTGGTCAGATTTGGCACGGACAAGTACTCGATGGCCGACCTGAACAATCCATTCTGCCATCTCACCAACAGTTCGCTCAATAAATGGGGACCAGGTTATAATGAGAAAAAGGAAAGAATTGGGCCTGGTATGTAATAGAAATATTGTTTTGTTTTTTTTGGATTGTAAAAGTTATTCGTGGTGTGAGAGATGATAAAGAACTGGAATTCTTGAAGGCGGCAGGTTTGGTAGGAAGAATTAATACATGGACAGCTCAGTCACAGGCCTGTAGACACACTACAAATCAACTTAAAGTATTTGTAATTTATTTTAAAAAATTAAAGCTAGTTAGGCCAGTGGAAGTTTTAGTTTGACATAAAACATTAAAAATTATACTCTCTACCAGACCAGTCTCTCTCATATCATCTACAGTTTTGTGCCGTATAATGTGAGAATAGTTGGACTGATACTGTTGCAGGTTGCAAATGGTCCCTGAAACAGCTGCGTCACTACTTCCACCAGACCAAAATCTCGGACTGGCTGCTGTGGCAACGGATATCTTCGCTTGTTGTCCTCACTGTTGTCAGCCAGCTCTCTGGCATCCCCAATACTGCCAACTGCTTCGAGTTCTACGGATTTGACGTTCTCATCGATTCTAGTCTCAGGCCTTGGCTGTTAGAAGTAAGACTTCTTACGTAAATTAAAATTTCATTTTGTACAAACTTGTTATTCTTCTAGGGTTGTTTATTTTTGATGTGGTTTGTCTATAAGAAATAAAAATCAGCTTGTAAGGAAGTAATACAAATAAATTATATAAAGTGAAAGGTTTTCTGGTTCATTATTAATAACCACTGCTGTTTATGGACTTCCTATGACTGCATTACTTTCTTTTTGCAGGTAAATTTGAGTCCTGCACTCGGAAATGACTGTGATATAGATCAGATTGTGAAGAAACCAATGTTGCATGATATGTTTGATCTTCTTGGTCTACCTATGTGTAACACAGGACTTTCACTCTTCACAATATGGTCCAGTTCAAGCAACGATGATCATCCAGAATCAGAAAATGAAGACTGTGAAGATGAGAACAGCAGAGAAAGGGAGGCGCAGTCTTCGGCCCTGAGCGTGGTAGCGGCTGCGAGCAGATGGAAAAGAAGGCATCAACAGAAGAATCATAATTCAACACACAGTACATCTGTACAAAGAACTAGGAAGAAAAGTGCAAGTCTTCAGACAACCAGGCATCAGAGTCTTGCTGGATGCTCAGGAAAAATAGATTCAAGTAGTAGGATGCCCTGTGGAAGAAAATCTATGACACATAGTACTGGAACAAAAAGTCCCATCAAATGTTCTTCCATTAATCAAAATATTGCTCAGAATTCTTACGCTTCAACAGCCTTAGGTTATGGTGAAGATGATGACAATAACCATAGATTAATAAATGGCAAGAATTCACAGGATTCAGATGATGCTTGGGTGCATTATAATCCGTTACTGATCGATCGCAGTAGAAATCGAACCCACGGCTTCCGCGGTCAGAACAAGTACCCGCCACCGATGTTGTGGGGTAACGGACGTGACTGGAGATCTCCTCCAGTGTCTGAAGGAAACTGGATCAGGTTATATCCTTTGGGACCCACAGCTCAGTGCACTAAGCAGGAACCACAAGAAATTCCAACAATTCCACATGGGGACAAAGAAGTGAAAAACATAGTTGCAGCTGTCCATAAGTACTCCAAAACAGCGAGGGAGATATTTAAACTTAATCCAACATTTTCAGATGAATCATTCAGTTCAAGTATGAAGCAGACACTTGGAATGACATCTGAAGTATGGTTACCTAGCAAATAAATATACATAAATGATCGGCTTCTTATATCAGAATATATTTCCTTTTCCAGTTGAAAGTGGTATTTTTGACTGACAACCCAATCTGCTGAAATCCTACGAATTGTGTGATGAAGTACTATGTCAGTGTTTAACTGGAAAAATTAAACAAAATCGTGACAAAGCAAGGTATTACCTGGGATAAACTTCAGTATACTCACCCAATCTTCAATGAGAAGCCTACCATTCTCCAGGTATGTCAGTTCATCTTTTGTCATGTAAATCCCTTATCTGAAAGATACATTACTATTGTTTGGAAACATCTTGTCTTGCTCACCCACGCTATCTTCACGCCACTCATCCTTCATTCTCTTTTAATACTTCCAAGGGCAGTGGTAACAATATGTACCACCTGCTTTAATATTCGAAAACTGCATTTTGCCCACAGAGTAAACAGAGATTATTTCCCTAACCACTTAATCATCGTCATGGAGACGGGTTGCATTTTCTTTGAGGTAGGAACTGAAGGTTTATATGTTACTCAGATGAGCTTCAGCCTCAGAAGGTTAATCATTCAAAGGTGACTCTGAATACAAGACTAGTAGGCCATGCAGGGTAACTCTTATGTTAACGTAGTGATCTAAGATTCCCGTCTCTTTTGTGACCCTTATCAATTACCGAGGATAAATGTGTCAAGTCACATTAAAAATTGCGAAATAATTGTGTCATCCTATTTTAAGGTAATATTCTGGAATTCTTTTGGAGGGAATGAGGAGTATGAGAAACATGTTATAACAGATAGAACTGGCTTTTCTGTTCTCTTAATTTATGTTAAGGTTTCTGGCAGATGTGATAATAATGGCACACCAATTTTGAGAGATCAATCTATTATACCTGTATTCTGTAACAATTGTAATTACATGATATAGCATGATACGTATATGAAAATACAAGTCCAACTGTCATTTTACAAATATTATGTTAGCTGCGAACAAAACTGCTGTTAGTGAAGTATTTCTTCCTGTTAGAACATAAGGCACACATTCTGAAAGATGTCAAGTTATTTAACTCGGTTATATATACTGCCTTCAACTTCTAAGTTGGGTGAAAAATGGTGTAGAGTTAACAGTGTATATATATATATATATATATCACTTGCCTGGTTATAAAGAGGACAGTCATTATTCACGTAATTAATGAATAATGATTAAATTTCTGAAACATCCAACTTGTTGGCATGAAAAAGGGAAGCCTTAAAGAGTCTATGAATATTATAATGACTAAGCATGTTACAACATGATGTGCTGATGTCAGACATTGAACCATGCAAATCTTAACAGTGAAATTTATTATGGTTCAAAGATAAATTTTTATTAAAGCCACAAATGAAACCCACAGCCCATTTAATCAGTAATTCCCTCACTAATTTTATTAGAAAAAAACACTTTTATATAAAAATATATTATTCGTACAAATAATAAGTTACACACAGAAGAGATCCCAATGTGAAGAAGTTCATATATTCCTGACAGTAGCACAAAAACGTCTAACGCGGACAGTTCTCAAATATACATGAAACAGAAAATAGTTTATCTGAAAAGGATGAAAATTATAACACTCAAAAGCTGTGGGTTATATTCCTGACTTGTACACACATTTTTACTGGCCTAAAATTAACATACATTTATCATGGTTCAAAGTTTAAAGCCAACAATTTTTTTCAATTACTGAAGTAACCAAAATAAATATACATATTAAATTGAATATCACCTTTCATCCATAAAAAATAAGTAATCAGTTTTATTAAATAAATAATTTTGATGCTGTACTGTATCAGAACATCTAACACATGTGATTATAACTATAAGTTCTGAACAACTGATTGCCATAACATCCAGAAAACAGAAGCATCAATATCAGGGTCACTTTCAGGCAATCGTGAGCCCTCGGAAAAATACAATTTTGGGCTCTTCCTCTCCTTTGCATTTTATAAACAAAAAATACCTTACAAGTTTACACCAGTAAAAAATTAATTTATATTAACAAAAGCATAAAGGACAGTAAAACATCAAAAACACATCTAAAAATTATTTTGGTTTAAAATTATTTTTTGGAGCAGTACCAAACATTTTACAAATTCAAATTGGAAGTATGAAATAGGTAATGTACTAAAGAAAAATAAAAGCGTGTAGTTTGTCTATCGCCCAGACACGTGAATCAAACTTACAAACCGAACTAGCCTTTGGAATCCCACAAATAATGTATGCATGCTACTGACATCTGGCACAATTAATGGAAACACAGACTAAAATTTCCCAAGTGTGTTGAGATATTCTGAAACAGGTTAAGAAGGGTTAAATACACAAAGCAAAAAGCTCATGTGCTGTGGAACTCTAAAATCAGGGGCTCTGGGCAGCTGCTCATTTTGCCCATTGCTTAAATCAGCCGTGATACGTGGTGTTTCATTAACTGCTATAACCAAGAGTATAACAGAATTATATGAATCTATTAATTTAATGAACAGGACATGACTCTTCCTGCATAAGACATTATGCTGTATGCACATTTGAAAATTACAAATTAATGTTATATATGACAACTATAATTTATCTTTGGCACTAAAATGGTAGTAATATTATAGCACATACTAAGGCACACAGAACAAGGGTATTAATACATTCTTCTGCAAACATTCTTGCTTTTTGTTCTTCATAATAAGGTTACAAATGTATTTCTGTCAGTAATAATTTGGCTTTGGATGTTCAGGCACCAAAACTGTTCATTATAGGCACTTACAGCAGTAGAGAAATTAAGTGACATAAGATACATAAAATCTGGTATTTACGCAAGTGGTAAACATGTGGGCACTGATACTTAATTGTTCTCTCCAGAATTAAAATGTTATTTTTTTATGAAAACCCTTAATTTATTTCGAAAAATTTGAATAAAATAAACCTTAAAATTACAGCACTATCAACATTTATGACCAACTATGAAGAATGCCTGCAGAAAACCTCTACAAATCTGATAAATTTGTTTCTCCTTCAAACAAATTCACACTGTCCACATTAAAACTTAACACGCATAGATAAACTCTATTTTAAACTAAACAGTCACATTATGTAACAGAATATAAAAAAGCATTTTAACAAAAACATATCTTTGCAAGTTGATAATATCTTCAAATGAGCACATTTTTCTGAATTAGTACAAGCATGTCTTGTTTGGCTTATTTCATCTTCCTTTGCTGTTCGTTAATGAACAGCTCTGCCAAATGACTGTCGGTTCTTTTAACTGCCTGGTTGATGCAAGCATAATTTTCGTACATTATTAAACAACAACTAATTTGAAACACAAATTTAGAAGTTAGATCAGGGAGCTTTCCAGCTTTGTAATACAGAGAATTCTGGCACTTAAGAAATGTCGTAAAATTACAAATTTAGACCTGCAAGTCAAAACAGTAAATATACATGCTTTGAATATAACATATGTATGGAAATATATAAAGATAAATTTTATATTCTTGGATTGAAAATGGATATCATAAAATTGTATTTACTGTATCACAGATAAAAGGCAAAGTGAGAGGTATATTGAAATGTATTATTTTCTATTTTGAATTCTTCACTGGTCTTGCAGTTCATTCAATACAGATACAATTCTAATCATACTATAGATATTACATTAATTTTCCATTATACTAAATGCAGTGCTCATGCACTTGAAGAATGGGTTGTTCCCAGTATCCCAGTATTATACTGAATATTCATTAAACTAAAACATGTTGCAATTAAAAGCTGTTAAACTAGTGATATCTTTACTTTCACATTTAGTACTGTGAGCCATTTTCAAGGAAATTGATAGTTTTTGTTTGAACATTTTGTAAAAGTGAGGTTATGTTCAGTTAATACAAACTGAAATTAAATTCAACCCACACATCTAAGTGTAGAATTACAATACCAAATTTCACGGCATGAATAAATATAGTCTCCTTCCCTATACTTTGTGAACAAAAAAATTACAGTCCTATTATGTAAATGTAAGTGGTTCTTGATAAAATCTGCAGTCTTGGATTGTGTAACATTCCATTCTCCAACAGACAGTCATCAAAAGTTCATAATCCCAAAATATCATTTGAAAATAAAAACTGTTATTTCAAAATTTAAATGACCCTTAAAAATCCACTGGTAACTATATGTACCACCTGCTTTAACAATCAACTATGGTAGGTGGGAGAGAAAAAATCACCTGGTGCCATTGATGGTCCACTGTATTATATGTTGACAAAAACAAAACTTTGTTTTCTACCACTAGAAAGGTGATTTTTTTCATACAGAGAAAAATTGGTATAAACTCATTTAGCCTTTGATTTACCATTACATGTAATTACAGCTCAGATTAACAATATTGCTACATGACTAGCATTTGAAATATTACTTCCATTTTCAGGTCATCCAACATTATTTTTATGCTTAAAATCATCGCTGGTGCACGATAATACATCAATATGCACCTCTAGCTACATATCACACCAAGAGTATGAAATTATAGGTACTATCTGTGTTAATGCAGTAAAGCACATTTACACACCAAAAATAACACTGAGACTTACTTTGTACTGTTGTTTACTTTCATGGTAACAAACAGTTTCACATACATAGTGAATTTTTTCTTTTAATTTTGTCAACAAATCTATTGTAATGAAAGATGCAGCAGAAAACAGAATCTGTATTCACCCAGAGATGATATTTTAAAAACTGGTAAAGACCATTCAATGCATTGTCCCAACAGTCAGTTCTCATAACATCAACCTTGAGCAATCAATGATCAATCTTCACTATTCAATAATTTTAATTGCGTTGGTTTATAAAATGTGTGAAGATTGCACTCATAAAATAACTGGATCAGCCACCAACATTTTATGGTCATAAGAACAGATTGAATACGTACAAGCTTTCGGATTAGATCAAATAGAGAGGATACGCTTAAGGAGACTTGTAGAAAAATCCTTAAAGACTGGAGGAATACTGAATGCAGTGACACTTTTTAATGAGCCACTGTCTTGAATATTTCTGTATTCCACAATCAGGCAATGATAATGCAGGTTTAAGACAGAAACCATTTTACATTACAAATATGTGTTTTTGGAGGTTAGAACAACAATTTTATTCGAATTGTATACAAACAGGCGATGAAACAATTTAATGTCAGTAATTGTATAAAAGTGGTATCTGTCAAACTCAGCTAATGAGTTGAAAAATGAATACAAATTGTCATGCCCTGGCAACAACATTATAAATGTGAGAGACAGATGATGTGAACAGGAAGGGACTTTTAAATATATAAATACTGCTTTCCAAGTTTAAAAATGTAAGATTGAATAATCTGTACATATTAAGTGTCTCAGTTTGAGCTTCAGTATCATTCTTATATTCATTTATGTTTCCCAGAGCAGCAAGAAGACTTTACTGATGAAACCTGTAAAGCTAAAGCTCGTAGGGAATTTTCAGCACCAGAACAGCAACCTTTGTCTATTAACCTTCTGAGCTGTTCCAAAGTTTTAAGGCACACAACTACACAACATGGCTCTCTGCTGTTCGTTCCATTGTTATTGCTCTCTGCATCACAATGTGAGGTCTTTTCTTTGGCATTCTTGCCACAACACTCACAACTGCCAGATAATCTACTGCTATTCATTTCTGTGTTGTTATTTTGCGAGTTGTGGGATTCACAGTGATTCTGCGTCTCGTCTGATGGAAGAATGTGTGGAACTATAAGAGTATCTACATTGCATCCCGCATTTTGCCAATTGTCCAAATTGTTTGAATAATGTGAATGGTTACTTTGTGCAGATCCGGTCGACTCTGTTAATGCGATATTATCTGCGGTCTGAATCGAGCTGTCCGTGGCGTAATGCGACGATCCAACTTCTACACCCACAATCTGATGAGCAATTGGCTCATCAACACCACCACTTGTTAACATATTTTCATGATCACATAAACTGATACTGTCGCTGCACTGATTTCTAATTTCTGCAGTTCTACTTACTTCATTACCAGAGGACTCTGTGTTAACTTTGAATGCTCCTAATTTCTTATTTGAAACATTTTTCTTTCTTTTTTCAGTAGTAATGTTATTGAATGACACTTCTGGAATATGTAACACATTTTCAGTTCCTGTTTCAGCATTACACGTTTGGCATTCTTGCTGAGATGGATCACATCTACATGGACTACACTTACAAATATCTGCATCTTTTGCGATATCTTTTAAAACACCCCTCAATTCTCCTCCTTTTTCATAATTTTGAGGATCTTTTGCACTGGACACAGCGTAAAGAAACTGACTAGTAGGCGTGACTAGATTCAAATCAGACTCGTGCATTGTAGGGTTATTATGAGGAGATGAAGACCAATTATTTTCTTCATAATCTTTACCTAATGGAGGTGCTCCACCCGCACAGTTACTAGACGGAGAAGGGTCTATACCATTAACCCAAGATGATTTAGAAGAATCTGCAGTGATTACTGAAGGTACTGAGTGTGATGGAGATACTGTATCAACTGTATTGTTCAAAGATGCTTGATCTTTATCTGGATCAAGAACAACAGGAGCATCTTGAACATGCAAAACAATTGTTGAATTTTTCATTTCAATAACATCCGGTGTGTTTTCAACTTGGTTAGGATCTACAGCGGACGAATTCATGAAAGATGTGAGATCATTTGGAAGGTTCATGTTACTCAAAGATGGAGATGTAAGATACAAAATGTTTCCAGATGTTTTACTGCCAGTTTCCGATACATTTCCTATTTCTACAGATGACGCAAGCTGAATATCTTGTATTTGTCCCGATGCAGACAGAAAACTTAAAATCTCGGCAGCCCTAACACCAGAAGCTTCAAAAACATTGCTTGAAGATGGATTTGTTTCATTAGACACTGATGCTGTTAACTGTATACCCTGAATCTGACCACTAGCAGAAAGCAACCTTAAAATATCTGTTACTTGTTTTCCAGACTCAAGGCCTCTTATATCAGGGTCATCAAAGATTTCAAAAGAAGTAGCAGGTGAGGATGGTAACAGTTCATCATTTGTAACCATTTGGCTGGAATCAATGATATTGGAAATGACCGTGGAATCCGGAGCAGTGCTTTCACCTGCTTCTGCTGGTGCCATCTGCAGAGCCTGCTTTCCTTCATCACCGGAACAAAGGACTGAAGTACTAATTACTATGCTGTTAGTAATGTCTTTATTATTCTTAAGTACTTCCTGCAAAGTGGGTGTTGGTGTCAGGTATGAAATGTCAGACATCTGTGGATCGCTCAGTGCAGTGTTTACCGACGGCCCCGGCACAGTCTCGGCTGAAGAGCGGGGTATAAATGTTTGTGCCACGGCCGTGGAAAGACTAACCCCCGCAGGACTTGACTGGGGGTTGCTGCCATTTACCATTGGTGGGACACTTGTTAATAAACCTTCAACTTCCATTAAATCAGCATTTTCTTCGTGTGTCGCATGTAGACTGATTTCAGTAAATGGGATGAAAAATGCTGTTGAATATACAAAAAAATGAGGTTAAACTAGTGACGTCAATGTTTTCTAAAATGTTATCCAACATGGCAACCTTCCTAATCCATACGTATGTTATTCAAGTGTGCTGTATCAAAAGCGAAGTTAATTAAAGAAGACTTCCCAGGAAATCAGCCACATAAGCAGGGAGCACGTTTTGAACATTTTGGACACTGCCTCTACCTCCTTCATTCAGGACTGATATGAGAGGTGATGTAGCTGTCTTTTGCACGTGCACGTGTGCGTGTTGCTAGTGTAGTGTAGTCTTCTTGTCCACAAATGGGCAAATATGAGAACAGTAAACAACATACTTTAAAAATATTTTTTGGAGTTTAAGCAATAATGCCCGTGGCTTAAGTACAGTGAGTACGCACATGACTCTACCCACTGTTCTTACACTGGCATGTTTCCAAAGAAGGAAATGAGACTGCACGAGCTAATGACGTGTGTGTGTGAGTATGTATGTACAATGTCACCCATCACATCAGTCACTTTTAATGGAGGCAGATTCTCTGAAATGTTGGCAATTCACTACATACTGATGTGGCTGATTTCCCCAGAAGACTTGAGACTTCACTGCATTTAACTGCTGAGAAAGCTTCAAATCTCATAAATTTAATCTGTGTACAATGAGCTGTGAGAATGATCACGAACAAAGTCACAAGAAATCGATGAAGACAATTATGGTCCATCAGGTACCAACCTGAATTAATGCAGCAATCGCACTGCATAATCAATACACCACGAAAAATATCTTATGTGAATGGAACTAGTTAATGCTTGAGTTAAACATACATACAAGAGCCATCTCCTGTTGAGACGTTCTGTTGTAATGTATAAAATAGATTTACCTTGTATGTTATCGTCTCCTGGTATTGTAGTCATAGGTCCTGAATCTGTTATATTCACATTATTACATTTACTTGTGTTAGGTTCATTCGTCATAACTTCATTATCTCCTAAGGGGTCACCTTCAACAAGAGGATCGTCTTTTTCGAGTGGATCGTCAGCATCTTCATTTTCATCTCCTCCTCCATCAGATGTTTCTGCATCTGCAGCCTAATGAAGGTAATAAAATGTTAATTTGTATTTTTTTCAACCCCCCTATGGTCTGACATCTGCAGATACTATTTGACCATTACAAGTAACCATACCTATATCGCTGTTAGGTACCCGCTCACTTTAAAAATAGGTTAGGTTAGGTTAATGTGTGTTTAAATGACATATATATTATTATATTATATAATATATTATTATATTTTATTTCAATAAATGACAAATTATTATATTTTATTTGGATATGCATGAGATGTTAATTGTTGTTACAACCTGCCTCCAGAGGCCAAAATTCGCTTATAGATTTTAGAATCATTTTAAAAATATCGCCGTTATCATTTGTATGCCGCCACATGAACTCAGCTAAATATGAATCCAGATGATGTCGGGCCGTGCCTCTGTTTTTTATTCCGCCATTTAGTTGTTCCCCATAGTCTCTCTATTGTTTGGGTGTGTGCACCGGATGAACAAAGTTTTCCGTCCAACCCAAGTCCAGACATTTGACTCCCCCGTTTTGTGTCCCGATAACCAACAAGTACCCACTGTTATGATGTTTATAACACTTACTTCTTCATTGTTGTCACCAGATTCATGAAGCTTGGAATGCGACTTCAGACTATTTGAAGTTGCAAATGCTCGTTCACAGTCTGAGTGAGAACAAGGATAAGGGCGTTCACCCGTGTGGGTACGACTGTGTGTCTTGAGGTGATGACTTGCTGTGAATGCCTTTCCGCAGCCTTCCTCTTGGCATCTGTCGGTGTACGGAAAATGATAAACTTTTAGTCAGTCAACATGTTGACATCAATGGGGTGGAAGGGGGAAACTAACATTTGTCATTATAAATCTCAGATTTCATAAACATAACCTTCATAATTTACCACTCTGTGTGTCTGCGTGTAACAATCTGATGAACACTTACTTGTAAGGCCTCTCCTGGGTATGAGTTCTCACATGCTTCTTTAGATCACTGAGAGTTGTAAAGAATTTCACACAGCCCTGTGTTTCACAGTTAAATGTGTTGCCATTGTGTAGACGCTGATGTGCTCGTAATCTAAAACATTGCGCAGAGCATAACGATGATATTTTCCAGCATAGTTTTATTTTCAAAATGGGAAATATAAGCTTACATGAGCACCTGACACATGTTCCGTTCTAATAATTTTTAATGACTGATAAACTTTAATAAAACTCCATATGAAGATCATGCCACTGGTGACTGCCAAGTCCTATGAAACATTGTGATTGTTCACTTCCTTTTAAGCTTTCTGACCAAAATTTTGTACGCATTTCTCATATCAACCACGAGTGCCACACGTAGTCTGGTAGATATGACCAGTGTTTCAGAGATTTGTTTCTTGCTCATGACAACACTAACCAGGAAATAAAGACATAAATAAAACGATTAATAGGAAAGTAAGAATAATTACAATAAAAAACTGTAAGATTGGGACTTGAAATGCATTAACTAATTTAGAAGTGAATAAATTAAAATGAATTACATATATAAATGAACAGACCACTAAATATGAAACTAGAAGCAAACCTCTGGAAAGATGTGAAAAACACTGGTTCAGTCAAACAATTCATACTATCAAAAAGAGAAATTCTTACCTGTAAAGTGTATTAAAAGCCTTTTCACACCCTTCATGGTGGCATTCAAATGGTTTCACCTTCGTGTGGACTCGTATATGTATTTTTAAACTGTACGATGTAAGAAAAGCTTTTCCACAACTTGGTTCAGAACATCTAAACCTGAATTCACCTGCAAGTATTAGCAAAAAAAATATGCAACGTTTTATGTCAAATGACATTACTACACAATAATAAGCCAAGAATTTTAAAATAACCATGTGGTCATCAGAAATCAATGTTACATAATATAGTGAGGATGTGAGGTCCTGTGCTTTAGTAACATGGAGTCTCTTGACACTGAGAGGAGTAGAAGAAAACTATCTCACTCACACAATAATGAAACTATTATCATCTTCAGATATACAGAATAGATGAAATGATTAAAATACATGTGACACATACCCTTGTGTGTCTTCATGTGTGTCCGTAAATTCCCCACTGTACTGTAGGTGCGACTGCAACCATCATATTCACATCTGTACCTTTTAATTTCCTTCTTATTTGTGGTTGGATCAGTTGCTTCAATTGTGATTGTAGCATGAGATGGATTTTCTGGCATAGATCCTGAATTACCAGGGTTGATATGCATATAAATCTGATCTGAACTAATTGTATGATGAATATACCTAAAACACAGCAGGAAAACAGAGTAACTATACTGAAATGACTGTTATTCATATATATTTTTAATTAACCTTTATTAAAGGAGCGTGCCTGGATAAAACAAACACGTATATTTTAAAAGAAATTTACGATTAAGGTTAGGTCAACAAATATTCTTAAATTTAAATACACTTCAAGGCAAACAGAACATTTTTCACCGTGTATCGAACGGAGACAACAATTTCCATTACTTTCTGTAGCTTTACCCTGCATTTTCATCGTGCCCTTCAAGTTTTCCGATGTAACTGGATGATTCAGGATTGTTTTCATCGCACAATCTAGAAGTTGTATACACTGGCAATTGTTCAAATACTCTTCCGAATGATGGTACATCAAAACTATCTTCCATACATTGTTGTATTATATTATCAAGGGACGTGTCATTACGCCCTTCTTCGTTTCCTAGTTGATATTTCACATCTGACCATGTCGCCATACTTTTGGCGATATTATCGATACAATGTGAAGCGATATCGATATTGACGTTGTTTTGACCTTTTGCAAATAACCAACTTAAAGAATTAAATGTAATGATAAACTCTTTCAAATTTAATGGACATGGTGTGTAGAAGTAATTACGAAACTATGCAGGCATATTAAAGAGTGTCTATTTGAAACTTAAACTTAATGTTTATGAATTAAATTAATCTAAAATATGTTATTGAATTATATTTTCAGAATTCTTGTATTTGTATGCCTGAACGATCTATCGAAATAAAGTCATTTACAACAAACTGTGCTAGAGGGCATTGAAGACTGTGAACACATTTCTCTTTCCGGTTAAAACGCCAACATGGTAGGTGAATTTTTGTGATTGTGTTATCTGAAGTCATCCACTATTCCTTTGTTCATTGAAATGTTTCTCGTATACATCATTGAATTCTACTTTCAGTCTATGCATTTTATGATATTTTAGTGAGAATGTTTGTATTTTATTAAGTGCAGTCGCCATTGATCTGGAGTGAACATTTGTCTGTTAGGTTTATTTGGCGGTAGAGGTGTTTAATTATGCTATCTATTTTAATTGTTATGGTACAACAGAAGATGCATCTAACTTCGGGTACAACTATGGTTTTAGCTTTTGTTTGAAGTATTTAGATTTTGGAACTTGTAAGGTCATGTTGCTGGGTTTGTACATTCATTGTCGTTTGTTATAGGCACGTGGTCCAAAGAAACACTTGAAACGATTGAATGCTCCAAAGGCATGGATGTTGGACAAGCTTGGTGGAGTGTATGCACCACGACCAAGCACAGGACCACACAAACTAAGGGAGTCCCTTCCCCTTGTTATTTTCCTCCGCAACAGACTCAAATATGCCCTTACCAATGCCGAAGTTAAGAAGATCGTCATGCAACGTCTTATTAAAGTTGACGGGAAAGTTCGTACTGATCCCAACTATCCAGCTGGATTTATGGGTATGTATACCATGCAAATGTAGTAATATAAAACGTAATATTTGACGCATGTTTGTGAAGATGTGTTTTATCTGCTGTGCAAAGAAGTATTGGTAAATTGTGATTATGCAGAGAGTTGTACAGTATTGTTTTATTAGCAGCAATTTTGGTGTTAGCGATGTGATTGTATTCATATTGCAACATATAAGTGAATGTACTTATTTTAGTGGTCTTCAAAGACATGTTGAAGGTTTGTTTCGTTATGTGGTGAAAGTGATGTCGTAGGCAATATTGTGATGGCATTGAAGGTGAACTTGTGACAAAATTACATGTTTGTCTTGTGTTATCATTTTGCAGATGTTGTGACAATTGAGAAAACTGGAGAATTTTTCAGGTTGATCTATGATGTTAAGGGACGATTTACCATTCACAGAATAACATCTGAAGAAGCAAAGGCAAGCCATAGTTAATGCAGGTTTTGTTCTTAATTTTTGTAGTATTGTGTATTTTTAAGTAAGTGGGTAATAAACACAAAAGTGGGCTTTATTTTTTTAGGCACTACTGATAGGTACTGTAAGGAAGTATCTTTTCACTCTTGTGTTTTATGTTTCTTGGCTCTACAATCCAGTTGTGGGTTTTTGCCACCACCTTTGTCAGAGGGTTCTTGGTATTGAATTGTGCATTTATGAGTAGTGAGTGGCCAGCTCACTGACTGCACAATTTCTACTCAATCCTGATTTAACAGCCAGAGCCATCTAGCAGTTGATCAGGAGACTTGGGTGAGAAATGGCTGCTGAATTTTGCTTACAAAACATCTCGTATCATGCTCGTAAGTTTCTTTTAGATGCCGTAAATCTATGACATGAGATCACCGGCTTTGCTTCCCCTCCGAATTAAGTTGTGCTACTGATTTTTATCACCCTTTAAAATTTATCGACCTTGGCCGGGATTGAACCCTCGAATCTTGGGGTCCAGTTGCGAGCACGCTAACCACTAGTCCACCTAGGGCGATTTGTTTTTTATTGGTTTTAAATATTTTCTGTCTTGGATGTAGTTGAACATTAGACAACTTGCAATGTCAATTTCAGTACTTGTTTGGACATGACTTTATGTTGTTTGAACCACAATATTATGATCTTTTGTGGTATTAAACTATGTTTTTGGTGTAATGTATTTACTTCCCTTGATGATAAAATAATCTTAAGGCACTATGTAACTGATTAAAGCGTGATTTAGTCTTTACTCATCTGAGGAAGTGTTACACTTATTTTGTTTCATGGAAGGAAAATATAACAGTATAATAAGAAAAATGTAATGATCGTGTTTGTGGTTGAGGCAGATAAATACAGTTATGATTTTGCTTCAGGTAGCATACACAATATATAAAACTAGTTTTGTGGAGTTAAGTAATGTGTATTGGGGTGTACAGAGTCAGTCAGTCACAAAATTATGAAATGAGTAATATCTTGTGTGGATTAATAAAACATTCGTAGTTTTAGCGCAAACTGAAGTTTTATGGTGATGTCATTGCAGTACAAGCTTTGCAAAGTGAAAAGGGTACAGACTGGTCTGAAGGGAATACCTTTCTTGGTGACGCACGATGGCAGAACCATCCGCTACCCAGATCCTCTTATCAAGGTGAATGACACAGTCCAGCTTGATATTGCCACATCAAAAATAATGGACAGCATCAAATTTGATTCTGGTAAGCAAAGCAAGGACACACTATATTAATATTATCATCAATATATCCTGACTAAAATTCAACATGAATTGTGAGAGCCATTAGTAACATTACCGAGTGTCTTCATTCAGTGCTAGTACGTAAACTTGACCAAATACAACAATTTTATTTCCTGTTTTGTTAACTACACTTGGAATAAACAGTATTTGGTGTAGAGAGTCCACATTGACCATTTTAACTCATTTTGTTCTGTGTCTGAGTTTATGCGATTCTTGATGGAGCAGTAGACTGATATGTATGACACATTGTTCATAAATAAATAATTAACTGTAAATTAACAGAAAGATCGTGATTTTATAAATGAATTGGTCTGTGGAAATTGTTTCCCTGTTCTGCAGTTGCTTGTAATCAGACCTTCGTGATAATGTCGACACAGAGAGCGTCGTCTTGAATTAGCATTGCACACCAAAATTCATCTGAGCTTTCTAGATTTTATTGTTTATGGGTACCTGGCATTCATTTTATATTTCTCCAATTGTTTCCTTGGTTATAGGTAATCTATGTATGATTACTGGAGGGCGTAACTTGGGACGTGTGGGCACAGTGGTCAACAGGGAGCGTCATCCAGGATCCTTTGACATAGTCCATGTGAAAGATTCTCAAGGACACACATTTGCCACAAGGTAAGGGATATGCCCACAGAATCCCAGGAGTCATAACAGGCGTTCCTTAAATTAAGTATGCGTAATAGTTTTCTTATAAAATGCAAGCAAACTCAGTGCAGTGTTAAGTAAAATTAAGATGAGTGTGTCGGCCTGATCGAAGCTGTACTTTAACGTTTTCATAGTTGGTACAGTCAAAACGAGGCCAAAAATAATCTTCATCTAATGGTCGCTGATTTGGCTATACAAATGTCTTACCAGCATTACCCAAGTTGAATACAATTTTTCTTTGTGTATCATTTGACTTCAGTCATGTTGGCTGACTCGTCTGTTTGTGCATGCTTTACAGCAGTGGTCCCCAACCTTTTTGTGCCTACGGGCACATTTGAGAGTTTATGAGATCGTGGCGGGCACCAACCAATTAACAAATCCAATTTTTTTTTTCTCTGGACAAATAAGATATGGACACCAAAAAATACACAAAACAACACGACGTTTAATGATACAAGAAACCACGCAATCAAAAATATGTAGTTTTATAAGTACAATTATTATTACTCAAGTGGGAAGTTCGTGTGATGTTTGGCGCTGCATTTCATCGGCCACTTTTTCAACTTTGGGGGTGTAGGATGATGTTGCTGCTTGCAAACAATCGTCAAGATGGACGTCAGTAAGTCAAGATCTGCGCTTTGATTTTATGATGTTCATGGTTGAATGGCCTTCATTATTCAGTATAATCTCTTTCCGTAACAACGCAGGCACCGTGTTGGGGACCACTGCTTTACAGCATACATGTTGAAAATGCAGTTATATGGGGTCTGATGTGGGAGAAGTGAATTTATACTGAAATGTGGTAAAGAACAGTCCATCGAGTGACGTGATGAAGATGTATTATAGAATTAATGGGAACAAGATTTGTGGCAGAGTTTCTTGCCGTCTCCATAATCAGATGAAAGGGACAGCAATGATTTCTGAAATGTTGGGACACTTTCAGCCGATGCCTGATTTATTCCTTTTTAAATTGAATTCTTTCTTTGTTGCTAGGTTAAACAATGTATTCATTATTGGCAAAGCAACCAAGCCATATGTGTCGCTGCCACGTGGAAAGGGAGTGAAGCTCAGTATTGCAGAAGAGAGAGACAAACGGCTTGCTGCAAAGGCTGCTTCTGCATAAGACATTGTTTAAACATTGTGTCACTTAATGTGAGAATAAAATTTGGTTTCAATGTGTTTATATTATTTATCCTAGGAGTAGATATTTTATGCACAGTATAAAGTTCCTCCATGTTTTAAATAAATGTAAACACCTCAGAATTGTTTGATATGCTGTGTAATTTGGTATTTACACTTTTCTGGAGATTGATAAATGGTGTGAATTGTGGGAAGTGTAAACTGCATGGAGTGCAAAAATTGTAAGCTTAGTACTTACCTTGACCTTAATCCTCTATTAGAATACTCTGAAAACAGTGTGGGTAAGTTACTAAGCGATAAAAGATTTCTGTCTTCTGGGTTGTTGCGCTGTGTAGTGTGGTCGATGTTAACCAATTGGTATATTCATCGCCCTGATGACGGAGGCAGTATGACCTCTGAAACGTTGGTTAACATCAACCAGACTACACAGTGCAACAACCCAGAAGACAGAAATCTTCATACTCAGCGCTGTGAAAACCTCAAATCTTACAAGTGATAAAAAGTTCGTAAAACATATGATTCCCAGGAACTGAAGGTGTACATTATTATGGTGCAAATTTATAAATCATTACCAGATAATATGAAGAGTTTTTATACATAGTAAGTAGTGTATTTTGTTAAAAGAATTGATATCTTGCATACTGATTGAATTTTGTTCAATCACATGACAGCTTTTGAGTTTTGTGTTTAGAGTTGATACCAATAATTAGGTTCTTTTACTAAGGAAATGTTATTGCACATTGGAAACTAAGATGTATATAATGACAACTGATGTGTTAGAGTAGCAAGTGATTGAAAAGGAAAATTTAAATAAAGTGACATGTACCCTGCTCCAACAATGCATTGTAGGAAAATTCACAAGCCAACAAAGTGAATGGTAAGTTTTTGATTAAGGTGTTTTGGTACAGGTATGTTGCCTATATTGCATCAGAAAGGTTTTCTTATGATTATACACACAATGGCCTCAAAATGTATTGGCTTTAGATTTTTAATCAGAGTTTATTTTGGATGCCTGAGTTGTTTTGCTTGCAAATGTTGCCATGTTTCATGTATTTTTTCTGTACATAATCTATAGTGTGAATTCAAATAGAAAACTGAAAAGGCAAAAGCACGATATCTTAAGGTAAAAAAAAGATGGGATGACCATACGTAGCAGGATGGTATTGCAGGCCAGACATTGCTAATTGTAACTGCATGGTGCCACAGGATGTCGAGACATTTTTATTTTCACAAGTTGAAGTGCTCTGGGTACGAAATGGCAAAGTATTTCAGAAGAGATGTGAAATTTCTGTAGGCCAGACTGCTAATTGCAATGTAAGAATGTCGCCACCGGATCTCGAGGTCTTTTTATTTTCAGAGATTTATGTGCTTTGGGAACGAAATGGCAAAGCATTTCAGAAGAAAGATATGAAACTTGTCTAGGCTAGACATTGCTAATTGTAATGTAAGAATGTTGCCACCTTATGTTCAGGCCTTTTTATTTTCACAGGTTGAAGTGCTTTGGGTACGAAGTGGCAAAGCATTTCACAAGAGAGTTGTGAAACTTCTCTAGGCCAGACATTGCTAATTGTAATGTAAGAATATTGCCACCTGATGTCGAAATCTTTTTATTTTGACAGGTTTCATTGCTTTGGGTACGAAGTGGCAAAGCAATTTAAAAGAGAGATGTGAAACTTTCCTGTTTGTATATCTGTGCAGGAATCATGTATCCTAGGTTTTTGTGATTGGTGGCACATGTGATTTAACTTACAAAAATTATTATGGTTGTATCTTCTTTCTCCACCCTTCTATAAACGAAGGTACAATCACATCTATGATTGCGTGTATGCATGATTCCCAGCATGTCGAAGATTACGTTCTTGAGATGTAAGGTTTAGATTTTGCGCAACGGGAGACGTCCACACGGCGTCAGAGCCCGGAAGACAAAACCATTGTTTATAGACATCGGAGTCCATGGCCTACTACGATGATGCTTTACTGAAGAGGTTTACTTCCTGTCGTTACTTGAACTTAAAATGCAACATATTGAGATTTTTGTGCAAATAGTAATTTTATTTTGAGCTCACTTAGGCCTGATGTGGTCGCAAGTTATTAATATATTAAGCTAATAGCTTATAAATTTGTAATATAATCGATTATAATCGAAATGATATTAGTTTCGATAACTATATTTCCAGAAGGCGCTATTTCTGCACTAAAATCAACGCCATCTTTATTAGCATGGTAGTGAAATAAAAATTGGTATATTAAATCCGCTACAAAATGACAGATGCAGGCTTTTTTCGGGTAATGTTTATTCTCTATAGTAGTTAAATAACCGTAAACTAGTCTAACGTAGATATATGTAAAGTGCGAATGATAATAGCAGAATTATTCGTGTTTAGGCCGTTCTCGAATCTCTCACGGACCCACCGCATTCTAGAGCAGACAGGTTTTGCGGTACCACGATAGTACAACGACGCGTTGTTCTGGTTTAGGTAAATTGCTAATAAAGTGGTATGAGAAGCACGCTCAAATTACTTTGCACATAAGCAGACATTTTGGAAGTTTATTTGCGCTTCTTACGCCAAAATTAAGGCTTTCAGATTTAAGGAAACAGGAAGAGTACGACACACGGTCTAACCATGATGTATACTGTAAGTTAATTTTTTTATTTCTAGAACTAAACTGATATGACTTGCTGTAGCTTGTTTTAAGTGAATAACAGAACAGTCGCTCACCTGTTAGTTTTTAGAATTTCAGTATGCAAATAAGTTTACTATAACTCAGATATAATGGTACATATCGGAAGTTTGGGTCCTTAATATCCTAATTATTAACATTGTAAATGATCAGTTTTCATAAGAATAGGAGTAAAATGAAGGAAAGTATGCCCTGGAAGTGCCTTCAGTTACCGATACATTAGCAGAATACTAGTTAAGTACACTGCCAGATTCCAAGACAGCCTTCTGTTTTATTATGGTATATGCGATTTGTTGTGGAAGTCTTTATGCAGGTAGAAGAGATTTTAGAATAAGGTGTACTGAATGTGATGATGTGATATAAAAAAATGAGCAAGTGTCCAGATGTGTAGTTCATCTTTGACCACTAAATAAAGTCATTGATGTAGCCCTCTAAAGTTGACACAAGTTTACAAAATAAGGGAACATTTTGTTTATTTGGATGTTATTTTGTGAGAGCCTTTCAAATAACACCCAGGCCATCACTCACGTTCTCTCTTGGTTGCTCTTCAGCATTCCTTTTTGCATTTAGTTAATTATCTTTGTGTAGTGCATGATTTTCTGCCAGTTCTGCATGTTGTGAAAGTGTAATGTATCTTTGTAGAATGTACTTTACTACCTCCACTTCCACACACATTTTAATGGAGTATGCTTAAATAAAAGCATGTGAATGTCTTAATGGCACATGCTTAATTAAAAGCACACAAATACGTCTACATGACATGGTGATTCAGTACAGGGGCAGTTTTATCTTTTATACCACACTTTGGCCAACAGGAGACCATTTTAAAATTTTATTGTAATGGGTTAAACTATGGTACATTGCATAATATGCATTTGTTTAATTTTGTACATGTTTCATGTCTGTACCATTTTGGCTAATAACATGTTTGAAGATGGAATGGAGCTAATGTAGGTTTATAATACATAGAAGAAAAGCTGTAAATTAAAACTAATATATTGACTTTTCAAAATATGATCTGCAGGGCTTATTTAGCATTGAATAAAATTAAACAATTTTTATACATGTGGGTCAGAAGTCACATCGTATAATAGGAATAAAAAAGTGCCAACCGCAGTCACTGGATATTATGTGTCTAGATTGTTCATCTGGGGCTACTTGAAGTCTGTTGTTTACACTGATCGACCAAGAAATTTTTAGGAATTGCAGAACACGATGTGGTCTGTGTGCGATAAGATCACTGTGATCATGTTGCGGCAGGTGCAAGTAGCTGTTGTGTTCTGTCAATAAGTGCCTTGAATTTGGTGGCCAACAATTTGAACTTACTGTGAACTAGAAAGATCTGGCAACAAAATGTTTATGGCCATTTTGATAATATTCTAGAATTATCAGGAGGGACTGGGGAAGACCATGAGGAACATCTTTCAGTATAAGACAGAAAGACTTGTTAAGATTTGAATTGGGTACCTCAGGAATACAAATTAGATGTGTCATTGCTTGAGTGTGGTTTGATCAATATGACACCATTAAAATATTTAGTATGCAAGAAAAAATTGAACAGGTATTAGAAAAGTTAATCTGGTGTCTGATATTGGAATGTTCCTTATGACTAAAAATAAGATTTAGTAGCGATAGTCAGGCAAATATACAACTCGTACAGTCAATATATATATATATATATATATATATATAGCTAGCAAAAACATCCATTCTTCACCCATATATTTCTTAAAGCCATAAAACTAGTAACTTCAAATCATACATTTTTTGACTATATGAGTGAGTATTTGTTTCTCAAGAAGAATTTTCTTGGTGACCTTGGGAGCTTTATTTTATTTAAAGCCACTGCATAGTTGTGAATCACATGGTAGACATGCTCTGTACTGATATAAGGTCACGTTTATTAGTTGGTTTTTTGAAGCATATATCAATTTGGAAATTAACTGGCATATGTGTTACAGTTGCAGACTTAACACTTCATCAATAATCGTTAAAGATGTACATGAACAGAACACAATGGAGGTGAAGTAATTGGCAGTAATTATTTGGGTAGATAGCATACTCATAGTCCTTTTTCATAGCTCGCTTTTGCTGCGAGTTTAATAATCATCGTTAAGTCACATCATAGGCCACATAAGTGCAGCTTTATTAACATATTTTTGGCATTTGAGCACATACAGTTTGTCTTGGAATTTGGTAGTTCTGTTGTGTTATATAAGTAATATGCACTCTACTTCTGTGGTAATTCATAAGAGAAAATGTTTTTCTGGTGCTATTTACACTTTTCCGATTCTTTTTTTTTTAGTGAAAAAGAAAATAATATAATCTCATATTTTAATCCTCTTTTCAGCAGCTTGTTTGTGTAAAATCTGTGGTGATGGCATTTTGTCGCTTTCTGTGAATCCATTTCTTTGACTGGGGCTTTATTTCTGCATTTAGTTGGTGATAAGACTACCTGGAAATAGTTTACATTGTTCTCATCGCCCCCAATGTGAACCAAAATTGCAGTCGTTGATTTTTTGGTAAATTTACCGAAAATTAACACAGCTATTTAATCAAAGAATTTTGTTTGTATTTGAATTTTGCTGCTTTATGGAAACCCAACAATGACCACTACATTCTTAAAGTTTGCAAATAGCATTTAGTGTATTTTGTTTGTTTCAGATGGGTTGTGCTCTTTTTGGTTTGATCTGGTCAGATCCAAGTTCAAATAAAAAGTTTTATGGAAGGTTCTTTTTCACGTCACTTGAGAAATTTTAGAATGTCAGGTTAAAGGGTTAAAAGTTCTAAATATTCATGAATGGGGAAACAGTTTTTGGAAAGTTCCCACAAATCAGGTTTATTGAGTTTTTAAAAAAAAGTATGTAAATGTAATCGTAGAATTTACACATGAACTTAAAGGGTGAAGTGATAGTTTTCTAAAATTACAGGTAACATGACCTGTAGGGTGTAAAGTAGCATTCAAAATTTGATTGTAATATTTGGATTTATATCCCTTTACCCTGGTACCAGTGAATTAATAGTATAGCAAATGTTTGATGTGAAGATGGCATTGTTTCACATGGTCGTATTCTTTCTCATTTCTTCTACTTTATGCATTCACTGTATCTTAAAAGTATGCTATTAAAACATTATATCTGCAAAACAGATTCAACTGTTTTCATTGATGTTTCGAATTCACATATTGCCAGCAAGTATTTTCATTGTTCTCCACTTTTCTCTGTCTATTCTCATTAGAGTGTGGCACTACGCCTTCACCCTCCATGTGTCTTGTCAGCTCTGGTGCTTAATTAAGCAGAGGGATAATTTTTTTATTATAATTCTTGTAAAGAATGCCAACATACCCACATTGATTGTGTGTACATTTGTGTTCATGTCTGCTCTAAGAATGATGAGCATGTTTAATGGAGAAATATACCCTCTTCATCTGCAGGGCAGAAAATGTAGGCAGTATGTTTCTCCGAATTGTTGGGATCTACCTGCGAGTAGTCCACGTGGCATAATTGCCCAGAACATTGTCAGATACTGACTAGTTGTGGCCACTGAACGCTAATTTGGACATTATTGATATAATTAAATTGGAACCATGCACCAGATGTTTAGTCAAGAGGGAATAAATTATCTATTTCTGAGGTGTATAGTTATTCTGTTGGACTTAACCACTAAGTGTTTTTTATTTATTTATTTGAAACCACGGTGTTGAGAAACTGGTTCTACTATCTTCACATGATTGGTTGGAGGACAAAATTGTATTCTGTTGGGTGCCCTGGTGGAGCTAATCTCATATTAGGACTGGTTCAATGATAGGGCCCAACTGAGTAGAGTTTCATCATCCCACCAGTCGTCTAAAGATAGAAGTAGAACCAGGTTCAGAAACATCGTGGTTTTAAATAGAAAACACTTATACAGTGGATAAGTCTAATGAAGTAATTATTCACACCATTGTCAGAAACCTTATTGTAGCTTTTCCTAGCTCTTCAATTCATACTTCGCTCGTGTCGTGAGTACTTATTTGTACATTGCCACTTAATTCTTAGGGGACATCTGCGGAGCAGGACAACCGTTTCAGTGACAAGGAGAAGAAACTGTTGAAGCAGATGAAGTTTGGAGACAGTCTCAGCAGGAAGGTACGTGTATTTTGTGTGATGACCATTTCAGACGATATAAATGGAAAAAAAAAAAAAAGTCTCAACAGCTTACACCCATGCGCACAGAACACTTCATTATGCTGTTGGAATTTAATATTTGTATTAACTTGTAAGTGCTACTGTGGAACACAATTCACACTTTTGTCTTATTGAAATTGTGTTGTTAGGTGGACATGTCAAAAGTGAAGCTGGACGTCATAAAGCCGTGGATTGCCCAGAAGATTACCGAAATCCTCGGAATGGAAGATGATGTTGTGGTTGAATTTGTCTTCAACCAACTGGAAGCAGAGAAGGTACTGTTTGCATCACTTGATTTGCAGTGTTGTAGAAGGCTGTGTTGTATTTTAATGTTGACTTTTCATAGTGGGTTGTAGAGTTTCAACTTCACGTTGTTGATTCCATTTCTGCCGTTGCTCACCTGGTTTGTCTTCCCATGTCCTTAATATTCATAACTGCTCCTGGGGTTTAATATGAGGTCTGTATTTAAATCACTACAAAAGGATGACTGTAAACTATCAACATATTATTTATGATAATTAAAAGATTGGGACTTTTGTGTCTTTAAGATCTCATATTTGTTGTAATAACTAATTTTTAAAGAAATTCAAAAAAGAGGGCAAGTAAGATAAATGTTATTGCTTTGCATTTGGTGCTGTCTGTAAATGTTCTGTTTGAATTTGTTTATAATCATGTTTTGTTCTTGAGCAGAGGAAGTGAATTAAAAAGGCTAGGATGTTCAGTTTTGTGGCAGGTTTAATCCCAGAACACTTGTTTCTGTCTAGCTGAAATATACAGATGATTATGACTTTAATGTAGATGAAATAGTGAAGGAACTAAAGAGAAAGTGGGATTGGGTAGTATGTATAAATAAGAAAAACAAATTCCAGAACTGATTGTTACCGGTTTCTTCCGCCCAATCAGACAGTTACGTTGTAAACTTGTCACTTCACCTCACTCGGAGTGCGAATTCCGCTCGGTTCGCTCGATCGGGCCGTGGCTCCTTCTCACTTGTAGCTGATTCATCTGTGATTCATCAATTCGCTGGCACGAGTTTGCCGGATTACTTCTTCAGCTGTAAAATCCAAGTTGCCTTCTTTAGTCAACCTCTCGTCATTGAGTCACTAAAACGAAAACAATATGGAAAGGTTGGTACTTAATGCAATAAATGCCTTCTTAAATTCTTATATCTTTAATCACTAAAGAAAATACATATAAATATGTGTGTTTTGTATACACAGAAGTTTGTTCATTTTTTCTTGTTGTCTAGTGACCAGGTTTTGTATCGGATGTTATTTCATCAAAGAAGTATGCACATCGTTACTTTGATTGTTTTATTGTCTGTAAGTCTTGGAATGGTGTAGTTATGTATAAATGTAGTTAAGCTCCCATTGTGACACATCCATCCCATTTTCCACCCTGTGGAGATACATTCATATGCAGGATGAATGTTGTGCCACGATCAGGATTTCATCTGTATGTGGTTTACATACATTTAATGAACTTAGAACATTGCCAGCTGGGGAATTGGGCGTTGGTTACTTCACAACTCTTTAGTCGTAGATATCGAAAACAAAATATTGATACTGATTAATACCAAATGTTAATATTTGCCATGATAGTGAAATACGCACTATTTACATGTTTAATCATTTCATTTTTTGTTAATTGATTTTTTAAGATTTTAATGTGGGTTTTATTTAATACTTTTGTATTATTTGTTATGATTTTGAAACACACGTGTATGTTTAGAATTAAAGAAATGTTTGTATTTATTATTTGAGTCGGATGTGTCTCAAGATTTATTCCAGTTTTTTTCCCCCCCAAATTCAAAATAACTTGTTTCACTTTTACGTCGTATAACAATTATTTTAATTTTTCAGTAAGGGAAGACAGTAATACTGAATAATTAATTGTTATTGTTTTAAATATCGAAATCTGCAGACAATATATGGCAGATTTTCACGTAGAATACTCTCTTAGCTACTTTACATGAAGTGAGGGTAGCAGACTGTTGAGGAAATGTTCTAATTTTATTATGTATTATATTTTACAAATGAAATGCTGTTGAGACTTGGAAACAGCCTTGCAATGATTGAGGGTATGGATTGTGTTGTGTTGTGCCAGTGAACTTATACTGTGGTTCAATTCAGTCTTTTAGCAGAAGAGGAGGAACTACCTCGAAGGTGTTGCAAAGGCGGGACTATGACAGGTGGTATAAACACGCACTCACCGCTGGTAGCCGGTATTTCTATATAGTCCACCATTATTATGCTTATTAACACATAAGACATATTTCACATATATAAATATGTACCTTTCTTTTTTCTTTTTTTTAAAATTTTTGTAGCACAGTTTTGAGAAAACTGTTGGCGATCTTGGTCGTCATCCGTGAAGTTGTTTTAATGTAATGAGCTAAACTATTTATTGGAGATAAGTATGATAAGAACTAATTTATTTTTAGCAAACATAATACAGATGACATTTAATATTACAAGTGAATGTGAATTTTAATAAAAGTGGATATCACATTACCACTTGATTTATATTTTTGCAGAGGGGTGCAAAATTCCAGTAACAGTTCCATTCCTTACAATTAAATTGCCATTTTTAATATAATGTTACTTTTAACACTTTTTTCTACTATTGGTATGGCCTGGATCATTAATGTTCTTTGAAACTTAATGGTTATATTTTTGCACCCTTGTGTATGCGATATAAATCATGTTTTATCCTACCTGTCCCCATTTCAGATGTGGCAGATTTTTAATATATTCATATCATTACAGTAATTTTACTGATTCATATTTTGGATTTTAGTTTTGTTGCACCATACAAATCATAATCTAGGTAAATGGGTGTTGATTGAATTTATAGTTGAAACAAAGCATGTTTTGTTGCGAGCTAAAACAGTTTTTAAGTTTTCCCGAAGAAACCCTATTGCTGTTGACAAATGCGCTTTCCACGACCAATACGTAAATATGTTACAGCTTTTAATTTGTCATACCTGTTTGAGGTTTGGAAAGGATTTGGTGAAAGTTATGTATAAATTCTTTCTTTGTGCTGGTTATTGCACTTTTCAGGCAAACTGAAGTACTCGCAGATATACAAAGTATACCGACATTTCAGATAACGGTTGCTAACTGCTTCATAATATTGTAACAGTTGAATTATCTTTTCAGTACATTTGCTTGTGCGATGTTTACGATCATTATTATGTGTTATGTGTGAAATTGTTACTGGGATTTGAAAATTACGCTTATCAAATCACATATTTAAGAATTCCAAGTTCTGACTATCGTCTTCTGGGTTATGACTCTGTGTAGACTTCTACGAGACTACAGTGTCATAAGTCAGACAACTACAATCTAGATTTTGCTGCTTCGTGAAACTCTAGTCTCACAGTTCATATTCGGTTTTTATACCCTCACAATAATGAATTAGAAAGTTCATCATCACTGCGACAACTCAAAAAACTAGTCACCGAATTCATCCATATGATTGTCATCACCTGTGTTATTTACGTGTCTAATTATTTCCTCGTGTTTTTCCTTTTTGACTACTGTGTGTTAGAATATAACGCAGACTTAATGAGGGAAGTGTCAGACTGGCAGCCAGCGTTGTAGATTGCCTTAGCTATTAATTGGATACCAACATGCAGGTGTTTCATTTTGAGGTGATTTGTATCAGGAAACTAATGATTTCTAGTGATATATGAGCTGTTGTAGCTTTCTCAGTATAGTGTCTGGCTACGGACTGGATGACCGGGTTCGATCCCCGATGGGGGCAGAGGATTCTCCCTCTAGCCTCTGTGTCCAGACCAGTTCTGGGACCACCGAGCCTCCTGTCCATTGGGTACTGGGGTCCTTTCCTGGGGGTAAGTGCAGCTGGGGCGTGATATTGACCACTCACTGCCATCTAGTGCCAAGGTCAAGAATGAGCAGGAGCTATACCTTCTCTCCCCCCAAGCGCCTACATGATGTATAGTGGAACTGTTTTACTTTACTGAATGCAAGTTCTGCATTAGCAAACTTCAAATAATTGATAGGACCAGTGATAGATGAAAGGTGTCTAAACACAGAGCAAAAAATGTTGGTGAAGTAGCATGTCGAGTGGCTTAAAATGTGTCGATTCTGCCTGGATGTTGGACTGGAAAGGCATGAAGCTAGGACGTTGTTAGAATTTGCACTTGTGGGGGTTGTAAGTCTGACGGAAGGAAATAAGTCCGTAGAAGTCATTCGTGCTGCTTATAAAAGATGAATGTCTTTAAAAATTTGGTGTCGTGCCCAGATGTGGCAGAATTTAATATGTGTGGGTTTTTAATATGTTTTATCCATTCAGAATCTTTGATAAAAGGAGTCCTGGAAATATTGTATTTAATGAATTTAAAGATTGCTGTTTAATTTTGTCATCTTAATTTTGAAATGTGCTCATGAATTATTGTTCTGAAATGTCATTTGTTTAAGTTGCATGCTTAGTTAGAAGGTGCAGAATTTGTATCATCATGTAGCACAATTGGAACTTTGAAATTTGAGGTTTGCGTAGAATCTCTTGAAAGTTTCGGGACATTTCCATGGGTTTTATGCTAAGAATCTTTGACGTTAATACTTATGACTTATTTGTGTACGAGAACATGCCAACGGTTTTCCGAAGATTGTCGACTATTTTTCGTAATTTTATTGCGTTTAGAAAACATAGTGTAGCATTTTTACATTTTTGGCCGATACTAGTTCATAAGTTCGCATTTATCAGGTTATTGTCGTGATGTTCGAGTGATATTTTTTGTCCATGTTAGGTCTGCGTAATTCTACTTCCAAGATTGTGCTGGTGTGGGCAATACATTTTTCACATACACAAAATATAATGTGGCATGAGAATTTCAGTAACATTTTATTTCAATGCAGGTAGTGTAACGATCCTGTAGCATTTGCCATGTTTAGGTCTTTGGAGTGCTTTTTAAGTCTTTTCAACCAAAATCTTGTACACATTCCTCATCTGGGTTACAGGCCCCGCTCATCAATTCTTTTAATTTATCATCTTAATAATATTTTGTGAAGAGTACAAATTATGGAAGTCATCATTAAACAGTTTTATACATCGTCCTGTCGCTTCATCTTCTTTATGCTGAAATATTCTCAGTGCCCTGCTCTTACTTTTATATGGGAAATCAAGTTTTGCCTTTTGGATGTGGATATTGAAAGTTATCAGGAACAATCAGTTTGAGATTCTGGGAACGCTGCATCATATCACTTTACACATTTTCTCATGTTGCGCCATCAGGTTTTATGATAACTGATAGCAATTATTATGATACTATAAAGGTTACTGATTCATTATACCAATATTATACTGGACAATGCCCATTGGCTGATGAATATTTGTTATACTTGAAGATGGGAATAAAACGTACTCCTGGAATTGTGTATATTTCACGTATTCATCAGACCATAGAAAATATGCAGTATTTCTTTAAAGCCGTTCTTTCATCGTAGAGTTTATGTGCTGTATGTGAAGTTTCACGTTGTTGACCAATAAATATGTTTTATCACTTAATGTTTTCCAAATTAAGAGCTGTTAAAAAAGTGCGGATTGTATTAATTTTAATGTAAATACAGTAATGCCTTTTAGTTGAACCTTGTTCCCATGGACGTAGAAGTCTTACCACTGCTCAATGTTTTTAAATTGTATCCGGAATAGTATATCATTCCGTTTACTTAAAATGTTTTAATGGGGACCGATGTAGGTATGTATGGCATTTTTATCTTTGCAGTTGTTAGTGTTGCGTGATCCTGTACAGATATCGTCAGACGTTTTTAAATTTTCCACGTTTATGCGCCCACAATCGTCGAAAAAAATGGGGTGAACTTTTTCTGTTTTGTGGTGCAAGTTTGCTTAAACGGTTAACCTGTTTTGCTGTCTACGCGATGTTTTAAAATTGTGATCCTCTGGATTTTACTGATATTTTGGAGGAACGTATTGATACCGCCTTGCAGGTAGAGGTGACGTGTTCTTCTGAAACTTTGGTAACCATGCACAGGACTACATATCATTGCAACCCAGGCGACCTCAGGCCCCATTTTCACCATCGTGGGGAAAACTAAGATTTCCATATGATGTGTTAAACATGATCACTTGACACAGCATCAGTGAAAGGGTTAATAAATTACTTTATAACAATTATAAATTAATTTTAGTGTTCTAAAGAAATTGGTTATTACGGTAAAACATTTTATTTCAAGTACCATGCTTCATTTCTTTTTACATCCATTTGTCTTTTATGATATTTTTATTGTTTGGCTTAAGTTACGAATTATATATATTCATATCAGTTATGGAGTCAGTGGATTTTTATTTAGTGACAGATCATTTATATAGTTTGTCTTGGTGCTGGTGCGTTATATTGTAAGAGGCCGTTTACTTACATCACGTAGGAGATAGGAGACGCTCCTTGTCAGTCGTCGTAATTTAATTTGGTTATCGGCAGGAACTAAATCAATTTCTTAGTATATGCTGAGGTGGCAGGGATGTGAGATCATTTTTTGACAACAGACTAAGATGAACGGCATGGTTAGTTACTAGAACATTGAGAATAAATGTGAAATTTGTTATATAGGTTAAGAAATAGCGTAGAGCAATATTCTTTAAAACAGTAACGTACTGTAAGTTTGCGAGAGGGTTAAACGTTTGTTCTCTTCCCACCTGTGTGTTTAATAACAGCACCCAGATCCCAAGAAGATGCAGATTAACCTGACAGGGTTCCTGAACGGCAAGAACGCTCGCCTGTTCATGTCAGACTTGTGGGAGCTGCTGTTGTCGGCACAGGACTCGGTCAGCGGGATACCAGGGCAGTTCCTCGAACAAAAAAAGGAGGAGATAAAAAAGAGAATGGTGAGTTCGTTCACAAGCGTGATGTGAGGTGAACTGTATAAAATCATTTGGGATGTTTTTTTTCACAAAGCGACTTTGTGCTTTCACCTTCTTGTTTATAGGAAGAGCAAGACAGGATACAAGAAGCTTTGAAGAACAAACTGGATAAGAGCAAAGACAAAGATGATAAAGACCGTAAAAGGGATAGAGACAGGTACGTAATACACTTGTACGGAATATGATTTTTCACTCTTATTAATCGTAAGAAGAGGATTCCTGCTTGAGAAGCTGATAGTCTCGCAGCTAGTCAAGAAATCCTCCATGTTTAAATTAACCTAGAAATTTATTTTTGAGTGTACATGGGCTTGTCATTAGCCCTCGGCTAATGAATCTAGTTCGCACTCCGTCTCTTTAAAATCTATTTTAATATTGTCCTCCCGTCTCTACTTGTATCTTACAAGTGATATCTTCCTGCTTCAGGTTTTTCTGTGTGATGTTTTTCCTGACATTTTGTTCTCGTCTCTGATTTCAGTTTCGCACTTTCATGATTAGAACCAACTTCAGAATTCTCTTTCTTTCTTCTTAATATGTGTTTATGTCGTCTCATGTTATTTACTACTTTGTCTTCCAAGGCATTTAACTTTAGGTTATTTTTTATCCAGTCGATTTTTGTTTTTCCTTTTGTACGTTTTAACAATCTCATCTCTGCTGTTAGTTTCTAGCTGTTTCAGTCCATGTCTGGATTTCTGCTCCATATGTTAATATGAGCATATATAGTAAATTTGAAATACTATATTTTTCCCTTTGTGATTTCTCATTTCCGTAGTATTCTGCTAACTAATTAATAGAATTTTATATTATTTTTTGGAAAAACTTGTAGTGGTGTCATATAAATGCAGGAAGAGATTATCTGCTGTAAAATTGTAGATTAGACGTGGTGACAGTGCCTTAATGGTTGCAGTAAGTCATCGTTGTATATTCACGTTTGTAACCGCTTAAGCTCACCCTCATTCTGAAATGTGTTAAGGAAGAGAAGCCGATCTCGCGACCGTCATCGTGAGCGTGACAGAGATCGTGACAAGGACAGAAGAGACCGTGATAAGGACAGAGAAAGAGAACGTGAGAAAGAGAGGGAACGCGAAAAGGAGAGAGAGAGGGAGCGTGAAAAGGAACGAGAAAGGGATAAAGAGCGGGAGAAAGAGAAGGAACGCGAAAGAGAGAAGGAGCGGGAACGAAGAGACAAGGAGAACAGCCACAGATCTCCATCAAAATCTCCCAGAAGGTAAACGCGCAGGTGACACCTGTAAGACATGAATTTTTTAGGTAGCATTGGTGCCCTTCCAAATTTTAAATGAGAAGGGTTTTTTTTTCTTTCTAGTAATATCGTGTATGTAGAGTGATTTTATGTGGGATGAAATGCAGTTATATCTTACACAAGATGTAATGAAATGTAACTATTAGTGACCTTCAGAATTTGTTTCATGTGAAACTGTGACGTAAGTACGCGTGTGGTTTAGTGATGCACTTTGGTTGAGGCTAATTTTTGTCATTGAGTAGTAATTTCTAGAATGCTGTATGTTATAGGTCAATTTCACCGCCAGTTAAAACTGAAAGTAAACCAGAAGTGAAAGATGTGCACAACAACAACAACAACAACAACAACAGACATTCTTCGTCCTCCCCAGAGCCCGAGACTAGAAAGAAGCAGGATACGTCTACGAAAGTGTAAGTAAGCAGATAAAAGCGTCTTACAGAGTGAAACTTGCTCTCTCTGTGTGTTCTTTGGGCACGCGATGCCGCGTTTCCTTGTAGGTAGATACAAACGTTTTGAAGGAACATATCCTGCCCCTGATCCTTCTAAGACCCGCCATAGAAATGTTGCAAACCAAAGTTTTAGATTCTTGTTCCTCATACATTTCTGGTGAGGGAATTATTATTTCTTTCTGTATGTCTATCTGCCGTGGTTTTATTAATGTCCTCTAAAGAAATTTGAATATCTTTTTTCAGAGAACCACCTCGTGCTATGTCAAGTGTTCAAGCTAAACTCCTCAGCCTGGCAGGAGGACCCAAAGTGAAACCTTCAGATACAGTTAATGACAGATCTTCCTCATCTCGATCAAGATCTAGGTCACGCTCATGTTCCAGGTCTACCAAACGTCCAGTCGCCAGGAAGCGTTCGTCTAGTCGTGAAGCTAGCAAGTCGTCATCACCTTCTAGGTCAGATGTGATTCTTATATTGGCTGCTTCTTTACTGGCTTGTTTCCTGGTACCTCACCAGCTGCTTTAATTCGCTCTAATTGTTACACAAGTTCAAATTAGGTGCTTCTTTGCAGCTTAATTTTGAACAAGCCTGAAGTTTGGATACTGTCGTGAAATGTACTGTAACGGTTCTCCGCTTTTCCTGCCTCGTCAACATTGTCATTTTCCAGTGTTTTTACATCTTGTTTCATTGTTTACAGGGCTCCTAAGAAGTCACCTGAAAGGGAACGAAGTCGCAAGAAAAAGGCGGCTTCCAAGTCTCGTTCTCGGTCTAGATCTCGAAGCTCTTCCTCTTCGGCCGCGGAATCCCACAAGAGCAAAGGCGGTAAATCTCAGTCAGGAGCGAAAGCAAATCACCGTTCTAAATCACGGTCACATTCCAAATCCAGAAGAAGTTCAAAATCCCACTCAAGGTCACCGGCCAAAAGGCGCTCAAGGTCGCCGTTGAAGAGAAGGTCGGGATCGCCGAGTAAACCGGCTGGAAAGGGGGGAAAGAATAGGGCTCAGAGTTCGGAGAGCGACAGCAGTAAAAGTGCGTCGTCGTCATCTGAGCACTCGGAAAAAGGTGTGTTCCGTCTAGTATTAGCGTTTAAGAGGAAATTTAATGCAGTGAAATCTCCTGTAAGCAAAATTCAGGGGAGTCGTACGTTTGTATTTGTTGCAAACTTTTAAAGAATCGATACTTTTCATTGCTATAATTATTGTGTTTATTGACAGGTAAAGGTAGCAAGGAAGAAGATTTTGAAATCCACAAGAAAGAAGACAGCGTGCAGAAGAAGCGGCATTATCGGAATAACAACAAAGATAATGACTCTTCGGGAAGTGATTCGGATGCTGAGCGCTCCAGGCGGGTAAGTTTATGTGCTCCGTGTCTTCCGGCATCTAAAGCTGTTTAGTACGTTGCAAAAAGTAAATTGTTTTATTGTCACAATTTAATGATAACCAATTGATGCTTTGGAGGTTATGGTTTGTTGGGCTAGTTATCAAGAAGTTTTTGATAGTACGTAAAAAGAGGTGCTACTAGGACTCTAATTTCTTTGTGATCGTGTAGCAGTCACGTGGTGTATTAAATAAAAGAGATGGAGGCAGTATGTTCCTCTGAAATGTCAGAAGCACAGCTCAGTTGCATGTGGTGCAAGCACATAAAAGTGGGATCAGGGTTAAGAGTGATATTATTTGCCACCTTTTAGGTGTTTTTCACAATGCGGCATAAGCGAAGAACCTCCCGCTACCCTGACCATATTTATCTGTCATTTTTGTTTCATTTCACGCCCTGGTCGCTGTAATATAATACTGAACACACCAACCACATTTGAACGACATAATGTGATTTTCTGTTTTCTCAGGAAAAGAGAGTTGGTTCAAGTCCCCGTTCGCCTCACCGACGACACAGAGCAGCCAGCCGGGATCGTGAACGGGAAAGGGAAAGAGATCGTGAAAGGAGAGGTGGCAGATACAGACGCTCGCTTGAACGCGAGAGAGAACGGGAGAGGGAGAGGCACAGGATGCGGGAGAGAGAGAGAAGAAGAATGCCTCCGCCATTGATGAGGAGACCGCCGTCTAGGAGACTGTGAGTGTGTGCTGCAGCACAAAATAAAAATAACTCAGAATTTTTGTTGGAAGCTGTTCAGAAAATTTCATCATTAAATGAAGTGTATAAATAAAACAGGACGCTAGAAAACTTTGCATTTTTAAAAAAGATGAATGAGTATTGACTGCATGGGGAATATTTTGTATGAAGGAGTTAGTTGCTAAAACATCTAGCTTTTCTTCCTCTTCTTCTGTAGCTCTCCGGTCCGTATTCGGTCCACGGCCTCCTCAATTCTCCTCTTCCATTCGGTCCTTCTGTTAGGTCCGTCTGTCCGAGGCTTTGATCGAGGTTTTGAAACGTCTCCTTTTTTATGGTGCAAGGTTGTTAGCCTTGCGACCAACCCCCAACCTGGAGGACCAGGGTACCTGTCTTAGTCCGACCTCTCCCCCTCGACCAATCTGGCTAGGGACGCCCTACCAGTAGCTCTTGGGGTCTCTGAGGTACTCAAGCCCCACCACCACGACAAGGTGCGGGTACCATTAAGTGGGGACTTCTAGCTTATTACAAAGGAAATCTTGTATTCTACAAAATCAAATTCTTATTTGTATTTCAGCCTTTGAAGCTAAAGCCTTATGTGAATTATATTTAAACATTTTGTTCTTACCTCAAAGAAAACACAATTTGAAGTGTTTAACAGCAATGCTTATTAAAAAAAATTAAAAATTCAGTTCCATGTCTAAAGTAGCTCCACATTCTTTATGATAATGAAAGTGATCACTCCACCGAATCTAGAGTTTTGGGCCAGATTGTGTGCTCTTCATAAATTGGACTGTCTTTTGTTTTGGTACTTCAATTTTGTAAGTATAAATTGTGTATTGAAACAGAAACGCGGTTTCTGGTAAAAGGTATATATAAAGCAGTGAAACCAGATGTTTTTCACACCATACCAGTATGTCTAGAATTCATAAAAATGTCTTCGTTCTAGGAGTCCAAGGAGAACTCCAAGAAGAAGTCGCAGTCAACAATCAGCTTCTCAGCATCGCTCACGCTCTCCACATGGTGTAAGTTAACTTGCCTGTATACTTTAAAACATTGCGTTCCGTGTGCGAATGTTTTTACGACATATAATTCCCAGAAACTAAAAATATACGGTTTTTTTGGCACCAGTTAAAGTTATTTATTGGGCTGAAACCTGGTCCAAGGGGCCCAGTGACGTAGGATTTCGTCATCCCACGCGTCACCCGACGACAGAAGTAGAACCGACTTCAGAATGTGATTTGAAAAGTATTTGGATGTTGGATGAAGTCCAACAGAATAATTGTACGCAATATTATGTCTTTACAAGACGGGTGTGAGGAATTTGTGATGTGAACAATTAATTTGGTTTCATTCTTCAAATACCTTTCAATTTTGAAGCATAATTTTATTGTGACCGTCGCTATTATTTGATTTGCTTGCAGAGAAGCCACAATTCCACCGAGAGGCGGCGATCTGTTTCTCGAGATGAAAAGAAGAGGAAGCCTCGTTCTGAGTCTCGCAGCGCCTCGCCACCGTCTGCAAAACAGAGGGTTAGTTAATATTTTAAAGAGTGAAAATTGTAGGCAGAACTGTTTACCAATTCCCTCGGGAAATGTTTCACGACCTCTTGTTTTAAAATGATTTTGTGTTTGGATTTTATTAACTGCGTTAATCAGCAAGTAGAGGCAGAACATAATTTAGGAGTTCAAAGTAAAAATTTTACGTAATAAGTTTCAGGCTGTCCGCTGTGAACCAGTGTGAAATACGGTTTTTATATTTCGGTAAATGCTGTAAACATTTAACCCCTCAATTTGGAATGTAAACGTGTGCGAGCTTTGCGTGGAAAGATCATTAGGTTCATTTCCATTGAGTTTGCTCCTGTTTTTTATTTATATTTGTTAAACGAAACATGCTTTATGAGTTATACAGGTTTGTTTTTCGAAAATTAATAAATTAACATTATAATGCCCTTTGTTGATAACTACTTGAAATATTCTTCTTCTTCTTGCGTTTCTTGACCGTTACTTCGGTCTTCTGGTGCCTAATATTTTCTTCCATTCTTCTCTATTTTCCCATCCTTCCGGGAGTAGTATCCACTCTATCATGGTTCTTCTAATTCTGTCGTTCCGTCCTGGTCTCGGTCTCCCTCTCTTCCTTCTCTCTTTTGGTTGCCATTTCATAGTCTTCTTTGGTAACCTTTCCTCCTCCATCCTTTGCACGTGTCCGTACCAAATCAGTTGTCTTTTCTCTATCTCCTCTATTATTTCTCGATCCATCCTCATGATTTCTCTAATCCTTTCATTTCTCACTCTCTGTCTTCTGGAAATTCCAGCCGCTCTTCTTAAGAAATCCATTTCCATTATTCTCAACTTATTTTTTTGTTGTTCCGAGAGTTGCCAAATTTCTGCCACTACGTGAAATATAAAGGCTAGATTATTTGAAGGTGGACACGATTGTCCTGTGATGTTGCCCATTTTGCGTCAGGAGTCGGACTCCATGTTCCAATGCGGGGGGTTCATTTCCGTTCAGCTTGTAGTGTTAAACCTCTGCATTCACCCCATTTGAGTCACGTGCCTAAGTAAAATTCCATTTGTACTCGCTGTTCAATTGGCATCCACTACGTATTTAACGTCATTGACTTTATGATTTTTGGGACATTACAACTTATTTGCCGTACGATAACGAGCGACTTGAATTTTGTGTATAATCCCATAGAGTTTTCCAGTTTTTTCCTCCTCCCCTTTACCCCATTTTAGTCATCGTTGATGGTATACCAAAATGTAATTTTTGTAGAATGTCGATTTGAACTGCGTACTAATGCCAAGTTACTTTAAATGATGATTCATAAGCTGCCTTTTCTTTCCCGTTTAGTTCTCACACAGTCTGTCAAGAACACCGTCGCCGTTTAGAAAAGGGGCGGATAAGGATCAGGAGATTAGTGCAGACAAGAGGTCTGTCAAAAGCAAATCTAGAAGGTAAGAAACTGGTGTGATGTGAGTTTGAATTGAAGTAAACGAACCCCATGGAGCAGCGACCTTTGAAATGTATGTGATATCATGTTATAAAGGACATTACTACCGGTACAAGTGGTTTTAAAATCCGCAGTTTCTAGTTCTCTGGAAACTTAAAATGTACTGCTTCAAGTGCACGTGCTATTAGTACTTGTTCTGTGCGCGTATCACGACAAAACTACTACACATTAAGAAACACACTGAATTCTCACTGTGAATCCAACTTCGTTGTTTGTTACAAATACGAAGTCCTCTCTGAAGAAGATTTTATCGAGCATTGTTTCACTTGTTCTGATGTGAAAATATAGTGGTAACTGTTTTTCAGGTCTCCTTCAGAAAATGACGATAGGGATACGTCAGTCAGCCGGAAAAAGGGCGCACCGCCATCGTCCTCTCCTTCTCCTGATAAGAGCAAGCTTAAATCAAGGGATCGAATTTCAGAATCTCGCCAAGTAGAAAAGAACCATAAGAGGTCGTCAGCTGCCATAAAGGAAGGGAGTCGTGAGAAGGCAGTTCGAAAGGTTCTGAGGCAGGATCCTGAAGATTCGCCACCTGCGAGAGAAAGGTGAGACACGTCGAGTCTCGGAAGGTAACTGTAAATCAGTAACTTGAACGAGTAGACTCGAGTAGTAATATTCCGCAGGTGCCATGTTCACATCTTCATTATGGACATCAGCTGTCAAAAAATATTTTTTTGTGGTGTTACTCAGTCCTTCCTGGTGGATGCCTTGATAGTACACTTTAAACATGTAGTGCCCGCATATTATTCAACCCTTTCAGATGCACTGGATCCTTCCATCCTTTTCTCGGATGGAAGGATCCAGTTCATATGGACCTGTCGTCAGACAGAACACTAAATAAATAGTCGCCACAGTTGATGTTTCATTATTAAACAACAGTGTCTGTTGGTCTGAGAGTAATTAAACAAGTTTGGGCCGTTAAAATTGACGTTCTATGGGGAAATATTTATGTTGTGGCTGTGTGCCTGTTTGTAATCGCTTTAGAGTATTTCGCTGCTGCACCTGTTTTATGTGTTTTCATGTTTATCTTTATATTCAGTCAGTGCTCGTGTTCTTCAGCGTTTTTGAGATGAATTATTATTTTAAGTAAAAACTTATTAATGTTCTGTACTATTCCATTATTTGTTGGCAGAGATCGTAAAGCTGGTAAGAAACAGTCAGAGTCGCCAATACGGTCAACTGAAAAAGAGAGAAAACCCGAGGAAAAGAAACGGAAGGTTTCCGAGAGCTCGGAATCTCCGTCTCCCAAACGAAAGAAGTCCGGGTCCCAGGACAAGCAGGTGGTAAGAAAAGTATGCGGACATTTTATTATATGACACCTTGAAACACTAATAATTGTTAATAATGGTTAAGAAATTCCTGCTTCTTGTCTGACCCAAATGTTCACTTGTGAACGCCACCGAATGCAGTCCTGAACTAGATGAATCCAGTCGATGTCCTCGCTTCATATTTCCTAAAGATCCATTTTAATATTGTCTGTCCTCGCATGTATGCCTGGGTCCTTGAAGAAAGATGAAGTTATGTAGTGTTTTCTTGGGGTTAGATACCTTATTCAAAATAGTACTTTTGAATCCAAGACAGGGCTATCAGTGTTACCACCCCTTCAAGGCAAGGAAATTATGCTGTTTTGTTTTTTCAGAGCCGGACAAGGAAGGCTGACACTTCTGAATCAGACGATTCAGAAGAAGAGGAACGAGTGAAGGTTGTAAAGAAGAAGCGGCGGGCATCCAGCTCAGAGGAAGATACGAAAGCCAAAAAGAAAAAGAAGAAGAAGCAAAAGGAGTCTTCAAGTGACTCTGATGTGGTATGCATTTCAACCGCCTTCATTCTTTCTTTCTCCAGGATTTTCCAAGGTCATCTAGCGTTAAGGTTAAGGATGTGTGGAGCTGTCCCTCCACTCCCCAATAAGTCTGCGTGGCCTGGTGCTTAGGCACCGAGGAGAGCTCTACTTCGTACTATGGAATCATTTTAGAATTCTTATTTATTTCAAGGATGTTTCTTGTTTCTTTTCCAGTTTCACACATTCCTCCCGTCTTTTTTAGGATCTGCCTGCGTAATGTCATCTTATTTGGTAATGAAGAATCTTTTTCAGATTTCTTAGGTTTGTCATCCTGCCTAGATGTTATTATGTCTTTATAATTAGCTTAAATATTTAATTTTGATTGGTAAAAAAATTTGTTGCCGCGTTGCATTAATATGGTTCTTCAGCTTTGTAAAAATGTTCCTTTTATCTGATTTATTAATGTTTTTATTTAGGTTTGTATTTCCTTTGTACATCGTAACATGACAGAGGCAGTTGGACCATGTGGTGATGTATGTATGTGCTAAGTTCCGTTAGCGGACTTAAGTTTAGATACGTGTATATCGTAGCGGCAATGTGTTGGCTAGCGTTGTAGCCATGTGCTCCTTTCATGAATTAAGATTTAGTCTTCAGAAAAGTTATAATCGAGTGATTAAATGTAAAAAAAGTTTGACACCGAGTTAATTCAAATGGGTCATAAAAATTTAATCGTAACTGAATTGTGCACGGTTGCATTTAAGTAACGGAATTTGTTACTACGTGCCGAACAGGAGACGCTCCATGGCTGTGTAAATTTGTAACCAGGTTTTGTTAACAAGCGTGTGTTTGTGCTTACAGGAAAGTGATGCTGAAGTTGAAGGAAAGAAGAAAAAGAAGGATAAGAAACACAAAAAACACAAGAAACACAAGAAACATAAGAAACACAAAAAACGCAAAGTTGAAGAGAGCGAGGTAAGCAGTACAAGTTGAGTATGAAAGATGTCGCACGGATATATTTTACCTTCGTACTAGCTGTTGTATTTCTGTTTACGTGTTGCTTGTAAGATTAGAGTTCATATGTAGTTACAGGTTACTTTGCCGTCTTATTCCTGAGGTAATTCCCAGTCAAAAATGTCACATGAACGTACATCTGATTCTCAACAGTCATGGACTTACAGATATTTGAAATTCAAGGTCATTTGAACCTTGTGTAGATCGCAGGTCACTCGCGCATCTTGGAGCATCGAGAACTCGATAACGTGGTTCCTCTTTGCATTCATACATCATGTTTTTAGCGTGACCCTAAACATGAAAATCTAGGGAAGTGATCGCTGTGCAAACCACCACGACCAATTCGTCAGTCAGGGATCTGCTCATTCTGGTATTCTGTCGCGTGTTTGACTGAAATATGGTGTGCCCCATCAGTCTGGAAGTACGTCTGTAATCGTATGTCGTGTTGTTTGCATCATCTTCGATTTCTGCCAACATCTCCGTGACTTTGAGAGCGACGCAGAATGCTGCAATTTGCAGATCCCAAGATTTGGAAGGAGTGAAAATCCATATTCTTTCCTGAGATTTTTTACAGCGGTGTTTTCGTACATTTGTCATATTTAAAAGTGGCACTTGGTGGCTCTTCAACTCGCCACATGTGAGTGGCCCCATTCTTGACAGTCTTACTGTTAGTAGAAGGCTGCTTGTTTAGTCAGTGGATGACATAAGTTATGAGCTTTTGCAAATTTTTTTTAAGCCAATACAGATTATGAAGTCCTACATTTAGAGGTTTTCCTATTTCTCATGAAAAACAAATTGTGACTGATTTGTTGAACTGCACTAAAGCAAAATCCAGAAAGCCGTAGTCCCCAGACTTTCTGGATAAGGGGTCAAGTACTGTACTGAATTTAGAATTGTTACGCAGTTGCAAAAAAAAAGAATATCTGTGTTGACGAAGTTTTACCGTGTCTTTCTCATCTCGTAGGATTCTGAAGCGAGTGAAGCGGAAAATACCGAAGAACTGGAAAGGAGGTTGCGAGAGCGAGCTCTCAAGTCAATGAAACGCAGTGAAAGGGGGGGTAGTGATGACAGCAACTGATGGCATGACAAGCTGACTGCGAAGATTACGATACAGTGCATACTCTGACAGTACAGTGAGACTATCACAACTGTCCAGAAACATTCCCCAAATCTTCCTTCTGTTTCCTCAGAAGTGTAGGCTTTTATTAATGAATTTGTATTAAATCATGGAAAGTAATACAAAAAAACTATTACACTCTTTGTTTAAACTATAGTAGCAAGAAACTAGTGGAAGGTGAGTCAGGAGTGGAAAAAAGTAGGAAACAATATTACCTGAAAACCAGTTATATCTTCATCTGTCATCTAGAGAGTGATTCCAAGCTCTTGAAACTGCGTTAGTTACTGTAATGCGCATGTAGTACGTACAGCAATCGGCAGTAACATTTTATTGGCATGCATGTATATAAACACACCTGTCTGATCCCACACTACTACTGCCGTTATAAGCGACATTTTAAAATAAGAACCGGAGCCTTGGTTTGCATTTTGTGGTTGAATTTCCTCATGTTAGCTTCCTTTTCTGATATGTTCATCTTTTGCGGATCTTCATACTTTATGTCGCATTATCTAAACTTAAATATTTAAAATGTCATGTCATGTTAGTCTACCCACGGTGGCAGTGAAGAAAGAATGTCCCGAGTCACTGAGGAACACCGATGTCATCCCGTATTTTATACTTTGGGATTCGTCAGCGTAAGTAGCACGATATTTACCCGAGTACAAAACAGCTTTAAAATTTTTTAAAGGCTTCTGTGAAAAAGGTTTTGTGCCGAGTGGGTACTCGTTAGGACTCCTTAGGTGATGAAACTGGTTGCCGCTAAGCAAAGAAAGTCGTGCTAGGATAAAAGTGACATGTAAAGTAATGAAGTTTTATCGTTATCAGGATTTACTCATAATTTCGCTCTAAGGTTTTGTCTGGAGGGTATCGAAATAATCGATGCAAATTGGCTTTCAGGTTTTATTTCAGTATGTTTCGTCATAGTTTATAACGATGCGCGGTTGAAAATGGCTTTCCCTCTTAAGTCAGGAAAACTGCTTGAGATTGAGTAGTGTTTTTAGTTTCTCGGGGACTTAAGATATTTTCAGGACTCCAATTTGTGTTTTGAAACACTTTCATTTCTTTTTTCTGTGCTGTACGGAAGTGCTTTTTCAGAATTGCTGCACTTGATTTATCTTAGAGCCACCTTTCAGTGAACAGGGAGTGGAGTAATGTGTTCACAGCGCAAGACTTGCGGTGTGTCGACAATTTATTCCTGTGCAGACGAAGAAAGTAATGATACACGAACAGAGACCAGGAGCTCATTCAGAACTGCATGTAGTCGTTTCACTGCAACGATACGTGCTAGTATTGTGGCGTATTGCAAGTGTGTTATATCAATGTATGTGTGGGTATTGTTAACATTTTTTTTTTCTTTAGTACTTTCAGAACAGCACTGAAATTCTGATGTAATGATAATAAAATAATATTCCTAATGTTTGACTTTTTTGAAAATACAGCAGCTGAGTTTAGCATTTTGCTTTCATTGTAATCTCGTCTTCTTTGGCTGCCTTTATTTAATTTTTACGTCTCGTGCTTGAATCACCTTGAAACCTTTTCCAAAAATAATTTTTTTCCGTACTAACGATGCTTTTTTTACCCAACATTTTACCTTATTTGTGTTGTAAAATTGAGAGGTTTTCCATCCTACAGCATTATAATTTTGTTACAAGTTTTTTCTGTCCCGTTGATAGAAACTGTGCGCACGCACGTTTATTGCAGCTTCTCCTATAGTTGAAATAAGTTGTGGTGATAGTGATTGTTACTGTTTATATTAATTGAATAAAAGATTTGAGGAACAACATAAGACGGAAGAACGGTTTGAGCGATTCCTTGTTGTGGTCGAAACATTATTGTATAAATGTAAAAGTACCCACTTTCAGAATGTATAACTATGTGAGTAGAATTCATTTCAGCCAGTAACTTGATTTTGAGAAAAATGTGACTTATGTTGTTTGAGCAGTCACTGATTCTGTTTCATTGGAATTTATGTAAATGCCCAGGGACTTTTAAATCGCTATTACATACTTATCCGTAGTGTGGTTTGTAATGCTGTATGTAAGCGTACGGTTGATACCGGTTTTATTGTGCTCGGAGAATTTACATCAACTTCTCTTCATTTATAACGAAACTGCAATTTCATATCAACACTGATAATTCCTTTTCTGAGACTGCAATATCACCGGATTGTGGGCTGGATGATCTAGGTTCAGTTCGTGACAGGAACGCGGGTCCTGTTGGCAGTCGCTTCATGACAGTCTCAGGCTGACCTAGTCTTCTATCTAGTGAGCACTTGGGGCACTTATATCAGATGAAGCTGATTACTTGTGTCAATTTAGTGCTGAGGTTACGAATACACGTAGTTAATAGCTCCAGTCTTCATGCAGTGGTGTAAATTAAGAACAGGAAATTCTTTCTTTTTTCAATTCCAGCTTCTTTAAACAGGTGCGTGGTTAAATACAGTACAGGTAGGTGAAATTTAACCATTTTGCTCGCTTCACGCTGACACAGTTAATGGTCAGTTCTGGCAAATCTGGTCACGTCATACATTTTTTTCACAAAAAAAAATACCTGTGAGAATTTAGGTTCACACAGCGGTGAGTTTATGAAGATGACTGTCTTTTGCGATCATCGCACCTTATAATCTGGGGCCTACATGGTGTAAGATCCCAGAAGACCGTCATTTTCAAATTATGCCTTTTACAAAAATAAACAATGAAATATGTAATTAAAAAGATGTAGAAATATATCTCTGGTTGGTAACAGGAAGTTTTAAATGACGAGGCTACTTACAGGGAAGAGAAAAGGTCAGGAAATTGGAATTCAGAAAAGTCAGAATTTCTGAAATGTAATAGAACTGCGAAAATCTTTTTAATACAAAAAAATGGGGTACAATCATGCCTTTGCTTTTCCCACCCAAATCATTGGAAATGCTAAGAATGGCTTTTGCGATTTGGTGATCTGCAAGGCAGCTACAGAAATTAGTTTTGTTCACTGATTTTAAAAGAAAAGATAACGTAGAAATAAATTTTTTTGCACATATCTGCTGATGCACGGCTGTTTGTGGACACTGCGCCTAATGTACCTATGTTGCTTCTTGCTGGAATTGTTAATAGAGGTGTAGAAATTTTTCATTTGTTCCTGAACATCTCACTAACTTCATTCTTGTTCTAAACGTAGTTGTTTTCGGTTAGGTTTGTAGGGAGGTCAACTTTGCAGTTTGCAAGTTTTCATTCGTACTTTCACTAGCCTAAGTATCTCCAGTTTGTGTTGACCACTTTGATGACTGTCCAAAACATTTCAGAAATTGTATGTTTTTATGGGCGAATATGACATCGATCTGCTATTATTTTTAACAGTGAATCTGAAATGGTGCGACACAATATCCCATTGTAGTTGTGGCGCTGATTTTTCTTGATGTAGAACTGTCATTGTGATGTGTATAATGACCCCATTACACACTGTAATTGAGTTGATGGAATTCATAAAAAGTACAAAATGCTTATAAAAATTACGAATGTAATTAGAAAGTTTACATTTCATATATCATAGTTTGTGGCCTGTTTTCCATAAAACTGGTATTGAAGAAACAATTGGAAATGACGTACAATTTTGGGGCTTTTGGAGATGGGCCATGTCAGATGTTGGAAATTATCCAGTATTTCAACAAACATTGTGATTGTCATCTTCAGGGTGACTGTTTAATGGTTGTTTTGGAAGCCTCATGTAGGGCAGCGATCGATTGGTTGAGCAGAATGGGCTGAAAGTGTGTGACTGAGGAAAAGATGTGAAAAAAAATTTAAAGATCCCTTCCTGTTCTTGAAATATTTTTCATCAGCCATTAGCACATCTCCTGTTTGATACCAGCCTGCTCTTTGACTCCACCAATCAGCACCATCAAATCTAACTTGTCTCATACTGCCTGCTATATATATAAGCCTTCCAAAGTGACCATCAAAGATGTCAACATCATCATTTGCTGAAAGAGATCATTTTCAATATTTGACGAGGGTCGTCTCCAAAGCCGAAGTTGTGCATTGAAGTCCAGCCATGAAAACATAAGGACAAGCATTGGAAATATTCCCTTGTGGTCCTTATTTTTCCACATTGCAATAATTAATTTATGAACTTATTTCAATTTATTTTGGAATACAGTCACGTGCAAGATTCAATATTGTCCTTTGCGAAATGTCAAAATATATTTCATTTCCAACGTTGGATGTAGAATTTTGTATCACAGACACTGAGATTTTTATTTTGTGTGTTTTTGTGACTTTGACGCTGGACCAGGAAGGGTCGACAGTAATTGTGAATATTTGTGAAAAATAAAGTTTGATATTGCCCTGGTGGTGGTAATGGTAGTTGTATTTGTGTTTCTGGACCGAATCTGTTCAGTGCAGGCATTTATGTATTTAAAATGATAGAGTGAAATTACATGTAATACGTTTTTCATTATACTAAATGCTTCAGCATGTTTCCCATTATATCAAAACAAAATCTTCTGATACAAAATAGGGTTTGTATATTAAACAATTAAAAATAAACTGGTAATTTCATTCCTTTGTTCACCCCTACCCCATTAAAGTAAGGACAAGTTGGGAGGGGCTTGTAGGGCGTAAGGGGTTGATGAGAAATGCGTACAAAATTTTGTATAGGAAACCTGTCGGGGCAAAAGATTACTCTGAAGAACCAGGTCATACATCTGACTATAATATTAAACTGGATTTTGGGGAAGGTGTTGTAGGGTGTGGATTGGATTAAGCTGGCACAGGTTTGGGGCTGGTAGTGGGCTGTTGTCAAGACGGTAATGAACCTTCGGTTTCCATAAAATACGGGGGTTTGTTGACCTGCTGAGCGACTGTTGGCTTCTTGAGAAGGACTGCTCAGTAGAATTAGTTCAGTATCGTTACTGGCGGATAGGTTTCTGTTGGGGAAATGTTTGGAGACTGTCCTTAAAATTTTCCTCATGTTTATATCTCAAAATAAACCATGGTCACTTCTTTCAGTTTCCTTACTGAATCGCCGTTCTTATTAACCTCCCATGTCTCATTCAACACAACAAACGGCGGGAAGAAACGTTATTTCGTGTATCTATGGGCATCTTCAGAAAGCTGAGTTTGGAAAACAAAGATTTTTTTGTTCTCGTATCAGATTACCGGAACATTACCTGCTAAAAACTTTACTTAAAGAATATAATAACTGCTTATAGATCTTAATTAGTTCTGTTTAATCTCACGAGCGATTTTTGTATGATGAGGCGTTCTTAGATATCTGATACAGATTAAAGTGAATGTAGTGACAGCGATAATGAATTCGTCCAAATTGACCGCAATACGAAAATATAATCGAAAACACGAGTTATTTTAGAAACTGAATTAAGATTGCCAGACATGACGTTTTCATTACGTTCCATATGTACGCTTAGTATAAAGAAGAATAATGAGCATCTTTGTTCACATGAACCCAATTAGGAGCTTCCACTTGACTTTTCAAAGTGAAATTTATCAGACTTTTTATCCAAGGGTTCAGCACGCCTTCGCATTCAAGAGGTACGGGGATCAAATCTCGGCCCGGGTTTTCTGGGATTTTTCCTAGAAGTAGACCACAACCACTTCCTTCCATGTCGTTTCAATTTCGTTATTTATCTAGTGGAATTAGTGTCTTTCATGTTGGTAGCATTGACCACCTGTTGCTGTCGTTATGGCGGCGGGCAGAGAAGCGTGTTGCTTCCAGCAATTCGGACGTGAGTTGCGTGTGTGAGGTGTATTTCGGTTGTAAAAGCCGTAGTGTAAGGAGTAGAAGAGGAAAAACAATAATGAATGGAATTCGCAAGACACCACGTCAGGTTTTCCAGGACACGGTATGTAAGAAAACTTACCAGTTTATATTTTAAAGACGAAAAGGAAGCTAAAGATTTTGTTGTCACATGTAGGACGACGTGCCGGTTCGTGTCAACGCAGGCAAAGATTGGACTAGTTTTGTAAGCATCAGCTTGTCGAAGTTTGCGTTTTATGCAGCGTTGTCATGTCTACTGCAGGTGTCAGAACTTTTTTGAAAGCCCACGATAATAATTACGTGATGTTAGTAAACATTATCTCGACAAGTTTACCTGAATTTGAAGACGGGCGTATTACATATGTGGCAGTGTTTAAAGTGAACTTCACCGAATGAGCTTATGTGAGTAGCATGAAAAAGGGTGACGCATCTTTATTCTGTTGGGATTGACGTAATGTAAGTGCATTTTGATTGCTTCTAACAGCTACGTCATCGGCTTGCATGCGAACTCGCATTAAAATAAGTTTCACGCTTCATGGTAGGCAGTTGTTTCGATTGCCGTGAACACATGGTTGCAAAGGCACCGATATTATCGACAACTTCAGTTTCGATTGTTGAATCCATTTTATGTAGTGATTATGAAAAACTCGTGTGGCATATTGTATTTTGTTAGTTTTCATACAGTGATTATGACAAACCTAACCTGTTTGTGTGATTGTTTGTTTCCCGCATTTAATTTCTTCAGATTTGATTCTTACGGAATAAACCTTGTGTTCCGAGATAGTTTTTTTTCCGTAATATATGGGAACTATACGTACCGGTTTAAAATTCCCTGTAAATTGTTTTTTGTAATATTATGATGTAATCATGTTTATCCCCTTCAGATGTTACAATTAAGTCTGAGTGAATTCTTTCGCGTTAATATTTAAGAGCTCGCAAATAATTCTGGCACTGACGGGCAATTTATAATCTTACATTGATGGAGCAGCCAGTTTTGGCCGGACAGTGCCATTATTTTTCAGCCTACAATTAATTTACGTTCCTTAAATATGCACGAATTGCAAAGCTGTTTCGGATAGAAATTAATAAAACTTAACTAATTATATTTTATTTGTGTATTTTTGGTTCAGTTTGAACCACTCTTTGAGACATCTGCTACGGGTTAAAAGTTTGGTTGAAATTACTGATTGAGAAGAGGGTATTATGTATGTGTTCGGCACACTTTAAAAACTTTATCAAATTACATTCCTTGGCTTCCACCCTAGGGTCCTTCAAGCTATAATTTCTGCCCCTGAAATTTTGACAGAAACTCGTTCTGTGACCCCTGTTATAGGCCTGTATACTAGGAAGTTCGACTGTGTATATTTTTTTTAAATTTCGTAGTAATTTAAGTTCACAGCGAACACAGTGTAAGACTCGCTCTTTATTCCAGATATCGTGAAACAGTCACAAATAATCTCTGACAGTACAGTAAACAAAAAATTGCCTAATTCACTGGCGCGTGTTTTACAGTAAAGGACGTGTCCTTTCTTGGTTCACGTGATTAAGAACGTAATTTACTTCCCTTACGAGGTGTGCTATGTCGAAGAAACACGTTCGTTATACTTTTGTGTGTTTAATGTTAGGCTCTCAAGAGAACGTTGACACGTACGAACAGCTGAAGTGTTAATGACGTCTCCCAAACATTCTCAAATCTAATTTATATACCAGTGTTTGTAATTTGTAATGCTTGAATCACGTTCCTTTTTTTTACTAAAGAATGCCTGTCCTGTAACCTCGTGTATTCGCGGTTATTGATATTTGCCAGTACGGACAAAATGAAACATATATTATCCGGGGTAGGTGGTCGGAGTTCGATTACCGGTTAGGGGCAGACTCAACCATTTTCAGACCGATCGTGAGGCCAGCCCAGTCTCACAGACCTTTATAAAGTGTACCAGGGGGCTCTTTTATCGGTGATAAAGTGGCCGGAGCTTGATGCTGAGTACGCATCTCCATCTAGTGCTGATATTACGAACTTACGGCCTCCATTTTTGAAATGAAGTGAAGATGGAGGCAGGAAGTTCCTTCTAAACGTTGACAGCCACCTACAAGACCACATGACGTCACAACCCTGAAGACCACAATTGAAAATCAACTAATTTACAAACTTGGTATTGATTCAGCCAAAGGTTGCAAGTTTCTGTGGAACATCAAGGCTTAGAAGGTGTTAAATCAATTTGGTCACAGAAAGCACTCAATTTCGGTCGGCTTGAAGGTCTCGATGTATGCCCAGCACAATTTGCATTATTTGCCATTTCATTTAGCGATGTTTTAGCCAGCCAGCATATTTATTTCTACCAAAATAGCAAGCACATCACGCTGAAGAGATTTATCTCCTTTTGTACAGTGACTTTGACACACGTGTTAGTTTTTTTTTTTTTTTTTTTTGGGTATAGAAGTGGAATATTAGCAGTAGTAGCGTTATTTTATTTTTGCGAAGAAGTTGTCGACATGAACTCAAATTTCGCGTCGTCGCCATGATTTATTTATTTTTTATTTTTTTTATTTAGTGTTCTGTCTGACGACAGGTCCATATGAACAGGATCCTTCCATCCTTTTCTCTTCTCGGACTGGGACCTGTTCATATACGTTCTTGGCAGATGATCCAGAAGTGGTTTGCCATTGCCTTCTTCTGTGTGTGAATGGAGTAATTGTTGGGATGCCACGGAGGAAAACTCCGTGTTGCCTAGACCACGGCCTTGCCCAACACAAGTTATAAATTCGGGCACCGCCGGGAATGGAACCCGAGACCCCAGGATTACAAGGCCAGCGTTCTAACCGCTAGACCACCTCATCATCTTATTATTATTTAGTGTTCTGTCTGACGACAGGTCCATATGAACAGGATCCTTCCATCCTTTTCTCGGACTGGGACCTGTTCATATACGTTCTTGGCAGATGATCCAGAAGTGGTTTGCCATTGCCTTCTTCTGTGTGTGAATGGAGTAATTGTTGGGATGCCACGGAGGAAAACTCCGTGTTGCCTAGACCACGGCCTTGCCCAACACAAGTTATAAATTCGGGCACAGCCGGGAATCTAACCCGAGACCCCAGGATTACAAGGCCAGCGTTCTAACCGCTAGACCACTCTTGAACTAAATCACATATAAAGTTTGTAGAAATGTTTACCGTCTGTCTCCACAGTAAATTTAACACGCTTAGCTTCAGTGAATCATCACTTATCACAATTAAAACGAAAATTCCAGGGGACATTTCTCGCGGATGCCATTTTGTAACGAAAAACTCTTTAACAAATTATGCAAAGTTTTCGCAGACAAAAATTCCTTCATCTTTTAGGAACGACTAACCGGTTCAGGTGCTGGACTTCGTAGAAATAACCTGTTTGGTTCCACTGTGCATGCCAAAATATGTAAAACGTAGGCTCTGACCGAAAGAGAAATGGGTGAGATTTAGGGCAAAGAAGTAAAGAAGAATGAGGTGGGCTGGAAATACAGCACGCATGGAAAAACCATAGAAAACTTTGATTGGCAGACATAGGCGTTCTGAACGTTCCAATCGAGTGCTTAGTATTTGGGTGCTCTTGGGTTCGAACACAACTCCATGGAGCAGATTCATTCTCGAGAAGCTGACGGTATGCTTACCTAGTCAAATAAATTACCCGACGTTTATGGACCCCGAAGGTTCCTTACCGTGTTCACAAAAGCCTGTCATCGGCCAAATGAATCCAGTCAACATTCTTAAACCCGACTTTCCTTACATCCACTTTAATATTGTCCTGATACCTACTCCTACATCTTTCGAGCGGTCTCTTCCCTTCAGATTTTCCAACCAGATCATGCTACATGCGCCACCAATCTCATCCTCCGTGATGTTATCATCCCGCTCAGCCACGAGTGTTTATGAAAGGCGAGGAACTTCTTGGCCAGCTAAGCGACTAGTAGTTTCTCAGGAAGGCTCTCTGCGTCATGGACACAGTTAATTAGTTAGTGAAGGGGCAGATCGTTGTCCCCCCCCCCCCCCGGCAAGGCAGGCTCTTTCATGACGTCACAGCAAGTCTGTCTGTCTGTCTGTCCTATCCGGCCGATCGGCACTGCAACAAATCTCAAAGCCCAGTGGTAACTATATGTACCACCTGCTTTAACATTCAATAAATCCGCATTTTGTGTGTGTAATGTTGGTTTGGTTTATCGTGCTCAGGATATGGATCGGTGCTGCCAACTTACGTTGTGAAATTACTCTAAGTTAGGTTAGGTTATTGAAGAGTTGTTTCCGCTTAATTCTGGCTAAGAATTGGAATGACGAGTGAGGACAAGAGACGGTCTGCGGTGTCGCCACACTATTATATTGTCAGTTTTCTACTGTCCGGGTTTTTCCTCAGATATTAATTTCGAGTCTGTCGACCAGAACTTCCTGGTAATGGAAACTGGCGATTTTGTGCCTTCGAGTGTTCAGCACGGGCAAGTTTCAAGATTCACCAAGTCATCGTACATAAACATCGACTTTGACACCAAACACGCAGCTTTTATGTTACGTAGTACGCTGTTAAAAGAATTTACGTGTGTGTTTTTGTTTTCCGGCAAAATTTTGTTGTCGAAAACGTACCCTGCTGTTATTTTGCGACTCCATACACGTTCATATCTCCTCCTTCGAGGAATATCGTACTAAGATGGCGGTCTTCTGGGTAGTAGCGCCTTGTAGTCCGCCCTGATGATGGCTACAGCAAGGACCTCCGAAACGTCAGTAAACTTCTACCAGACTACAGCGAGTTCTGACATTGGCCGAAGCCGTGGTTATGTACAGTTCACACAGTTATTGTGGTTATAAATTCTTCGTAAAACCTCAAGGAAATAAACTTCTTGGGAGATGATGATTACAACATACTAAGATGTATCTTAAAGATAGAAGGGTTCATCTGGCTCATGATAAGTACCAATTGTGGGCTCTAAAGGAAAGGTAGTGAATTCCAGGTTGTTAGCTTACAGAAATGAAGGGTGAACTGAGTAATGTATAGCCGATATTCCGACAGAGATTCGAACCGGAAATCTATCGAATTCGAGACCTGGAGTGTTAACGGATTTGAGGGACGTCGTGTCGATGTACCTGGAACATTGCCAGTTTATCAGAAGCGGAGGTGAAGTTACTTCTCACTCAAGCAACATTTCGACTGCATCCAGTGTTCTGAGAACTGGATCTGAAAGGAGCACACGATGGGATGAGATGGTAAGAATTTTTCTTGGAGGCCATCGTGGCTTATTTGGAGATCCTCTGCTGGCATAATCGATAACCAAGTCGATATTCGAACCACGTACTTATTTATTCATTACAGCCGCTGGGATTCGTACGACGAAGCTACAGAAATCGATATGAATTGAAATGAAATTCTGTGATTTGGGGAGGAGGGCTCCCGAGAGATGGGGTTTGGATGATGCCACCGATCTGTACCAAAAATCTTATCACTGCAAGCTCTCGATTTTAAATATAATATGACACAAATATTAAAATGTTAACAGTGACAGAAAATTCAGAATGAAGTCGAATCTGGTCCAAATATTATTTAAGAATTCAGTCCGTACCGCGAAGAAAACACCACACTTCACCATTACAAAGATCAAGAATTCGGCGGCCGTCCATTGCTTTTGTGATTAAAAACGGCACATGACGAAAGTAGTGACCAAATGGTAAGCCCTCCTGCGTCTTATTTGGGAGGTCCCAAGCTCGAATCTCGGCCAGATGAGAGGCTATCTCTACATCACCTTTCGTGATTTTCCTCAGTTTCTTAAGTAAATACCTTGGCAGCACAAGACGGTTTCTTCCATTACCTTTCCAGTTCATTATTCAGCAACCATTTGAAGGCTAATTAATGAGAGAGAAGGGTAGGGGTGGGTGACAGATACGTTTTCGGTAGTGAAGGTTCCCAGGCCTTGCTCACTCGTCCCGGTGGAAGTAGGTTAAAGAGAAGTTAAGGCTTTCGGAAATGGAGAAGGAAGGAAGACGAAAAGATGATTAAAGAGAGAAGTTGAGGAGGGGCTTTCGAGTTTCGACGTTAATCTGCATTCTGTACCTCCCACACGTGTCCATGGCAACTTTCAGTTGGACAAAATGCTGACTGTTAAAGCAGAGGACACGTAGGCATTTTCTTGTCACCAGCTTTCAAAGGGCTTATCATTATCTTGGTTTAGTCAATTGGCACAACCAGACTGTATATTAGGTCATGGAAAACCGCTTGTTATAATGTCAGAATCCTTTGAATTGTATGTTGCTAAGACAGGGGTGACCATTGTTTTTTTTTAAGGTTGCAAAGTCACTAGTTCGTATTCTTTTAAATAATTTAAAGCTGGGATTAAAATGCCGACTTCTTAATTTTTTTGCAGACAGTCATGAATATTGTCCCTAGGGCCATTTAAAAGTGGAAAATATCAAAACAGATTTGCTGGCACAATCTTCTCGAGACTCAGTCTTAAATTACGTTTTGATGTCTACTTACTCGTCTTCTCAGTGATTTTATCACCAAAATTCTGTACTCATTTCTAACCCATTGTGTCATTAATGGATTTAATCCTTCAACTCTTCCGCGATCCAATTTGAACTTTAAAACGGACGAACTCGCATCCTTGCCTAGAAGTGACGTGAATTGCGTCCCGGGTTGGACACCCCTTGCGACTAAGATGACATCACGACTTCTTATCGACTGTGTCTTCCACAGTCGCAGGTAGGGACGTTATTCACATTCGGTACGTGCGTTAGCGGACGAGTTATTTGCACGTTCAGAAATACAGTGGGTGTTCATAGTATGACGTGCCAGCGCATTGTGGGAATTTTTTCCGATAAAATAACACACAGACAGTAACGAATTCCAGCCAGATCTCAAAACCAAATTTCCCTCTGAAGGCACAGCTTGTTTCGATAAACGTAAATACTCAGTCCGTACCTCAAAGAAAACACCACACTTCACCGTTACAAACATCATCTTGTTAACGCTGTTTAAGGAAATAACTGCAGTTTATTTTGATATTCATACTAAACAAATTCACTCTGTGGGAAAGAATTAGAATTACTGATTTTTAAATAAAGTATTTTTTTTGTGTGAAGGTACTACCGCACTTCGAAGGATTAATGAACATAGATCCTAATAAAACATGAAGTTTGCGTGTTGAATTTTAACCAGCGATCGTGAGATCGAGTCTTGCATGACACAGTATTTTTATTTATTCCCATTATAAATATACTGCAGACTGTGTTATTATTATTATTATTATTATTATTATTATTATTCCCTTGGGTAATTAAACAGAGCGTGACGTTAAATTTGTCATTTTTACACTGTCTTCGCGTTGCGACCATATTTACATTTGTTTACTCACAAGCAACATTTCACACCTTCATTAGCATTCCTGTATGAATGCAAATTTTAGAATCGCGTTTCCACTGTTTTCTATCGACTTTATATAGTTTGTTCTTCGATAGATGCACAGTTATGAACTTCCGGGTGACTGTAAATTCCCCATGTTTACAACTTTGGTAATCTTAGAAGTTATCGTCGCCTGTTGGCCCACAAATTCTCCGGACGTATCCTGGCGTGTAATTTTTCGTACCTCCTGTCTTATGGGCGGTAGAACTGTCGATTAGTTTGGAAGTTCTTCGTTTGTGATGGGGCATAGTCGCTTCATTATGGAACTGAGTCATTTAATTTATCTGACTGCTGTTTTTATTAACGTAGCTTATCTGGAATTATCCTAACATTGGGTTAAGGTCATCTTTAGAAGCAATGATGTGATTTGTTACTCTCTTATACGCATGTTTGCTGAGGTCTTGGTATAACAACGCAATGCAGACGAAAGTTAATCCGATCCATAACAACCACCTTAAATACTGAATTAAAATATTAATGTTTAACTGTGAAGTTTAATTTATGAATACTGAGGTTCACGAATTTGAGGAATGGATTCTGGTGAGAATCTTTGGAAATAACAATTAAACAGCAGATTTAATAAAATTCCATATCGTAACGAAGAACTTAATCATTTTTACTATATCACCAGATATCGATAAAGTGATCTAATGAACAGATATGGGATGGGCGTGACTTGTAACACGTATTGGGTGGGGGGGTTTGATAAATGCGTACAAAATTTAGTCTCAAAACCTGAACGGAAGACACCGCTTGGAACGGCTAGGAGTAGGTTTCAGGAAGATATCAGGGCGTGTATTGGATTAATCTGGCTCATTTAAATCTTTAAAGCCCAGTGGTAACTATATTTACCACCTGCTTCAACAGTCAGTGACTTAAATTTGAATTTATTTGCGTTATGTTATTACCATAATAAACAGCGATTATTTCCTTAAACAGCGTTAACCAGTTGATCGTAGTAATGGTGAAGAGTTGTGTTTACTTCGCGGTACGGACTGGATTCTTAAATATTATTTAGACGGGTTAATAGACTCTCATTATGCGTTTCGTATGATTCTCAGAATAAACAGCGATTATTTCCTTAAACAGCGTTAACCAGTTGGTTTTCGTAATGGTGAAGTGTGGTGTTTTCTTCGCGGTACGGTCTGAATTCTTAAATATTATTTAGACGGGTTAATATACTCTCATTATGGGTTTCGTATGATTCTCAGAATAAACAGCGATAATTTCCTTAAACAGCGTTAAGCAGTTGATCGTTGTCATGGAGATGTCGTGTTGTGTTTTATTCGAGGGTTAAAAAATCGAGGTAAGGATTGATTCTGAGCCAAGAGGTAGTTCTGAATTTCTGTTGCTTTTAGCAGATGTGCGGACAAATGACAGAATAAGCAAGGGATCTGACGGAGATGTTCCAGCGAATTTGCGGTAAGCGGACAAAGCGGAGTTCTGTGGATGTAAAATAAACATTTTACTACCACGCGATCGAGAGGTATCGATCCTGCGGTTCGGTTCATCATGTTGTGAACGAGAGGGCAAAGAGTGGACGGACGCGCGCTGGAATTTGGTCCTCGTGTTCGGAAGATTCCGGTTCGTATCTCCGCACGGAGATCTTTTTCCGTGACTCAGATTTTTCGTGTGTGCCTAAAAAAAACCTTTCCGTCCTGGAATTGGGCTGGTGGAACCGAACGCATGTCCGAGGTTAAAAATGCGCTGAGCTGTAACTCCACTTCTCCATACGCCATTATCGTTCAGTTAAGCACCCGGGACAACTTTATTCCTTAGAACCTGAGATAAAACTCGTAGAACATTCTGGTCTACTGGACTCCGTTAGTAAATGAACCTGTTTTGTATGTGCCATTTCGCAGAAATTGCTTTGTATTACGTCTCAGACTTGCAAATTCCTAATGAAAAATCATACATTTCGGAACGCTAAGTGTGCCAGTTTGTAGCCCTGAAGAGGGAGGCAGTTTGTTCCTCCGAAACATCGGCTTCTTCACCTCCGTGAGGATCCCGTATCTCAAGTGAGGTATCAACGTTTGTACACCCTTGAATGTCCGTGAAGAATCGTAGATACTGCAAAAAACGTGCAATATTTTGTTACGTTGCTGGTGAGAATGTTGGCACCCCTGGCATGATGCACATCCTCTGCGGTTATTCAAGGAAACTGAAATTGGAAATCGTGATGCTCTTTTCGTTCGTCCACCATCTGGAACCTGCTGCACTCTTACGTTTAACGACGCATTAGGTTGAATGTTGTCTTCTGATTGGCCAGTTCTGTACTGCGGATAAGAACTGAAACAAAAAAAGAGTTCAAGTCGATGACAGTTCCAACTTTGAGACCCAGAGGTAAACGGTATGATAATATTAAAATGGATCTTAAATTTGATAAGCCTGTGACAGTATGTGCTAGATTCATGTATCTTTGAATAGGGATCAGTGTCAGGCTTTTGTGGGCACGTGTTGAACAAAGACTGGTTTTTTTAAGGGACATTGCAACGTGTAATCTGATATATATTGAGCGACGTTTCGGAAGAGTTTGCTGCTTGAAGTCAGCAGATTAGTAACACGTGACACTATGTTTCTGAAATTTTTATAAATATGTCGCAACCAAGAAAAATACAGCCGATATGAAACTGCGGTCTCCAGCATTCAGTATATTCGAGACTCAATAACATTTTGTGTGAAAGAGGAGATAAAGCCTCGCGAAGTGGCGTCTCCCGACAACCTGGATCGCGCTACAATAACCCCATTGTGCGACGTTTTACGACCTACAGGGTGTGCGCAAAGCAGTGTATTTAATTATGGGTCTCAGACGCAACATTTAGCAGGGAAGAGATAATATTTTTATCACTGTTTAAGGATATCATTATTTTAACGTTGATTGTAAGTTGTTTAATGGCGCAGTGTAAGCTGTCTCCGCCTGATTTCCAAAACATGTCTGGAACGACCTGGTGGTAGGACGACCGGAGCTCGAATCCGGGCAGAGGCCAAAATTTCTCTTCGCGAACTCGATGGAGAATGTGAGATTTCAGGTTCTCACGGAGATGAATATGTCTGGATTGTTGCGCCGTGCAGTCTGGCAGACGATTACCGACGTTTCAGAGGTTTTCCCAGCGTCCACGTCGCAACAACCCAGAATACGGCCATCTTTAAGTGGAAAATGATTATGGAAATCACTCGGGCTTCTATAAACTGAGTTTTAATATAGCCGCTTTGCTTTGGGACAAAGCGGTCGGAGTGTCAAACTGATCGCTTAACTTTGCCCAGTGCTGTATCTCCGTGTTACGTTTTTTTCTTACTTACGATGAAATCACTATCTAAGTAGGGTCATTAGTACCAAAAACCGTCACTGGATTCCGCTCTCAGCCATGTTAATCAATCTCATCTTCTCGGTCCTTAAATTCGCTGCCTCTGTTGATTTAAATTTTCCTTATGTATTCGTAATCTGTCAGATGTATACTTCTTTGCTTCTGTAACACTCCAAAGTATCTATTCTCTTCTTCTGTTTTAATAATATACAATCATTGTCTTACCACCGTCTTCTATATGTCATATCTGTTTGACCCTGTTGCTTGGATACCATACGCCGTAATGCATAAAGCGATTTATGTTCATTCCCGGTACACAGTCTCATTGGTGTTTTTGAGATTTACCGCCACACTGCGCTACGACAGCAAAGGATGAAAAATATGTGTCACATCCCTTCGTGTTAGGAATATAAATTTAGTGAAAGTGAGAATAATTCAGTTTACTGCATTTCGAGTGCTGTGTTTTGCTATTGGATGTTTACGTTGTCTGTGAAGTTGTGCACCACTTTTTTCCTTCTTCAGATTTTATCGTCGTAGATGTGAAATAAAATTACGGCCATATGTACGATCTCTGTTTCGTATTTATTTAATGGGCAGTGTTAAAAAAAATCATACAGTCAGAGATTCTAGTACGTAATACTGCCTGTAGTGTAAATATATATATATATATAGAAAGCCCAACAAAACCACTGACGGAACCTTAATTACGGAAGTGGTATTATGGTTTCCGGTTTTTATTTCGTCATGTTTAATTTTCGTATCGAAACGCTGAGTCACATCTGTCTCTAACAAAAAAAAAATAATATTGCGGGAAATTTATTTACGTATCGTTGGTATGAACTATTTCAACAAATACAGACCTGTTTTACATAGCCTGTATCTTCTGGGACGTTGCACCGTATAGCCGCAAAGCTCCTCCGAAACGTCAGCCAATATCTACCAGATAACATGGTGTAGCATCCTCGTAGACGGCCGGTTCAATCCTCGTCACAGTGAGAACTACAAATTTCGTCAACGGGGTCCTGGGATTTTTTTGGCTCTGATGTTGGAAGCCCTGCGTGTTCAATTGTGCTGTCTTGTATCAAGGTAACTGACGTCTGTGTTTTGTGACGTTTGATACATAATTGCTTACTCATTCTTTGTACATTTGACCTCATTTCGTCCCCTAGACATTTCATGATTTGGTAATTCTAATTGTGCCTCTGGCGTTGTTATTATCCGAACTCCAGAACCAGTTTGCGATACGGGAGGTGGGGATTAATTGTGCAAGGGTTGGCAGTCTCTGAGATTGGTACCGGTTACACACGACGTGCAGTTCTTGGATGAACTATGGGGCTGAAAGTAGCGATTTTAAAATTGTGTATCCGCCTCTTAGGAATGTCGTGTGGTGGACTATTTTTATTTTAAATTATCTGGTTCTCGGGTTTCTTTAACTCTTAGAACATCGTCCAAATAACATTTAAAGAGTCTGTTCTTAGTTCAAAGAAAACGAAACAAATGTCCATGATAACGATAGTTTGGTTGATGCTGTTTAGATAAATAATCGATGTTTAGAATCATACAAACACTTAAATATACTCTGAGGGAAAAAATGCAGATTGTGTTAAAACAGGTAGAAACGCTGCAGACGTTCAGAAGGTTTACGACATTGATCTTATTTCCCGTCCTCACTAACTTCCGGGAGCAGGGACTTTCTTGAGAAGCTAAACCTGTCGATTAAAATGATTTTAAAAGTCTTGATGAGAAACAGACGGATATAATAGCAAAATATTCGACTGCAGAAACTTCCTGTAATCCCACATACGATTTTGAGCTAATCAGCAACAAGATATTTAAAAGAAAAATTACAATCTATGTGTTGGGCTTCTCCTTTATTGCTTCGTGAAGCCTTGTGGCTGTTTACCACCATTCTCGAGGAAAATGTCGCCTCTTATCTGTAGGATGTGAGTCCTAAACCGTACACGACTAAAAAACCCCCCTGAACTCCATCACATGAACTCCCATCATTATAAGAAGTGGTTTATTTCTTGCCATGGACCACGTACGAGATCAGCAACCATCATAAACAAACAACTGTGAAAGACAAGTCATCCCAAAGATGAGGTCACGTGACTTGTTAATTGTGGTCAAAAACCGTGTGACGTCACAGTCTCTAAGCTGCATCCACCCAGAAGCATCCAGTTGTGTTGCCTGCCCTTTTATGGCAGTGACTAAGGCCAGTGGAAAATACTGCAACCTGCTATAGCGGAGTTAATCTGTTTCGAAACGTCGACCCCCCGTTCCATATGCTGTGTGTGTGTGTGTGTGTGTGTGTATCACTACGGTTTTCGTGGATAAGCCTCGTCGAATGTTGAAATTTTTTTCAAATGTTTCGTCAAACATTTGAGTTGCCATCTTCAGAGAGAATTTGTCTTGGAATTCTGAGTGTGAGGGTGTGAAATGGATTTTCGTGGCCCTTGTCAGCGGATTCCAAGAAAGACGTGTATACTTTTAACAAACTGAGAGCCACTGTTAGTTTCTCAATAAGGACCTTGGATGGCGTCAGAGGTACCGAATGGCCTGCTTTTGGCCTACTCATCGTATCCTTGAGGATCCCTGACCCTATGCGTTGTGACATCTTATTCAACACAGCGGTCGTTAAAAGTGATTTTGACAAGAATCAAAAAAAAAAAAAACTTCAGCCTTCATCATGATCTGTTGTTGTGGTAACACTGTGCCCACGTTCAAAGTACAAGTGTCTAGGATAATTAAGTTAAATTATTTTAGAAAATAATTTCTACGTAACAGTGGCGTGTTCTACTTTCCTTTAATAATCTCTAAAAGCGTCGTCAGATGAACTTTTAATCAGTTGAAATAAAAATAAGTCTCGTGTTCAAAACATATGTTTCTCCACCTAATCACTGGTTTAAGGTCATTGAACTAAAAGTCAGTTTATATTTGTCACGTTTTTCTCATCTTTGAATTGCATTTATTCCAATTACGGAGTCTGCTTACGGCAAATTGGGATGCTGTTCTACCGTTACGTAGCACAGAATAATATGAATCATTACATGTTGGTTACACTCGTTTGTTTTTCTTCAGAGAAGTAAGTTGATTCAATTCCCCCCCCGGGCGTTACTATATATTTCTGCAGTGTGCAATTACCTTGAACTGAGTCGGTCACTTACACTGTATTCACCTTGGAATTCTTCATCCTGACAGTTCTTAAATCTGTCGCTAGGTGACTCAGTATTCGAACTACTACTAGCGATATACTCGTTGCAAGCTTTAACTTATAAGCTCGGTCGGTATTCTGCATGCCCCGTCCATATAATTCATCTTTATTTTATCACCTTAATAATATTTTGTTGAAAACTGGACATTTTTGGTTGTTAATATTAACATTCTTTTTTAAAAAAATAGAAGTCTGTAAAGACAGGGGCTACATTTATTTTGACTGATGGCCGGTTCTTGGGAGCACAATAATGAACTCCCACAAAGGCGGGAAAAACAGTCCCGCTCAGTTATAGTAGGTAAACTTGTTTCTGTATCTGAATGTTGGCTGCATTTTTATATCGCATATCGACCTTGCATATCGTTCTGCATTGGCGGCATAGTTATTACTATCGAGGCGTCCTTGATTTATTGTGTTATTTTCTGTGTTGTTAATTGTTAGTGATTAAACATCTTGGAGGTCCAACTATTGTACTAGTAAGTACAGAACTTGAAATCGTTTGTATTTATTTTATAGTCGTGATTGTTATGTTGCTATTAATGCCTTCGTTCGACAGTTGGGTCTGCTGTAACATTAACCTTGTTTCTCACATAAGATCATTGTAACTTACAGCGAATCTTCGTAGAATTGCCTTGAAAAATGCCACTCTGAATTAATACGTATTTTTAAAAGATACATGTGCATTGGTTCAGAACAATGGATTGTAACACTCGTAACTAGCAGATGTTAAAGCTGTCTTCTCACAGCGCCCCACTACGTAGGTAATATGAAACTTTGCTACATTTAGGGAAGTAAGAAAGCCAATAAAATGTGTCACGTCGCAGGGGCTTGTAGAGGTCTGTTGGGGGAGTCACGTGATTTGTGTTTAAATTCAGATTGTTATTGATTCAAGAGTTAGAAAATGCGAGAATGAAAAAAAAAAACCCACTCGACACTGGTGACACATCTGACATTGACTGAATTCGGGTATTGTTTAATGTTGAATATGCTGAACAGGCTGAGCACAAACCATTCTATCCGTATAATCCCTCATTGACATTTGGATTAGTGTATCACTTTCACAATTTATTTATCGATGAAATATTCTCGGGTTACGAGCCGCGTCACGTGGCTGAACGGTAAATAAATCATATATTCTGCCAACGTTTCGAGAACAATCTCTGTTCTCATCCTCAGGGCTGCTGTGTAACAAATCTGATCCTTTTTTTTTGCGCTCTCGCTGATGGGAAATTGACATAAGATATGGTTTATTCACCGTTCAGCCACGAGACGCGGCTCGTAACCCGAGAGTCTTTCATCAACTTCGGTGGCCGCGAAATTATAAAATAATATATAAAATAATCTGAGAAGATACTGGTCGAATTCATGTTGTGAAATGTTTGAATTTCGTCAGTGATTGATCACTTTTTGACGTATGTGGCCGAGCTTTTTTAATATCATCTTTAATGACCATCTTCGCCGTAATTATCTACAGTCATAGTATTATACGGGCATTTATGGCATTTTGGGGCGTTTTATAACAGCGATACATTATTTACGGTTTTAGGAAAATCGCATTTTGCAGAAGATTATGTACGCAACATTTTCCTATGATACGATAACCATTTGTTCTAATGAAATTTGAATCTCCAGGGTACGAGCCAGTAGTACGAACGTCCAATTATAGAACACGTCTCATTCGACGTAGTTATCGAGAAAACAAAAGAACTTAATTAATGAATATATAATGTTGTAGCTCGTGCCAGGGAAAACCAGTTTGATCTGGTCCATTGGAAACATCTGACACTCACTTTCACCCGTTCTTTGTCTTCCAATATGCTAGTACTGGGTTCGATCATCGCCTGGAACTGAGATACTTCTATGCAAGCATTTATTCTTTGTCGATTTTGTTTTGCTGGCTTTGGAGTCTAGGCGTAGATCGGAGGATAATATTAAAATGCATCTTATGGAAGTGCGGTGTGTGAATGTGGACTGGATTCGCCTAGTTCCGGACATGGTCAGTAGTAGGCTGTTGTGAACACGGCAGGTCCCATAAAATTCTGGAAATTTCTTGACAAAGTGAGCAATATCCAACTTTTTAACAAGGAAACCTCCATGGAATTGTTTTGCAAAAGAGTCTAATTTCTGTAGTAGTGCGGCTCGTACCACCACTGATCATATTAATGGTGATAAATTGACGTGGAGCGTTAATAGAATAATAGTTAGCAGGAGGAACCATATTTAATACCTCAGTCCGTACCGCGAAGAAAACACAGCAATTCACCATTTCAAAGATGGACTGGTTAACGCTGTTTAAGGAAATGATCGCTGTTTACATTGAGAATCATAGTTCGTCTGATTAATATTAAAAAATTCAGTCCGTACCGCGAAGAAAACACTACACTTCACCATTTCAAAGATCAACTGGTTAACGCTGTTTAAGGAAATAATCGCTGATTTTTCTGGAAATCATTGGGAAATCCATACATACACTATGCGACGGAAATGCAGAGTTACTTAATGTTAAGGTAGGTGGTACATATAGTTACCGCTGGATTAAGAGTCGTAAAGAATAGAAGTTTTTGTAATGCCAACTTTGTTTCACCAAATGACAAGGCAGTGAGTGTTTGAATGCTTCAGAGATTTATAAATCATGGAAGTTTTCCTCAGACTGTTACTAAGAAACGCGTATCTTTCGTTACGGCAACGAATAAAGGCGTTGTGTTTCGCACGATCTGTGTTTGGATGCGGTGGATGGATGTAATAATGACCGCAGGTATTGCGTTTTACGAAAATCTGTACTCCATGGAGACAGTTTTTTTTTTTAATTTTATTTTTAAAATGGGCGAGCAACTTCCAACTTATTTCTGAGATTAAATGTAGCGTAGCAATTTAACCTCTGTTACCTCGGCAACTTTAATTGATTGATTCATTGCATTCAAGGAATCAGATTTAGCTCTCTTATATAAACTTTTAAAATTTCACAGTCCAACTGCGGAAATGATATTCCAACAAATCTAGTACAAGCGTTTGGTGTTAGAGTGGATCAGAAAGTGAATTGACTACCATAAAAATTAAAGTACCATTGGATAAGGGGCTGGGTGGGGATCGAACCACGGTCGTCCAGTCCGCAGTCACTATTCTGACAATATAAGAACTCTGTTATTGAGCGATTTTGTAAGATTCATTCAGTACACTCTCAGTTTTGCACGTCGTCAGAAGGCTACGAAATGCATCCATACTGGTAAAAAATCCCAGAATTTGTTGATCAATGTCGACGTAATTCTGGGAATTACTTCTGTATTCATAACCAACTTATCGTTTAAGTTGCATTGTGAGGAGAGGAATTTGTTAGGAAACTGAATTATCTATCACGTCACAGAATCGCACTGACGTTAGAGGGATACGTATAAAGTGGTCACCCTGATGATGGATGTAGTAAGATCCTTTGAAACATCTGTCACTATCTGCTCGGTACACCATCCCATAAGACAGCTGTCTTCAGAAAGGGCTCAGAGTTTAAATTTGTAAATCAAACGGGGAAAAGAAATGACATTGAACCTTAAAAATAGGTCAGTATATGACAAGTGACCTGTTTTTAAAGAACGCCATTACTGGCTGGAGAGCAGAAAAATGGTACGATTCGCGGGCCACATGTTGCAGACCCGTGTAAAATAGAAATCCTTATGGTCCGAAATGGAACGCCTTGCGAAAACGTTACGAGTTAAGAAATGTGACAGGTGTTGGCATGACGCAGCGTATTTAGGACTTGAATCCAAGATGGTGGGCAGTGGAAAGTTGGGGTATGAAACAGCTATTTGTGCTGAATGTTGAAACACTCGTGTACTGCGAAGTCACTTGCTGCTGCTTGGCAGTGCGGATAAATGACAATACTTTAGCCCTGAAGATGGAGGCAATATGTTGCTCCGAAACGTTGGTATCTGTCTACAAATTCACGTGGCATTAGAACCCAGAAGACCAGTTTTGCTTATAATTTATATTTTTTTCCCTCGTCTGAAACTTAATTTGTGATAACGACGAAGTTCGACGTGTTTTTTCTTATTTTGTCTGATAATTTTTTCATAATTACACCAACTTCGCTGTCGGGTGGCTAGAACTTGGGAGGTCCAGCGTTCAGACATCGCCCCGTGGCCTTACTGATGCCTTTCGTTGTTTTTCTCAGTTCCTCCAGGCAAAAGCCGCTTTAAATTGAGCCACGACCGCTTCCTTCCAGTTAGTTAATCGTCCTATCATTTGAAGCCCTATGGCATGAGCTACAGCATCGTTAAACAAACAACTTACACTGCCATCCGACTAAATTTTTTGTAGCTTTTAATAATGTTATGGTAGGATTTTTACACTTCTCTAAGTAACAAACGAGTTTCTTCCCTGATTCCTGGTTGCGGAAGGACTACAGAGGTGGAGACGAAGGACACCCGATTCCAAGATCAGGGTCCTTCAGAAGATGATAGTAGCTCAGCTAGTCAATACGTTCCACCTCACCTTCCTTATTTCTGAAGGTTCAGCACAGCCTGCCGCTGATACATGTCCTGAGCCATATTAATCCAATCCACACCGCCGCCTTTAAGGTATATTCTTAATATTACCTTCCCATCTACGTCCAGGTCTTCCAAGTTGTCTCTTACTTTCAGTATTTCGACTAATATTTTGTGATAATTTCTTATATCTCCTGTGCGTGTTACATACCCTGTGTGTCTCATAATTCTTGATTTCATCACCGTAGTATTTGTTGAAGCTCCCCCGCAGGTATTTCCACCTTGGCGTGGTGGGGGGGCTTGGGTGTCCCGATAATCCCGAGAGCTATGCCGGCGGTAGCTTTGCTACCGGTAGGGTCTCCCAAGCCGGACAGGTCAAGGGTAGGGACCAGACTAAGAGAAATACCCTGGTCCTCCAGGTTGGGGGTTGGATCGTAGGGCCAACACCCCTACATCTGTAAAAAAATTATATATGTTGAGAAGCCTCTTAAAGAGGAGGCTAGGGCTCGATTTTGGGCTGTTACGCCATAGTAGTAGTAGTAGTAGTAGTAGTAGTATTTGTTGAAGAGAAGAGATTTTACATCGATGCTTACATGAAGTATTCGTAATACAGCTTGTCTTTTGTTTCAGGTAAGTGTTGGTTGTTAAGGCAACGGATTAGTTCCATGGAAACAGTTGCCTTACGGGACCCACACGAGTTGTCCATTTCGTGGATTTGGTGAGTACGAGACTGATGATTTCTGTAAATCTGACTTCGTGGTGATGATGCCTTTGCAGAAGAAATGGCCGGTTGTTTCCGGCATGGCATTTGTGACGCACACGCGAGCATGTGAGAACACGCAATGCGAATTATGTGGTACAGGCATTTTCTGACATGAAGTCAGACTTACAGATTAGAGGCGAAGTATTCGTGGGATTCTTAGAATACTTTATGAAAGTGGGATTTTGTGGATGAACTTCTGACTTTGGCTGGCAATTTTTGTGGCATGACTGAGATTCTTTTATTTTCTTCTGTGCCACACCCAATGAATGCCAAAAAAAAATTGTTTTCTGCTTACTCTTAACCATTTCCATATCTGCTACCTTTGTTCTTCAATAACCTTGAGACTGAAAATGGCAGTGTGCAATATGCGCTCCTGTTTGTAATTCGGAAGGTCACTAATTCGGCTACACTTGTTTTCCTCAGCCATTACAGACGTCTTTAAAGTGTGCTGTTATTCCTTTGAAGCCGAAACAAAGATGTAATTCGGAAGGATTGCGGAAGAATAGGAGAGAAAAGTTATGGGGAGGAGGAAAGTGACAGCTTATTTTTGAAGGGTGAAACAGCATAATTTTACCAGAAAGTTCCGAGGCTTTGCCCCCTCGTGTTCTGTTCAAGGCAGAACGAGAGTTTGAAGCCGAAGCTCGTCTAAATAACATTTAATAATTCAGTCCGTACCGCGAAGAAAACACAACACTTCACCATTACGAAGATCAACTGGTTAACGCTGTTTAAGGAAATAATCTCTGTTTACACTGAGAATCGTAGTTCGTCTGATTAATATTAAAGAATTCAGTCCGTACCGCGAAGAAAACACTACACTTCACCATTACAAAGATCAACTGGTTAACGCTGTTTAAGGAAATAATCGCTGTTTAGAGGGAGACACGTACGGGGCACATGGATACACTTTGCGGGCAAAATGAAGAATTTGTTGTTGTGGTACATATAGTTACCACTTGGATTTAATTAGGAAACAGCAGGAGGGAATTCCTCGGTCTTGCACGTGTTAGGAACAACTTCCTGGGTTAATGGACAACCTCTGATTTCCCTCGATCATGTTTCTTAAGCAGTTAAAATTACTTAATACAGTCGCCTGAAGAAAACGTGTTGGGACAGCGTGGGCAGTGGTGGGTGTAGTTGCCTCCCTATTTACCGGCCCACCGTCGTCGAGCTAGCAGGTCTCTGGATTTCCGTGTCGGAGAAAGACAGGCAGTCAGTCTGTGTCTTGAACGCGTCGTGATTCTCTCAGACCAAGTGTCAACTGTTTCAATTCTGTGCTGGTGACTGGAGAAGCTGTGTGTGTCAGATGGTAACATGTGTTCGGTTTGTGCTCTAAGGCCCAAGGCGATGGTGACGTCATTGCGTCATATTTTTGCTACGTCACTAATATCAGACATTATCTTATCATGATTTGTTTCCATGGCAATTACGTGTCATAGGTGCTGAAGACATTGCATCTAGTTTAAGAATCAAACGTGTTAATGTTATTTATCGAACGGGAAAGCGATCTGCCGACATTAATTTAGTGTTCGATCTTGACAAAAGATATTTGTTCAAAACCACGATACAACTAGGGGAGAAAAATTGGTTTTTATAGCAACCGAAGATTAATTATCGCGTTCAAAAGAACGTGTCACCGATCTGTATCCTGAGCCAGATTAATCCGGTCCACAGTGTCCATCCCCATTTATTTATATAATATCCATTTTAATATTATCCTCGTATCTACGCCTGGATGGAAAAAAGTGTGGATTTAAATATAAAATATTCTATAATATAAATGTAAAACTCGCTTTTAATAAAACTCGTGTATAAAACAGTTATGGCTGGATGGAACAGAGGGAACTGTTTTCCCAAAATTTGACGCACGTTATCGGAAGTATCGATATTTTTATTTTTAAGACTACACATCTGGCATTTCCGTTTAGATAAAAGGATGAAAATATCAGGTTTGTCGGTTGCTGTCTTCTGAGTTATAGTGCCGTGTTGTGTGGTAGAAGTTTGCCAACGTTTCGAAGGTCATTGCTGCCTCCATTATCAGGGCGTTGTATCATAGCTTGTTCCTCTGAAACGTTGATTGGTTTCTACGAGACTGCACGGCGCTACGATTCACAAGACGGCCATCTTCGTACCTCCTAACTTCAGGTATGCCCGTAGTTAGGCACTTGCCCTGAACTTATGAAACAGTTGACTGCCATATTTTTTTTTTCCGAGAACAAGTTAGGATCTGAAAGAATTCCGTAAAGTGTTTGGAACTTGAGATGTGGACTCTGCAACGCTTTCGAAACGTCATTCTCTTTTATTTTGAAGGATGAACGTAGTTTGCAGGTGGTTTAATACAGGGTGATCATAGATACGTTTTGGTCCAAGGACAAAGGAGTGATAAATGTAAGACATCGCGTATGAGAAATTTTACGTATCGCCCAGAATTTTCTGGGTATGCAGCCAGGTTGGCGGAAACAAAAATTAGAAATTTTGATGAGGCACACTCTTTATAAACGTAAATTTTGAAGATCAGCTTGGATGTGGTTGATTAACATTGAGACGAATCTTCGGGAGTTGGTTATAAGGATGGATGAGTGGATGGAACTGGCTCAGGATCGCGCCAAATGACAGGTTTTGGTACTACCGGTATCGAATATTTGGGTTTTGCTAAGAAATGTCCAAATATGAAGTAACTAGCTTCATTGCCGAAAAGCCTATCGTGAGGCTGATGATTCCATATCATTATCATCACTAATTCTATCATTATAACCTAATCCAGGACCGTTTTTAGATTTGTTATCTTGATTACTGTAATAACCTCGTCGAAACAAACATTTCTTAAACCCAAACCGATGTGCTTTGAATCTGATATTATTTATCTACGTTTTGATGAATTTTTGTTGTTGAAACCGATTCACATCGAACAGTTATATCATGAAATTACTAGTTTTATATTATTAAAAAATGTGTTTATAAAGTGTAACGCGACTATTTTTCGTACGAAATTAAATTTTCCACTTTTGTTTAATAGCTTTTCTTCCGTTTACAGAACTCAATTCTTGAGTTATCATCGCTGCTTTTTGTCTGAAATTGTTCCGCTTGATGAACAGGCTGTTATTGCAAACACATAGACGTTTTCTGAAGCGACCTCTTTGCCTTATTCCGTGCGAAAGATTGAGTCTGAAGGGAAAAGATGTCCTCTCAATACGGCGTACGTCCCAAAGCAAACAGTTCATCAAACCATTCGCTAAGGCCACCCAGAACTCTGATGCTCTCGGCGGACCCCAATGACAATTCCTGGGCGTCTAGAACGAACAGGTCAGGCCAGCAGAAGTTGTATGTTGTGGACGGACACGGAAGAAATGGAGCAGAAGGTGGCAGTTTGTGTGGCGTTGGACAGAGTTTTTCTCGTGGTACCTGGAGACATGAAAATCACAGGAAGTCCAAGTCGGAATATTTGAATCGGAAATTGGTGACGGCTGCGTCACCCGAAGCTGATGACGAGGACGAAGATTACCACTGTGGGAGAAATGCAGATAGCAGAATGTGGGACGAATACCGTCAGCAGAACTTCAGGGCGTCTGTGGGACCGACACCTTCAAGAGTCCGACGGGAATACAGGGGAGGGGTGAGTGTTTGTTAATCTACAGGAATACCTCGTTTTATTTCGCTTCGCAGATATTGCGTTTCTTAACAAATTGAATGTTTGTGGCAGCCCTGCGTCGAGCAAGTCTATCGGCGCCATTTTTCCAACAGCATGTGCTCACTTCGTGTCTCTGCGCCACATTTTGGTAATTCTCGCATTGTTTTTTTTAGACTTAATGCTATTGCACACTTAAAAGACTACAGTATAGTGTAAACATAACTTTTATATGCACTGGGAAACCAAGAAAATCGTGTGACTCGCTCTGTTGCGGTGGTCTGGAACCGAACCCGCAATATCTCCGAGGTATGCCTGTACTTGTCTTAGTCGTGTGATCGTCATTTAGTTCACAAAGGTTTTTGTTAATCGACCGTGGTTCGTAACTAAGCACCATTTCACGCAGACGAATGTGTGAGTGACGATATAGCTCCACGCGTCATGGAGATAAATGATTAGAGTCACGCCCCGTCCGTTTTATCCCCGGAGAAGAGAAATTTCCTTCCCCCACCGCGAAAGGAAATTTCGGAGGGAGGTACAGCCCTTGGCCAGTCACAAAATTGACTGAGCTACCTCACCTCATTGACTTCTTTCTTAAGACAGTTTAATTAAAACTAATTACAACTTGTCATCTCGTGTACGTGGGAGGAAGGGATAGGGCAGGAGATTTTCTACTGTTTTAGTAATATTTACGCATTGACTCCCTACGAACTGGAAAGGGGAGGGGGAACATGTGCTTTTACGAAGGTTCCCATGCAGTGCCCGTTCGTCCCGTAAAGGTAAGTTTCGTGGGGATAAATCGTTTGGAAATGCAGAAGGTAAAATGAAGAATGGAGCAAACAGAGAAATTGAGCAGGGGCTAATTGCTTTCGTACCCAATTTTTAATTTTGTTACTGGCCTTGGTAGGGCGACGTTGCGGGAAATTTTAATGTTAATTTGTTGGGGGGATACTTTAGGGTTGAATTTTGATAGTAACATTGGCAGGGCTGCGTGAGAGAAGCCGAAGGTTGTCTGTATGTTAGTTAAGAATTCAGTCCGTACCGCGAAGAAAACACCACACTTCACATTGAAAATATCAACTGGTTAACGCTGTTTAAGGAAATAATCGCTGTTTACACTGAGAATCATAATTCGTCTGATTAATATTAAAGAATTCAGTCCGTACCGCGAAGAAAACACCGCACTTCACCATTACAAAGATCAACTGGTTAACGCTGTTTAAGGAAATAATCGCTGTTTACACTGAGAATCATAATTCGTCTGATTAATATTAAAGAATTCAGTCCGTACCGCGAAGAAAACACGACACTTCACCATTACGACGATCAACTGGTTAACGCTGTTTAAGGAAATAATCTCTGTTTACAGTGACAATCATACGAAACACATTAGTGAAACATGAAGAGTTGCTGATTGTTGAAGCAAATGGTACATTTAGTTACCACTGAGCTCTAAAAGGTTGATGGGTCGAAAGGAGATGCGTAGTTTGCTATTTAACGTTTCAGTTTTAAAGTTTTGCATGGTTAAGCCATAATTCAGCAGCTTTCAGTGAGCAGGGTGAGAGTTTTGTAACAGTAACCACGCATGGGTGTGGCAACTGTGGCCAAAGGTATAAGGCCTTTGAAAAGTACAGCCATTCCGCTTTTAATGCACACGTAAGCAATTACTTGCTTCGTTAAACCGGTCCATTGAGTAATTGCAGCATTATGTACCAGGATTTAAAAAGTCTCTTTGTTTACATCAGAGCTGCTGGAGTGTCAACATTATTTTGCGATTAATTTATCATAATTCATGTTTTAACCTGCAATGTCTTGCAGAAGAAGAAATTGTTACCAAAATAAAATTTGAAAATATCATAATTAGAAAGAATGCGTCATCTGGGTTGTAGCGCCGACGTTTTTATCAACGTTTCACAGGTTCTTGCTGCCTACATCATCAGGGCGATGATCATAATTAGGCTGAGAAAAGTCGACAGTGCGACGGACTGGCCCATAATGTGTTCATCACTAAAACTAAAGCTTGATGAATATCCGAAAAGAACGAGGCGAAACATGAATGTGATACATAAATTATGTGTTAGTCTTTGAGAATCTCACAGTCGCTTAGCTGGTTAGTAAATTATACGCCAATTTTGATTCAGTAACCAACCACTGGCCCACATCTTGAGCCAGTTGAATCCAATCTACACTCGGTGTTTTAATTTCGATTTTAAATATTATTCTCTCATCTACTAGATCTACTAAGTGCTCTTTTCCCTAAAGAAATTTTGTTTGCATTTCTGATCTCGCCATTCGTGCTACATGTTTCGCCATCGCATCATTTGTGATCCGAAAGCCTCGATAATACAGTTTCTGGCGAAGAGTTTTATGCCTACTGAATAAATGCAGAATGAAGCCTGTCCAAGTAACACATGGATGGGCCTGATCTGAACAGCTTGGAAGTGTAAGGAGACGTCTTCGTGGTACTGGGCAGGCACGCATTGTTCCAAACCCGTGTCCGAGTCAGTTGCACGATATTGGCTTTCTTTCTACGCTACTTAAACTGTAACTATGGCGACCGACCACTGGTCATTCCCTTCTCTTGTTGAATAGAAGGCATGAAATTGCACATTTGTGAGCATGGACCATAAACTTCACATTCAGTATCCTGTAAGAGAAAGCTGGAGGCTTTGGGAAAGAAGATAGATTGTCGATACAAACTGGCAACATTATACACCGATTCACTTAATTTGCTAGCTCTTTCAACGCTTCGCTGAAGACCGCTTGCTTGTACAGTAGTTAGACGTTCGTGTAAATACGCGATAAACATTACTAAAGGCTCAGTTAAAGTTCATTTGCGGGCCCGTAGATCGCAGAATTTTAAAGCTCGTCTATTTAAGAATTCAGTTCGTACCGCGAAGAAAACACCAGACCTCACCGTTACAAAGATCAACTGATTAACGCTGTTTAAGGAAATAATCGCTGTTTACATTGAGAATCATAATTCGTCTGATTAATATTAAAGAATTCAGTCCGTACCGCGAAGAAAACACCAGACCTCACCGTTACAAAGATCAACTGATTAACGCTGTTTAAGGAAATAATCGCTGTTTACATTGAGAATTATAATTCGTCTGATTAATATTAAAGAATTCAGTCCGTACCGCGAAGAAAACACCACACTTCACCATTACAAAGATCGACTGGTTAACGCTGTTTAAGGAAATAATCGCTGTTTACACTGAGAATCATAGTTCGTCTGATTAATATTTAAGAATTCAGTCCGTACCGCCAAGAAAACACCAGACCTCACCGTTACAAATATCAACTGATTAACGCTGTTTAAGGAAATAATCGCTGTTTACATTGAGAATTATAGAGAGAGAGAGAGAAGAGAGAAAGTGGGGGGAGTAATAATTCGTCTGATTAATATTAAAGAAGTCAGTCCGTACCTCCAAGAAAACACCACACTTCACCATTACAAAGATCGACTGGTTGACGCTGTTTAAGAAAATGATTCCTGTGGGAATCATGCCAGAACGTTTTACCCAGTTACTCTTTGGCGACGCCGTCAGTAAGTAGTTCAACTTAGAAATATTAAGGATGTGGTGTTGTCCCTGGGTCTGCCTGGAGGGACTGAGGAAAACAAAGAAAATTATCAGTCGCGGTAGCTCGTCTCCTCGTCGAGACTTGAACACGGAACTTTTATAATAACGTTTGGCCGTGTATTTAAATTTCGTTCGCTTGTTTAGAGTTGATCCAAACTTCGTAGATCAGATTCCTTGAGAAACTGTCAGTCGCTCAGCTAGTCAATAAATACGCCCTTTTTTTATAATGACCGAAGGTGTATTACCTGCCCTGAGCCAAATCAAACAAACGCACATCTCCGTTTCCTTAAGATACATTTCAATTTATTTACCCATCTACTTCAAGTTCCAAGTGGTGTCTTCTATTCAGGCTTCGCAATCAATGTTCTGTAGGCATTTGTCATATCTCGCATACGTGCTACTTGCTCCGCCAATCATATTGTCCTTCATTTGTTCATTATAATAATCGGGGTTCCGTCACTGCCACAATTAATCGCTGTGGTTCGTCACTGTTCACTGGCAGACTGGTTAGTGATTGTTTAAGACGGCCGCAGTGCGGAACAAAGCGTGACGAGTCTTCGCCGAAGGTCGGGTCCATCCACCCATCTGAATCCATCTTGACTTCCACGGCTAAAAAGCACGCTGACTGCGCTGACAACTCCGTCTCAGAATCGCTGACATTTTTTCTTTGTCAGCAAATATTAGGTTAAAATCAAGGATGTGATGGACGGACCTGTAGCACGAATGGGGAGATGGAAAATTTACAGTAAATTTTTGTTGGAGGGGCTGAAAGGGAAGTGACTACACGGTAGACCTAGGCGTAGATGGGAGAATAATACTAAAGTGAATCTTGAGGAAATATAGCGGAAGAGAATGAACTGAATTTGACAAGTTTAGGATGAGGAAGTGTCGAGCTCTTGTGAACGCTGTGATGAACCTTTCGGTCTCTATAAAAGACGGATTAGCTGATAGATTGCCAGTTTCTGAAAACTAATTGTACTCCACAGAGTGCAAGCATCTTTTTTTTTTTTTTTTTTTTTGGGGGGGGGGTGATGTATCTCGTACGGGGTTTAAGATTTAAAATAGGCCGCGTGGGGGTTGTTTGAAATTTGTATGTCGAAGTACGAGGTTCTGAAGAAAACCACGGATAAAGTCATGACTGCCCGTCTGTCTACCGTGTTTTGTAATGAGGTCTCTGGAATATGAAATGATTTGAATGACTTTGGACTGATATTTTCTGGTTGTGTGGATTTCGTTTGTCTCGACGTAATTACAGGACCCGTGGAATCGGTTGATTCCGAAATACGTTTCCTGGCCGCGTGGAATATTTTAATTGGAGGATGGCTCGTCATGGAAATGTCTGTCGAATTACAGGTCCCTCAACAGCTGCAGCGTAAGATGACATCATTCGCGTTACCATGGCGACCGGTTTTAAAGTAAGGCCAACAGACTGACAGTCACGCTTTGTACCAACCGATCAGTTGTAATTTTCTTTTAGTCTTGGCTTCATTACCGGTCTGTGAGAGTCCGGGATTCGATTTTTGTAGTGGGTGACAGTCTCAGGCTCCTAGCCTTGATTTCTGAAAGTAAAACAGGAATAAATAGCCTGTACGTGGCTGCGTTCTGTATAGGATCCTGGAAAAATAAAAGAAATAAAAATAATTAAAATAAAATAAATATTCCACGCAGAAATGAGCTTGCAGATGGGCGTTACCCAGCCAGCTGTTGGTTGATTTCAGAATTACTCAAGCGATTTTAAATACGTATTACCTGTCTTGCCATTGGTAATCTTCCGCCCGTTCAGAAATTTAAACTTTTTACCAAAGTCCGCGCGCTACTTTGCTTTTGGTTAATTAATGTAGCTAAGTGAGATGGGATCATCAGTTATTTTGAGGGTTTAGCATCAGTAGGCGTTGTTGGTTATTTTCAGGTCACACAAAATATGTTAATAGAGCAGTATTACGTGGAATGGATAATGTCGTGCCAAGCTATTTTGAACCTTAAAAGAAGACGAGAAACAGGTTGTCATAGATGTAGATGGTAGGAATATTTTGCTTAGCCTCGGAACGGGACCTCGTGGTCCAGACCTTATTATGGAAGAGGACGACAAAAGTTTAATGTTTTTAAGGCGGATGTAATATTCAGGATATGTTCGAATGTGGGGGTGGCCTGAATTGTAACGACTCTTATACTGAATTTAATGAAAATCTGTCAGTTTTTTTTTAAATTTTTTTTTGTGGAGAACTTTTGCGCTGCGAACATATCGATTTGTAAGCGATTGTGTCATTGGCTGACCTTTATACACGGCGTAAATTTGTCTGTAGTTTAAAAGAGACAGGATCCGTGGCCCGCGATTGGTTGGACACTACATTGAGCCAGTTTCATCCACGCCCCTCCCCCCTCGGAACAAACTAGCTGCATGAAGCTGAGTCCGTATTGAGAAGCTGAAATTACGCTCATCTGGTAAAGAAATATCCCACCTTTCACCGTATCCGAAGGTTAATTACTATGCTCACAAGAGCCCGCCACCGGTCCTTATCCTAAGCCATATTAATCTACTCCACACCCTCAAAACACTGTCTCTCTAAGATACATTTTAATATTATCCTCCCATCTACGACTAGGTCTTCGATTTGCACCACACATCATCGCCTTTACAAATATAATAATAATGATCTTTAGGATGATATTTTTAATTTTTTTTTTACTGACAATCGAATTAAACTTATGCGTGGACCCTGTGAGCGACACGCAGGATGGTATATATAGTTACCACTAACGTGTATGGGGTTAAGTTAAGTTGTGGATGGTTTGGTAGTTTCTCGTTGGTCGTGCATCTCATGAAAATTGCTAAGAGGGATTTTTAAAGCTGTTTCTTTGGCTACGGTTCAAATATTTTTGTAATAAAATATTTTGTGGCGAATTCTCATTGGTCTGTGAGTTAGAAAACGTGCGTCTGCCGTCACGTGTACACGTAACTGGAACCTGATTGTAGTGGAACAATTCAGAAGTTAAGAGAAAGTGCGTTAATCTGTTTTGTGTTTCATTAAACAATGACTTGTCTCGGACTCAAAGTCTGCTGGGTACGTTTCTGTTGTTTTATTGTTCAGTAGTTTTTGTGCCGCGTGGGTCGAATAAAGAAGGCGGTGGTTTGGAGGCCATGTTCATTGTTACGTAAGTAGGCAGACAGATTCTGTACTCTGAAGAGCGAATCTCATGTACATTTGAAAGTTCAGTTCTTACGTCAATGAGAACACAACGCGTCTCCATGACTACGATATTTGGTTAGTGTTGTTTAAGGGAAAAATGACTGTTTATTACGAGAATCATTTATAAGCCGGGTTCGATTCCCGGCGGTGCCCGAATTTATAACTTGTGTTGGGCAAGGCCGTGGTCTAGGCAACACGGAGTTTTCCTCCGTGGCATCCCAACAGTTAATCCATTCACACACAGAAGAAGGCAATGGCAAACCACTTCTGGATCATCTGCCAAGAACGTATATGAACAGGTCCCAGTCCGAGAAAAGGATGGAAGGATCCTGTTCATATGGACCTGTCGTCAGACAGAACACTAAATAAAAAAAGTTACTCTCTGTGGGAGAAATTCATAGTTTATTAATGTGAAAGAAAGTTAAGCAAAGACTGTTATTTACACTTTGCAGAATAAATTACCTATTTTCCCACTTTCGAGATGAACTATTAATGAATTCTAAACAAAGCCATTCCGTCGTATTAGTAAGGCGAGGAACAGAAATGCATATACATCTTAGCCGGAGAACCTGAAGAGAAGTGACCATTTGGTAGATCTAGGCACAGATGAAAGAATAATATTAAAATAAATAAATAAATAGTAAAGAAATTTTTTGGGGTCATCATCTCGCGACCCGAAATGTGATTGGAGCGGCCTGCCGGGATTTTTTTTTTGGGAAATTACGACATTTATGTTTGACTGCAACTATCGCTGTAAGCTCATGTTCAAAAATTAATTTACGAAATTTGGTTTTTCAAATACCTCAGTGGGCTAGTGCTACAGTAAGTTCGTCAAGAGATGGCGCAGCTGTAGCAGCAGCGAAGTTCATCATGATAAAACAGGCTTCTGCAATATCGACTAATTTACATATTACGACTTCAGACTGCGCTGCTGTCTCATCTCGCACACATTTGATTTTGTATTTATAAACTTCGGGTGGTAAGACTGTATTATAATTGCAACATGATATGAAAATAAACGAGTTATTTGATTCGGGATAATTCTTTTGTGATTTTGATTATGACCAAAATGCGAAGAAGTCTCTGGTCGTTTATCTTCACGCTGTGAAGGTGTGTGGTGGAGTGGAGGTGATGTGGATGAATGGAATCGCTGCTGTCCATCAGATGGAAGTCTGGGTGAAACCCATAACGGATCTGGAAGCGATGGAAAAATAATCCGTGTCGAGAATCGAACCCCAGTAATCCAGCACGCAGCCTAATCTGCATAATAAAAACAATTTTTACGCCTGTGATACCTTTTCAAGCAAAATATGAAAGTTGAGATATCAAAACGAAAATGATGTCTGCAAAGACGTACTCCTTCGGGTACGCCGACATTCCAAAGGCGTTTTTCACATCGGTCTGATCCCAGCCATTCTTGGACCAATCTCATTGTTCCGTCTTAGACTATTCTTGTCCTGATGTGTGAGCTAATCATTGTTGCCCGACAATTTCTTCAAAGAATGATCACAGTTTTTGCCTTAATGCGATTCATTGTCACGTTCTTTCGGAATAATGTGTTCTAACAATGGAAGTTGTTTGATCCCATTGTTGCCTATTGGGTTTCAACTATGAAATTAATTTTCGGACCTCATTGTTGCATAACAGTGGGAGTTTTCGGACCCCATTGTTGCATAACAGTGGGAGTTTTCGGACCCCATTGTTAAATGTGTTCCGTTTGTACGCGAGTGTTATTAACCGTGCGTTGGTCTGCTTTCAGGGCGTCTTGGTGGAAGAAGTGGACGAAGGTCAGCCATGCCTCACGTGTCGCGAGAAATGTTCCGGGTTCACGCCCCACTTGTGGAGGTGAGTACAAGGCTTCTTTTTATGCTGGGGCTCCCTTATATAAGACGCCGTATTACGCTGGACGTACCCATGCATTAGACTCGCCAAAACGTCTGAGATATCGCCCCGGGTGGGGTTGCTTGTTGTCAGCACGATTTCAACCGTATGATGGATGGCTTGTGTTGGCCCCACAATGCATTAGTTGTCGTCAGGCTTTTAGTTGCTTGTCGTTAAAAGTGGCTGCGCTGTCGGAAGTGAGGTGTCGGGAAGACACATGGCGGGCCGGACGCAACTTTTATAAATACGTCGTCTAGCCCGTCGCCGTCGACACCCCAGTAAAATTACCGAAGGGAAGTTGGCGAGAAAGACGAAGAGAGGTTAAGGAAATTAAGAGAGAGGAGGAAGGACACATAAAGAAACAAGGCAAGATGGATAAAAGATATGTTTAAGCCCACAGAACAACTTAACTTCCTTACTTTGGGTTTGGACGAGTAGCGAGTCGGATTTGAAGCCCGAACTAAGGACCCTCACATCTCTTCTACCGCTATGTAGCCGGAGTCAAGCCGGACCCAGCACTCCGGTGTGTGTCTCTGTCATATTCGTGGACAGCAAAGGGAAATTAATGGTTTCGTTTAGAAATACATTCAAAATTTTGGTCGGGAAACCTGATGGGAAGAGGCCATTTGAACCCAGCGGTAACTATATGTACCACAACCAGTAACTCTGCCTTTCGTATTTGCTTCGTATGTTTCTAAGAACAAACAGCGATCACGTCCTTAGACGGCGTTAAGAAGTTTGATCTTTGTGATGGTGAAGTGATGTGTTTTCTTCGCGGTAGGAACTGAATTCTTAAATAATATTTGTACGAGCTTCGGCTGCAAAGAGTTAATGCACCGACAAGACATTTTAAGCATTAATTTTTGCGAAGAATTAATTAATCAACTGATGTAATGGCGGCTTCGTGAACTAATCAGCTAATAAGCTATACATACAGCCTTGAATTAGAGAGGTCACTCCATGCCCAGACAGGGAATTGCATGCATATCAGTGGTTACGTTCGCACACGCCGGTAATTCCTTGAAGCCACGCTCTGCTACGTTCTCAAATTGTTTTACGTGTCGTTTGATCCTGAACTTGTTCTGCTTTAAATAATTTATTAAGTTGCACATACTTTTTAATGGACCTGTACGCGTGACGTAGACAAGTAGCGTATTGTTTCTGGCCTTCACCTCAGTCAAGTGCCTAATTGTTGATTACACCATCTCCAGTTAATTACACGAAGACGAATTAATTTTAACGAAACTTTTAACATTCCGATTTTAGAAATGTTTACACGAATTTTTTGTGGAACACAGTGCTGCCAGGTTGTACAGTCTTTATTTTGCAAACATGGAACGCAGGCTTTTGAAATAATTGAGGCTAATTTTAGAAGCCAGTGCTCCCACATCCTTACAAGATTTAATATTTGTTATAGACGGCGCTCTGATGAGAAGTACGATGTGAACATCTTACGTACATTCAAGAACATTTTTTTCATTTGTTTGAACCGCGTGTTAATGACATTATTACATGTTGAAATTGGCTGTAAAATGGATAAACTTTTCACAACTACGTTTAAATATACAGTCATTTTAGCTAAAGCTTGTCTAAATAACCATTACGACGATCAACTGGTTATGGATGCTGATCTTTGTGACGGAGAAGTATCGTGTTAAATGTTTTTTTACAGACTTTATCATCGTCTAAGTGTTACTAAAATGTCAGCGTTTCGGAGGTTTGTTATGCTTACGTCTTCAGGTGAAAGGCCCAGGTCTGAGATTATTTCAACCACGGGGTACAACCTATTAGGCTTTTGGTTGTCACATGAAGACGGAGAACTGCCTTCAAAACTCCCTCGCAAGGTTATTGTCAGAATTCAGAATTCAGCACGAAAGACCCTCATTAGTTCATCTCTTGCTTCATTTCTCATTGATCTACCTTCTTCACGAAACCTACCTTTGACAGAAGGACGAGTGGGCACTGCCTGGGAACCTTCATAGCCGGCAGCTTCTCCCTTTTTCCCGCGTTAAATGTACTTTCTCCCGATTTTCTCATACATTCTGTTCTGTCTTGTTCATTCATCGCCAAAAAGGGATAAATGTTTTGTTGAATGAGGTGTATAAAATGACTGGCGTTGGTGGAACGAGGTCGCATGTTATAAACTGCTAATTATAGTGAGTTGATTTAACGTTTATTAATTAAACGGAAGTTTGTACGGCATTCAATTAGCAATGTAAACTTTACGAAGTTCTTTGTGCGGGTGGCAAACGTTTGTCTCTTGGTGGGAGCGCCTTTAAAAACACTCGGTACCGAAACATTCAGAATGCTGATGCACTTTTATAACTTTTGACGGGCTAGTATTTTATATGTTAAGCATTTAATGCAGCGCGAAGTACCGCCTAATGACGATTAAGTAAACAGTTTATGGTAAGAATTAAGTCTGGTCACATGGATTCACATTACTCACGAAGAACGAATTTAACTCTGAAATTATCGGCGCATATTTTAAAAATTTCTATGTAGTGACGCAGGTTTTGTAATTAAATTAGTCATAAGAAATGGTTATATCAAGAGACCGGAGGACAAAGGTTTGATTCCCTGTAGGGGCAAGATAAGTGTCTACTAGCTACCTCTTCTGGACGAGCTCTGGGGACCACCCAGCGTCGTATCCAATTTGTACTGTGGGCTGTGGTTAAAACTGACTCAGCGTGAAGCTAACCGCTCATCTCCATCTGATACCACAGTGAAGAATGAATGAAGCTATCCCTTTACTCCTCCATACGTTTATATGCCGTTTGAAGCTAGCTGATCACTGTACATACCATCTGCTTTATTATGCACTGAATCTGCGTACAGACCACATTGTGTATTTATGCATTTCTTATGTTTCTCAGAATAAACAGCGATTATTTCCTTAAACAGCGTTAACCAGTTGATCTTTGTAATGGTAAAGTGCGGTGTTTTCTTCGCGGTACGGTCTGAATTCTTAAATATTATTTAGACGGGTTAATAGACTCTCATTATAGGTTTCGTGTGATTCTCAGAATAAACAGCGATTATTTCCTTAAACAGCGTTAACCAGTCGATCTTTGTAATGGTAAAGTGCGGTGTTTTCTTCGCGGTACGGTCTGAATTCTTAAATATTATTTAGACGGGTTAATAGAATCTCATTATGGGTTTCGTGTGATTCTCAGAATAAACAGCGATTATTTCCTTAAACGGCGTTAACCAGTTGATCTGTGTAATGGTAAAGTGCGGTGTTGTCTAGGATACTGCTGTACGCCTGGTCTTTTAAGTTGACATCCCCAGAGTCCGGGACGGCACGATCACTCTGTTCTGAAGGTTGTTTTGTGTTCTTCTGAACATTAGCGTTTGCCCTTGTGCGCTCTCAGTCATCCATCCGGCAGATCCGGGAAGTGTCAACTGATTTCCATATCTGGAAACTGCAGTACGCCTCCAGTTGGCGCTAGGTGCGCTGCTGTACCAGGGGCCTAACCCCTTTTCGGTCATCGGTATTCGTAATGACCGTTTACCTGAACACTAATAGCTTTTGCTGACGAAAAATATATTTCTTTTTCATTTCATTTTATTTGTATTTGTGTCTGGAGAGAATTTTTTGATGGTGGCGATGAACGTTCCGGTAATAAGCATGGTGTTCATTGAACTACCGAATAAATTAACTGTTTGTTCTTTGCACTATTGGGGTTTATAAATAGACCCTACAATTTTTTAATTTTCAGATATTGAACTTTCATGAATAAATATTTATTTGTAATGCGTCACGTGATTCGTGAGGCGATTAATTCAAAACTCGGCTCGTTTCTGTTTGGCCTTGCCGAACGAGCAAGTGACACGAGAGACGTTTAACCACTTGTCACCTCCCTGAGGAAGTTCTTGGATCTCTTCCCGGAAATGTGTGCTAGACCGCTAGTGAGGATGGGTTGCTGAATCTTTATAACCCATTGGTTAGCATGTAACAACTTTTCAAGTGTTAAGTATCGCCTGTTCATAGAACCCACGAGTTGTGACGGATCTGTTTGTTAGTTGGTCTAAAATTATTCCCAACAAGCAAAGGTTATCGTATTTTTATCAACAAACTGTTGTTATACAAAATTATAATACATCTAAATATCAGTCGTCGACAATTACCACCTAAAAAGTTCATTATTCCCACATATTTGAAAATTCTAAGATTACTGCGCGCAGTCGCCATGTTTTATTTTACCTCCCTAAAGAAATTCGCTAACACAGACCACATTTTTTCAGAGATATACCACATGAAACTTTCAGGATCTTATTTAGTGACGCTTTCAGTAACTCAGTCTATAATCTTCGAAATACAGGATGATTAGCGAATAATAACTTGGCTAACATGTGAAAGGAAGCGGCCGTGGCCTAATTTAAGCTGCTATCTCGGCATTTTCCTACATAAAAATTCAATCGGGATTGCCGGTCTCCGCTCAGGGATTTGAATCGTCGGAATGCTATCCAGTGTAGCACAACGTTCAATTAAAATGTTTCGAAAAATCATGAGGTCGGTAACTGCAGCCGGCTGCAGTGACACCGACGCCCACCTGCTGACATCATCACTACCTGGCGCGTTGAGAATCCTAATATGGCACACAGCATGACGCATCCACGCTGAGATCTTCTGTGTCCTGCTGCCTCAAACTTTGGTCCCTAGACCCGTCGCCCCCTTTAGGATCATTTCCATAATTAAAACGTCCTGTTTGCTGTGTCTGCTTCGTGCCATCCATCAATATTTGGCCACAGTTTTAGCCTAAAGTCCTTTAAGAAAAAGGACATTTGCAATAATGTCTGCTTGTGTGTCCTTCATTTAACCTCTGAACCTTTTAGGCCGATTTTGAGGAAATTTAGTATGAACGTTATGCCACTTGAGGTCATCACAACTTAATGATATGACGTTCAATGCAATTGTTAATAGGATAATGGCGGACGCGCGAACTTCTGAAGTGGGAGCGACACTGTGGTCTCTTAACGTCCAGTCCTGAAGTAGATCTTCAGAAAATATGTGACATTTTCTGAGGTGATTATTGTTTTGTTGAATATTAAACATTGCCATCGTTAGAAAAATATTTTTTAGCTTTCAGTCTGATATATATGACAGGGCATTGGAACGTGAACTTTCGTATTAAGACATTATAAACGCCCGTACTGATGAAAAAAAATGTTTTGTAATTCAACCTAAATACACCACCCGCTTTAAAAATCAGTAACTCTTCATTTTGTATTTATAGGTTCCGTATGATTCTCACTGTAAACAGCGATTATTTCCTTAAACAGCGTTAACCAGTTGATCGTAGTAATGGTGAAGTGTGGTGTTTTCTTCGCGGTACGGACTGAATTCTTAAATATTAATCAGACGAACTATGATTCTCAATGTAAACAGCGATTATTTCCTTAAACAGCGTTAACCAGTTGATCTACGTAATGGTGAAGTGTGGTGTTTTCTTCGCGGTACGGACTGAATTCTTTAATATTAATCAGACGAACTATGATTCTCAATGTAACCAGCGATTATTTCCTTAAACAGCGTTAACCAGTTGATCTTCGTAATGGTGAAGTGTAGTGTTTTCTTCGCGGTACGGACTGGATTCTTATATATTATTTGGTTACGTGTTGTGTGGGTTCAAACGATTTCGTTCGTCTCATTGTTGCAAATCAGCTGTTAGCTGCGTCACGTCTGTTGTGATGGGTTAGTTCGCTCTGGAGCTGAGAGGAGGTTTCGCTCCGAAAAGCTATCTTTATTCACTCTACATTAATAGCTACAGGCTACTTTTCCTGTGCCCAAGATCTATTGTACCCGCTCATGCAGTGAGGTTGCTCGCCTCGCAACCGCCACATCGTGTCTGGGCCACTGATTCCGGGTTTAGAACTTACTCCGGATCGCTCCTAAGGTTCATATTTTAAAACTCTCAGTATAATCCATTAATAATAGCAGTAATAACAATTACAACAACTAATGACGGAGAAAACCCATTTTGATTGATACTTGTCACATAGAAGTTTCTTAGCCAAACTTGAATAGTCCATATTAGAGCAACATAAAGTATTTTGACGGAAAATAAGTCAATACGGAACATAGAAAGTGTGTGTATGTGGGAGGATAATATTAAAACGGATATTAAAGAACTAGGAATGTGGCTGTGGGTTACGTCATTTGAAAGCAGCTGAGAAACTATCAGCTTTTCAGAAATAACTCTGCTTCATGGAGTTTTATTATTCTGTGATTCGATTTTGGTACGCGAAACCCGTGACATGTCAGTGGTAACTATACGCACCACGTGTTTATGACAGGGATATTTGCCTAAATAGTATTAACCAGCTGATCTCTGTAATGATGAAGTGTTGTGTTTTCTTCGCGGTACGGACTGAATCCTTAAATACCATTTGGACGAGCTTCGGGTTTCAGATGCTTGAGTTGCCTTTGGGTTCGTATTTCTTACGAATATCCCGAGGTCCCTGCTTGGTATCCTGGTCACAGCATCGCGTGGATGGCTGACCGCGTCTTACGTACTGCTGTTGACTTGTGTGAGTGTTCGGAAGAAGCTTCCTAGTTTGTGGGGTGCAAGAGATGAGATCGGCCTGTGCCAGAATGAGGAGAGACGACATGAGATGATGATTGTGCAGCTTAGTGGAGTGGGTGACTCATAGTTTTGTGTGTGCATGTGTGTTGTACAAGCCACAGTGAAATTGTGTGCCAAACAGAACTTTTAAATGTAACTCATTAACAGTGAGTAAATTCAATTGTGTATTACGCCTTTGTAATAGCAAGTTATTAGTTGTAGAATTTATCTACGGGAAAGAAAATTTCTAAGACGGCGTCAAACGCTTTTGAATTTTAATATTTTAACGTAATTTAAGTCTCATAGGATGTGAAGTGGAAATATTAATTGGTGTTCAGGTGTTACTACATCATTACATAGTAGGTTCAAATACTTTTAATAAACGTGACTTTATAAATTATAATTTTTAAAGTTATAACATGATTTAAATACGTTTCCATTAACATACTTATATGCCTTAGTTTAGTAAAAAAAGTTAGCAGACTAAAACAGCTTCATAAAGAACTACTTTTTTTTACAACTGTTGGTATATTTAAGTGAATTTTCAAATATTTTAAATGCGTTTTTGCTACTATTAAATTGTCTCGTAATTAGCTGCATAAATCAATGTGGAGACGTGTGATATGTTTTGATTTGTCAAGAGACTGTAATGGGATAATACGAGGTACGTATCACAAGATATTTATGAAATTTGGCATGTAATTTTAATATTTTAACTCTTTTAAGGTCTAATGGTTTCTCTATGCTTCACATCCTTTGACATTAACCAACTGTACATTTTATTTACGAGGTGTGGAGTTATAAGAATAAACAGCGATTTTTTCTTAAACAGCGTTAACCAGTTGATCTTTGTAATGGTGAAGTGTGGTGTTTTCTTCGCGGTACGGACTGAATTCTTAAATATTAATCAGACGAACTATGATTCTCAGTGTAAACAGCGATTATTTCCTTAAACAGCGTTAACCAGTTGATCTTTGTAATGGTGAAGTGTGGTGTTTTCTTCGCGGTACGGACTGAATTCTTAAATAATATTTGGACGAGATTCCACTTCAGTGGATGAAATGCGCGTTGGTGTGTTGAACTGTCTTGAGTGTTTTTCTGAAGTATGTTACTTCTCTTTAAAGTTTGTGACATTGTCCTCGTTTCGAGGGCTGTCAGCTGTTCTCCTTTGACAGCGCCCTACAGAATGATGTGAAACTGAACACATCTCACTTTATTACAGAACGCCGGTTATCTCATAGGTCCCTCCGTGTTTATCTTTTGCTTTGAAGTCGCTTTCTGTAGAAATGTTAAATGTTTGAAGGAAACAGAATGGTCGTTGTGGATTGGAGAATAACAACTTACCCGAATAAACTGTGCAGAATTCATTGCTCACGGCGTGTCATATCCTTTGCGTGTGCGATGTTAATAAATCCTAGGAGCAAAACATTTATTTCATTTGGAACCCTGGACTGTATGCATCATTTATTTCGTGAGTGTGTATCTGCACACTTATAAAATTTAATAAAACTGGCTGATGTATTTTTTTTTGTAACAAAATAACCTTTCTGCTTTTCTTCAGCGCGTGCTTTTGGTACATAGACACTTACCAGGCTTTGAAAATATTCTCCGAACCATTAATTAGCACAGGGATGCACAAAGCCCAGATCATAAACGTAGAAATTATGGCTCGCGGTCCGCCCTGTGGCAGTGTTCGTTACGTTAATGTTGCGACGAGCCGAGACTTTCTTGTTGTGAAAATGGGTCTCGCATCTTTGATCACCCCCTAGATGATACGTACGTGAATATGTAGCAGCTGTAGAATGATACTGACAGGAGAAACTCGGAGAAAAACTTGTCCCAGTGCCACTTTTGTCCACCACAAATCACACATGGACTGCCCTTGGCTCGAACCGGGGCCCGAGAAACCTGAGGCGAACTGCCTGAGCTGTGACACGGCCATTGCTAATGTCAATAAGGGATGATTCATGTTAATATATTTCTTATGCGAAAAATACGATTGTACATGTAAAGTAAATTTCAGGTTCCGTTGTACAAGATCGATCTCTGGAACTTGGAATTAAAAAGTCGAGTTTCGATTCTTCACTATCGAATTATCGCATCTTAACATCTCGAGGACACCAGTTTCGGATTAACTAACTAATGTAATTTCAAACGAGAAGTCTTGATTCCTTGTGATATTTCAGGTTCTCACGGCATCGAGATTGAAGATGTCTCTCTTCTGTATCGTTGCACCGTGTAGTCTTGCGTAAGTTTGCCGACGTTTCGGAAGTTACTCGGAGGTAGGAAGTACCTATGAAATGTCAGTAAATTTTGTACCAGACTCCACAAGATAGACGTATTCATATTCACCGCGTGGGAACCTAAAATATCACTTAAGTTAACGCAAAATTGCCATCGGTTGAAGCAAGCCTTAATTGACATTATAACAACCGTTTCATTGTGGAAGTGTTCTGGGTGAGGGTGGGGTGGGGGAGGGGGGGGGAATTCGTCTGACCGTCCGCTTCTCATGCGTTGCAGACGCCAATCTTGCAAAGCAAATCTGTTCTAAATTACACCCGTATGTTTGGCAACAGTTAACAGTGTATATAATTACGGACGATAACAACTTTGGAATTATAAAGCGCCCTGTGTTTCAGACAGGCGTGGTTTATGTGTCGATGCGAAGGCAGTTTTTCTTCCGTTCTGATTTCACAGCTTCACAAGGGATGGTTCTATAGTGTTTGTTTGTACTGCCTAGTTTTCTCGGATGTCCAAATTTGACACAGATGACTAAGAGTTTCTTGGATTCCGTCAGCTTATCTGACACGAACTCTGTTGCAGCAAACGGTGGCCACAGACGAGGGCTTCCTGTCCGGGCCTTTTGGTGCCCTCGGAAGGGTCTGCAGTAGCAGATTCTTAAACTAAAGATTGAATACTAAACACCTCTGTTATACAAATTACAATAACATGTTTGATTACGCTTAATTTAAAATGTAAATGTCAACGTATAAAACGTTCTGGTTCAGATAACGTAACAGTCTTCTGTTATGACGTGTTTGAAGGTAAAAGGGACGGAGGAAAGGAATGAGAAAGGAGGGAGAAAGGTTGACTTACGGAAGGGATAGAGGAATACAAGAATCGAAGAGGGGGATTAAGTTCCGAATTTTATAGCGATATTTGTTCTTAGAGGTATTTGATAATATAAATAAAATTACAAAATCCAGTATTGAGTCAGTGGCTAGTCACGTCTTTAAAAAGACAGAGTAAAAGTCGAGAAGTTTTTTAGTCATTGACTTTTCAGTAGTAACGCCCTGTAGACTTGGAAGTAAAAACCGACGTTTCGGAGTAAAATAGATCTGCTGATTCCGTCTACAGCCCCAAACGAGAGACTTCGTGATTTATACAGATCAATTATTATTATTATTATTATTATTATTATTATTATTATTATTAAGTGTTCTGTCTTACGACAGGTCCATTGCTCTGCCCAAAAAGAGCTCTCCAGTTATCCCTATTCTCGGCTTCTCGCTTTAATTCCTGGACAGATCAATTACTGCTGTTAAAATATAGAATTGTATGAGACTGAGATGGGCTGGGCATGTAGCTAGCATGTAATATAGGCGTACAAGGATTGCGTACAGAATTTTGGTTGGGAAACTTGATGTAGAATGTATGTTTAGAAGGGTGTGTGTGGAGGTGGTGTAAAATGTTGGGCTCTGAGATAAGCCTCTTTCGGCCTCCGGTTCCGCGACAACATTCTTAGTTTTCGATAGTTAAGGTGCGATTGAAAGCTACTTTAGTCATTTTAGCGTAAATGTAGTGGTTTTATATAAGACGGCATAAAATCTGTTTACGTGATCGTAATTGTTTTTCAGTTGTTTATTAACCCACGTCTTTCTTGAAGTTGCGATGACGAATAGCAGAATAGGTAGACATATTGGAAATGCGGGAATCCTAAAATATTTATGGTAGGCGTTCTCTGTGTGTTGATATAATCTTTTTTTTTCACGTGATTGGTTACCACTGATCTTATTTTATAAGCCCGCAGATCCGCCAATATGGAGTGGGCGCGTGTGTTATGTGTTTGTGTATGGATGTATGTATGCATACCAGGAACATTAAAAAAGGTAAAGGTAATTTAGTTTCCCTCAAATGTTCTTGGTAGCACTGAAGAAATGTGCTGAATATAAACAGCGGAGAATTTTCGTGTTTCTGTCTGTTTTTTTACGTGTTTTAGTGTTGGTATTTTTTGTTATATACATTTAACGTAATTACTCCATTGAAAAAAATTTAATAAAATAGGAGCATCGATCTGTAATCGGATTTTATTCTGTGGTCGGACAGCGTAAAAATGAGTCGATTTTGCGGAATTGGGAAGTTTTGTGAAGAAGAGGAAGGTTTACGAATGGGCGGAATTATTTCGCTTTTTAATGCCAGCAGCCATCATATTTCTATTGCCAATTTTTCCGAAAAAAAAGCATCTTAATGAAACTGATAGGCATACTTTTGTAAGTTATTGACATAATTGTCATACAGAGCTTGCGGTCCTGAGCTTCTTAAGTTCTGTTCTTATCTGCAAACGAGATCTCCCTCTCCCTTTTCTAAAGAGACGGAAAAGAAAAATTGTTTCTACAGAAGGTTGGAGACATTTAGACCAAACTTCTTCTCTTCTGCCAGTGCAAAACAACCGGCCATTAAGGCTTTGACACTTAGTGGTAACTATATGTACCACAAAATTTAACATATATTACCTCTGCGTTTTGTTTACAGATTGTATTGATTTAATTTGATTCTCAGTGTAAACAGCGATTATTTCCTTAAACAGCGTTAACCAGTTGATCTTCGTAACGGTGAGGCGTTGTGTTTTCTTCGCGGTACGGACTGAATTCTTTAATATTAATCAGACGAACTATGATTCTCAATGTAAACAGCGATTATTTCCTTAAACAGCGTTAACGAGTTGATCTTCGTAACGGTGAGGCGTTGTGTTTTCTTCGCGGTACGGACTGAATTCTTTAATATTAATCAGACGAACTATGATTCTCAATGTAAACAGCGATTATTTCCTTAAACAGCGTTAACGAGTTGATCTTCGTAACGGTGAGGCGCTGTGTTTTCTTCGCGGTACGGACTGAATTCTTTAATATTAATCAGGCGAACTATGATTCTCAATGTAAACAGCGATTATTTCCTTGAATTGCGTTAACCAGTCGTTCTTTGTAATGGTGAAGATAAGTGTTTTCTTCGCGGTACGAGCTAAATTCTTAAATATTATTTAGACTCAGTAAGAGATTAATAATTTTCTCTCCTACTGCACTTTCAATTATATATGTTATTTTTCTTCATTTCTGTGTTCATCTCTTCTCTTCAAATTGCCCAATTCCGAATGAGAGACCGAGTGACTCTTAATAAAAGGGGCGAGGTAAAATAAGGGAGAACATTGGCATTTGACTTGTTAGACTTGAGATTTAGATGGAGTACGGAAGGAGACTGTGTTAAGGACAGACGGAATTACTACTGCATCTCAGCTGAACATCCGTATGAAGAAGATTCTTTCTTCAGAGGCGTGTTTAAGACATGCCACCCTGTAATCGCTGCATCACTTCACATTTAGACGTTAGGTGGGTGGCCTGTGTTGACAGGCGTAGCCTGCATCAGGTTTCGCTTTCATTGTTTGCAATAGTTGCTATTAAAATAGACCTGCTTTAATCTGGACTGTGTTAGTGACGTAATAAGTTAGCAGCTAGGTAATATAGGTGAGGATAGAGTGCAGGAATAGTTAGGACCTGGAACATCAACAGGTCACCTGTGTGATGCTGGTATCATATGAACGACGTGTATTAACCATTTGAAGCGTGGTGGTAACTATATGTACCATATGTCTAAGGTCATAGTTAGAAGGCGAAACTTTCTCTCCCGGTTGAAACTATCTGTCGCAAGAAATGACTGATTCAGGAAAACATAAGTAATGTATTAGCAGCTTTAAAAAACGAAAATTAATACGAAGATGTACGAAATAAGTTACATTTTAAAATGCTTGTTGTAGGAATGTGTCACCGGGCACAAAGTAAAGACTCTGAAAATTTATTTATACTCGTCATTACATACTATAAATAGATAAACGTTCATTGGCTGAAAGACTAAAAATTTCTACTGTTCTAAATTCATACCAAGGTCGCGTGTGCATGTTTAATTTTGGTAAGTATGATGCAAAGAACCTGACTAAAGCTATCCACGTGTTTGTTTGTTTGTAAGGCACACAGATGTCAGGTTTCGACTGATGCAATGTCTCTGTGTGCATTTGTTAATGTAACGTGTGAGTCAGTGAGCGGAAATGTATCTTCAGCATCATCAAATGATTGATTTGAAGCGCGAAGCTGGTCTTGATATTTAGACATACAGTCCGTACCGCAAAGAAAACACATTGCAAGGATCAACTGGTTAACGCTGTTTACACTCCGGGAAAAATGCAGAGTTTTTGACTGTTACAACAGGTGGTACATATACTTACCACTCAATTCATGTGACGCACCAAATAGATATCAGCCCGAATATATATATAAACTGAAGGTCGTTGCCACCAAAACCAAATGTAGACTTATAAGAGTATGCTGTAATAACATTTTATTTATTTAGTGTTCTGTGTGACGACAGGTCCATATGAACAGGATCCTTCCATCCTTTTCTCGGACTGGGACCTGTTCATATACGTTCTTGGCAGATGATCCAGAAGTGGTTTGCCATTGCCTTCTTCTGTGTGTGAATGGAGTAATTGTTGGGATGCCACGGAGGAAAACTCCGTGTTGCCTAGACCACGGCCTTGCCCAACACAAGTTATAAATTCGGGCACCGCCGGGAATCGAACCCGAGACCCCAGGATTACAAGGCCAGCGTTCAAACCGCTAGACCACCGTGGCTTTGTAATAACATACGGAGTGAAAAATATTAGACAAAATTATAAAACCCATGTCAGAATGTACACCTTATCTCACGAGGAACGTTAGAAATGTATATAAAGTTTTGGGTTGGATAGACCGAAGGGAAGAGACCAATAGGAAGACCTAGGAGTAGATGGCAGAACAATATTAAAATGTATTTAAAGGAAAATGGGGCGGGAGAATCAACGCTGGATTCATGGGATTCGGTTAGGGACCAATGGTGCAGTCACGTGGCCACCGGAAAGAAACTTCGGGTTTTACAAAAGGCAGGGAATTTCTCGACTAGGTGAGCGACTGTCAGTTTCTCGAGGACTCTCCTTCTTCATGTTGGATGGATATCTACTCTTGTTTCTTTCATTTTTTTGTCTCTGTTTTCGTGGTTTTCCCCAGGCAAACGCAGGGACTTTACCATAAAGTACACCACGGCCACTTCCTTTTCAATTCATTGCTGTTTAACCGCAGTGAACCACGAATTGCTGGCCGTTTAAATCGGAAGCCAACTTTCTCGTGCGTTTCCTCAGGCTTCGCTTGTCTTAATTTGACCGTCGTCATGGTGATTTCACTGTCGGATTAGTAACACGCAGAATGTGAGTAATTGCTTACATGTTGCGTAGTATTTATAGGGACAGGGACCTTGCTGTCTCCGGCCGCTGTCACGTCGTGGATGAAACGCAAATAGCTGTCGGTGGGCGAGAAACAGGTAGATTCTGTTGCTACCGAGAGGCAGAAATCTACTGTCAGCATCTTATTTGCTTTGGGGGTTTGTTCACTTGACAATCCTAGCGAAAGTGGCGTCACGAAGACTCGTGTCTATTCCTGTTAGCAACAGGGATAATTGGGGTCATCCCTGATGTTCCTCGCTGGGCATAATATGTGACCGGAATGCCCTTTTTGGTTGAAGTCCGCTTGCTGTTAAGGGATTTTGTACATTGTGGGATAATATTTATGAAACCGTTGCTGTCATATGTCAATAATATCGCCCTGATGATGGAGGCAGCAAAGTGATTTGAAACGTTGGTAAACGTCTACCAGATTACACGGCGGTACAACCCAGAAGACAGACATCTACGGACTCACCACCGTGAAAACCTCAAATTCTACTTAATTAAATTGTTTTTTTTTTTAAGTTTTCTGTCCGTTTTACACTCGTTCAGGAACGTAAACCCCCCCCAGTTATAACATTGCGCTTATGAGAAATAGCGACTCGCTTATCAAAGTTTCACTTCGGAGCGGGACCTGCGTATTCTGAAGTAGACGAGGCTTCTGCTGTAATTGTTTTGAAGTGAAACGAAATACATGCTCGTATATTCATTCATACACACATCTGTTATAACCATAATGAAAATACACACGTCACTTATCGTTTAGACTGAAAGATAGATGTAAAACGATGGTACAATCATTTCCAGTTCAAAACGAAGCATCCTGAAGAGCTTACATTCGTATCTTTATTTGCAACCATCTGTTATTATTATTATTATTATTATTATCATCGTCATCGTCATCGTCGTCTTTGCTTTCATACAAACCTGTCTCAGTAATTTTTGTTTCATAAAATCTTTTTCAGCAGGAAACAATTTTATTTTATTATTTTTATAAATAGGCTGTCTAGAAATACTCCCCTGATATGTAGGCACACTGCCAGACGTTTCGTATCCCAATAATCAAATATACTTCTCTGTTATTTACGTAATGTGGGCCATGTTGAGGCTTAGTGCCATGTTGGCATTAGCCGGTTTTTCTACGAGGTCTGGGGTTTTAATCCCGACGACAAATTCTCTGTATAACGCAGGGTGGGCAACTTGCTGGTAACGAAACGTGCGATTCAGGACACGTGTCGTCTGCTATTTACACGTGGCGGAGGAAATTGTGAAAGTCGTGAGACGCTTTGTGTTTCAGATTCGCAGTTGGCAGTAATGCGTCTTTCTCCCGTTTAAGTTTCGATCTTACATTATTATATCCCATTAATGCGTAACCAATTAGCTAACTTGCTCAGCTAGTCAAGAAATTCCCGACGTTTATGGAGCCTGTGTTTACAATAACCCGCCACCGGGCTCGACCTTGAGCCAGATTAATCCAGTCCCCACCCCGCATTCCTATTTTCCCAAGATTCAATTTAATATTATCCCTCAAAACCGCCACGGTGGTCTAGCGATTAGAACGCTGGCCTTGTAATCCTGGGGTCTCGGGTTCGATTCCCGGCGGTGCCCGAATTTATAACTTGTGTTGGGCAAGGCCGTGGTCTAGGCAACACGGAGTTTTCCTCCGTGGCATCCCAACAATTACTCCATTCACACACAGAAGAAGGCAATGGCAAACCACTTCTGGATCATCTGCCAAGAACGTATATGAACAGGTCCCAGTCCGAGAAAAGGATGGAAGGATCCTGTTCATATGGACCTGTCGTCAGACAGAACACTAAAAAAAAATAATTATCCCTCAATTTCCTTGTAGGTTTTCAAATTGTCTCATCCCTCGAGGCTTACCAAGTACAATTTTGCACGCATTTCTTATTTCTTAAGTCCCCGCCCATTTCAGTATTTTCGAATTTAGCTTTCGAATAATGAATAGTGAAGAGTACAAACTGCGAAGCTCTTAATTTTGCGTTTTTCTCATGTCACTCTGTCCCTTACGTAATCACAGTTAATGAGAGAAACAGTGTCGAAGCAGGTTTCAGTAGTAATTCTAAAACTGAATAAATGTTTGAAAGGGATAAATTAAATGTGGAGTGGAAATAAGAGATGAATAGGGAATAAGTAATTCCACGTTGAATTTCAACGGGATTCTTCTTCCGTTAGTATGATTTAATGATGTTCCGAAGGCACATTCAGAGTTGACGGAAACGTCGAAAATGCCCTGTGTTCTATCGTCTAGAAGTAGGACACACGACCTTCTCTTCCTGATTCAAAAACTTTTTTTTTTTTCCCCTGCAGTCTTTCGTCATGTTTCTAATGTATAAAACTGTAGAAATAAATCTGTCAGTGAGTCTTAATAATTTTGATGTCTGTCTTGGCATACATTCAGCAGATGTAAATAAACGGTTCTTAATAACAAGGTATTGAAGAAGATGCAGTTCCTTGCAGTTACAAAGTTAGATTTCTTTTACACAGACACACACCAGACACTGTGTCATCGCAGGAATTCTTCGGAAGCTGAATCAAGCGTAAGGTCATTTTTCATTTACGTCTGTCCTACATTTCATTACGATAAAAAAGCCGCATTTACGTGTAGTGTTTTTTTTTCCTGTATCTTACAATATTAAAAAAAAGTAATAATGAGCTATGAACCCTACGAAGCAGAGTTCTTATTCAGGCGCTCAACAGCCATCTCGTCTGGAAAGTGTTTGTTTCAATGTTTACAAGGACCCGGTTACTAATTCCTTTCTCGACCGAAATCAATTCAGTCCATATCCTGATGATGAAGGCAGTAAGGACTTCGTAAACGTTTGTAAACTTCTGCCAGACTACAAGACAGCCATCTTCATACTCACCGCCGTGAAAACCTCAAATCCTACAATTATTTTACTTATTTTTCAAAGTGCCCACAGCTAAGGCAGGTAGAAGCTCCTGAAGGGATGGTAGAGTCTTTTAAGTATGCTGTGTTACGTTTACAGTGTTACCACACGGGAGGGAAATTTCATAACGTGAGTGAATAAATATAAAAACAAAAATCTCTCGTAAAAAGGACGCGGTGTAATTTGTGGAAACGATGTGCCTCAGAATAAATTATGGAGCTGGCTACCTACCAACTTTGAAATTACGTTCATAAAAATGTACCAATTGCGTTTCACGGCCAAGCTGTTTGCTTATCGCATTAACATTCGTTTTAAAATAAAAAAGTTTTAAACAAGTTAGAGACAGGAAGTGTTTAACATCGCACCACATCATCATTGTAACAACCCACACTTTTACGCACACCTACAGTAGACGTTTTGAAAGACCTGGACTCGATCCACAACCACCAGTTCTGAATCATGTTTTGAGAGACGTCAGATGAATTTTGTGTGTAAAGACGGACGCAGCCTCCAGCGACAGGATCTGACACTTTGCATTCTATCAGTGTGTCTTCGTGTCTGTTCTACTAGCCTCAGGTGTAAGTTTCTGTGTCTGCGTATGCTGCAAACCCGCAACAATTAGATGTTTTGTGGGTGTAGGACAATTACGGGGCCTCATAATTGTCTGTAGTTTGCGTATGTTTTAGTATAGAAAGTTGTAACAATGGCGAATTTGATCGTGTTTGATTACCTAATTACATTGTTTAATTTTTTGTTAAATGACAATTAGGATTCATTTTCGCTCTTATGGTTGCATTAGGATTTTTTTTGGGGGGGGCCACTGCACTTTGTTTCTTTTTAATTGGGAGACAAATTTGTTTAGATTTGAGGTTTTTACAGTGAAGATCTTCTGAGGTTTGCCGTCGTGTAGACTCTTTAGCAGCTGCTCACGAATGTACAGGGTGCTCCAAAACAATGTAGAGTTTGTAATTCAAAGTCAAGACCGTCTGAATCGATGCTGTTCTGTCAACAATCAGTTTGTGATAAACAATCGATCAGATACGTTTGTCCTTTTACATTGACTTTAAAAATGGTCGCGAAACAACCAGTAAGTGTCTGCTGTACAGTTAGGTTCGCCGATGTCATGTTAAACGGTCGTAAGTCCCAAAAAATTCAATCTAAACGTGATTACACTTTAATTGTAAGAAATAGAATTTCGATATCACGTTCATATTATCATGTTTGTATATTATTTTAAAAAGTGTTAATAAGATTTGCCCCTTCCCCTGGAAACTGTTGATAGTTCTAAATAACATACAGATCCTCACAGATGTGAACCGGTGTTAGGCGCCCGTTTAGTTCAGACACGTCAGAGATTGCTCAGTAAATATAGCAACGCCTGTCTCTGGCAGGAAACTTCCTCCCTGGACCAGCAGACTGGCACAGCTGCCCTTGTTTAAACCGTTTGAAGCCGCAGCTCGGCTGAATAATATTTAAGATTTCAGTCCTTACCGCAAAGAAAACACTACACTCTACCAGCCAGTCTGAAAAACTTATCTAAGTTTCATTACGGTGTTTACAAAAGCCCTCCAGCGTGTCCTGTCCTGTGCCATTTTAATCCAGCGCACACCATATTGTTCTCAGGACCATTTTAATATTATTCTCCCGTGCATGTCTACGTCTTCGAAGTGGTCTCTTCTGTTTTGGCTTTGGGACAATTTTGTGTACTCACTGATTTGTTTCTTGTGTGAGGTGTAAAGTTATCCTGACGAGAGACGGGACATTTAGCAAGGAAAACAGGGAACAAATTTTTGGATTTCAATGTTCTCAGGCACTGCCCACTCGTCATATTTAATACTTCAGTTTCTACCGTGAACTGGTTAACACGGTTTAAGGAAATAATCGCTGTTTGTTCTCATAATCGTAAGAAACACATAAATACACTCTGTGAGCTAAGTGAAGAATTGCTGATTGTTAAAGCATATGGTACATATAATTACCACTGGGTTTTGAAGAGTTAAAACTTTCATGCTGATGTTGAATGTTACCTTGGGCGTGGCTCGCCGAGTTTCACCTTGACTTACTTTGCATGTGACGGCCCACAGAACACGTGAATCTTGTCTCTTGTTGTACATTCACGTGTTTATGCATCGGAAATTCATTTCTTGCCCTGTAAAATTAGTGCAAAACCAGTTTAAGATACACATGAACTAGTCTGACCTTTGACCTTTAACCTTTAACCTAGGAATCCATAGAAACTGTTGTGACCAAGGTACCTTAGAAATTCATTACCAAGTCAGACCCCCCTGAAAAGAGTCCCCTTTATTGTTGTCCGATTTTAACCAAACTTGGAATGTATGTTCGTATTTTAGTAAAACTCCCGAATGTAAAATTTAATGAAGATCCATTCAGCCGCGGATGGAGTGATATGGTTTGGTCAGGATCCGCTTACGTGTGTGCTGTTGTGAACAAGGTGACGAACATTCGGACTACACGTAATTCGGGGAGCGTGTTGACTAGGTGAGCGACTGTGAGCGTCTTGCGAACGGCTGTGCTGTGTATATACGTGTTGAGCGTAAGCAAATGACGGTATATTTTTACGTGGCAGTATTTTTGTCCTGGAAGTATCCTATTCTCCACGTGTCTTTCGTTTTGGGAACGTATTTGTGGCTACCTTACGTATTTTCACAATGTAGAACCCCCCCCCCCCCCCCCCCCCACAGCTCGCAATGAAGAACCTACAAAATAATAATAATTTAAAAAAAATATATTCCCAAGAGCTCCTTTGTTTCTCATACGCACTACATAAAATCTGAGCGGAGTTTCAACTCAGTTTTTCCTGACAGTCTGATGATTATACTGAATCAGTTAACTTCCCTGTTAAACGTTTGGTGGCCCTGGCTCTTGCGATTGTGTTTTCGAGGTTTTCATAAGTCGAAATAGATGCGAAGATATTGAATTGGCCATCCCAAATTTGTACACACAAAAAAATATTCTACCCCGAAGAAGGATGTAGAATGTCCCTCCGAAACGTTGGTATCCACTTACAAGTTCACGCGGAGTCACAACCCCGAAGAACATCGTCACATATTGAGGGTGTCTGAGAAGAGGGTGGTAAGGGGAATATTTTGACGTAAAAGGGGCGAAGTGACACGAGGGTGGAGATTCATAATTTGTAATCGTCACCAGGTTTTGTTATTAGATGATCAAATCAAGGAGGGTGAGATGGGTAGGGCATGTAGTGCGCATGGGAGAGATAAATTCATTTCGGAAACCTAGCAACAAAGAGGAGGATAATATTAAAATGGATCTTGTAGGAACAGTGTGGTGGATGTGGAGTCGATTCATATGACACGCGACAGGGATCTTGGAACGGCTGTTATGAATACTGACCAGACGAGCGAATATCAGTTTCTCGATGAACATGTTTCTCCTTAAATTAATTCTGCCTTAGATTGCGTGACCGTAATGTGGACAGTTTCATTTTCTTTAAAATCAAACCCATGTTCCCAAGGATCCCGTGTTCCTGCAACTATCTCACTAGAATTATCTTCCACCGCCCTGATTCATAGACAATGACAGCAGTTTTATTGGATTAACAGAAGCCATAAAAGTTTCATCATCCGAATTAATCCCCCTGTTATCTGCGATAACTGAGATACTGGCCGCTGTCAGATATTTCGAAGGCCACAGACCGAATCAGCACAAATGTTTTTTTTTTTTTTCCCAGTCCAATGACTAGGTTATTTATTATAGGCGGCCATTACTACAGATAACTCGTAACTATGGTTACACGTAGTAATTTAATCAAATTTTAGTTCTGACACGTTTAGTATTTAAACTTAAGTTACTAAATGTCTATGTCGATGATTAAAATAATTGTACGCCCAGGGTATAACCGTACACTTGGCGTCAACATGAAATACAACCTTTACAGGCTTATAAAATGTAGTTGTTTGTGGATTGTTGTCTTCTGGGTTATGACGCCGTCTTGTAAACCTCAGATATCGTGTAGATGCTTGCCGTAAGACTGGCAACAATTGTCGCCGTGTGTTTCTATTATTGTGTAACCGAGTTGCTACTTGTTACGACCGTAGAATGTTAATGTTTTTGCCAGCGAAAGGCCGCGCTGTGACCTTTCCGTTCTGTGGAGTAATAAAGTCTATTAGCAAGGCGTTCGTGTTAAATGACAGGCTGTTATTGTTGCAGTAAACAGATATCAGCTTCTTTTGTTACGCAAAGTTCATTGTTTCAATTCTCCGCCAGCTTTGGCACCAGCGCGAGAATTTATTGTTTTTTTTTTAAAAGTGTGTACTATCCACAATGAAACAGTCAGACAGCGTCTATCATGATAATGACATGCTGAAACAGAACACGCCCATTAAATCAGCTGTTTGAAATTGTGTTAGTCGTTTTAGGATTTCCAGCGACTTTATGCCATTACTTTTCGACGGGGTCTCGGGTTCGATTCCCGGCGGTGCCCGAATTTATAACTTGTGTTGGGCAAGGCCGTGGTCTAGGCAACACGGAGTTTTCCTCCGTGGCATCCCAACAATTACTCCATTCACACACAGAAGAAGGCAATGGCAAACCACTTCTGGATCATCTGCCAAGAACGTATATGAACAGGTCCCAGTCCGAGAAAAGGATGGAAGGATCCTGTTCATATGGACCTGTCGTCAGACAGAAAACTAAATAAATAATAATAATACGGAGATATTTTAAATTCAAGATGATTTGGACCTTAAATAAGAGTCATTCATGCTTCTTTGCGTAGACCATTAAATAAAGTAGTTCGTGTTTTAAATTCATTTTGCTTTCATTCGCCATGTTATTTATGCAGCTCAATACGTGGAAATCTACAGAAATTGAAGTCCGGTGATCGCTGTGGCCGATTGTACGGAATAAAACTACTAATCCATCGGTCAGGGAGGGGGCGTGGTCATTCAGGTACTCCTTCGTGTATATCCTGAAGTGAGTGATGGATCCCCCGAATAAAAATCACCCGGAAGTTTTAAGGAGACAGTGATTGGATTGAACATATAGCAAATACGTAATCATGAAAGTTATTACAAGAAAGTTGCAGTTTTGATAACAGAATAGAAGTGTGAAGAACTGGACCACAGTGTGGGTTTGAAAGACAGAAACTTGGCGGGTTTTATATTTACGAGAAAGCTAGAACCGAAGTGTGTGGAAACAAGCGTATGATAAATTTAGCAATCAAATTGAATGACGTGTGGAAATGTCTCTATTCACACATTTCAAGCTGGTTATTTAGAGCAGTGGAGAGTCAAAGAAAGTCGATATTTATAAGGCGCTTGTGATGTGCGTGGTGGCTTCTTCACACGGAGAAGGGGCCTTTCATAAGGACATGCAACTACAAGTTACAGCCTAGCCTAGTTTTGTATTTGTAAAGTACCCTGTTCGAATCCCAACACAACGAACCGGTACTGACAGGCCTCCAAATTATCATTGGCATTTGGGAGATACTCAGTTCGATGTCCGACCACGTCACCTGCTATCCCGAAGTATTTTACTGATTTTACTTAGTACCTGCGGAAATATACCGGAATATTACATTAATATCGCATTAAAGCGTAAATTAAGATCAGATTACATTCGGTTAATGCATAGTGCGATCTGTTTTATGTTGGCCGTGGCCTATAGTGATTCATTATCGAGGGGATAATAGACATTCAGATGGTTAAGATATTCCTAGTCTTTTATGGACTCAGAATGTTCATTGCCGTGTTCACAACAGCCAGCTATTGGTCACTATCAGCGAGATGAATCCAGCCATCCTATTTATTCACGATACGTTTCAGTATTTTTCTCCCACGCATAACTTGGTCTTAGAAATGGTCTCTTCGCTTCAGGTTTTCCGATTATAATTTTGTATTAATTTCTCATGTTACCGATGCTTGTTATAAGCCCTGCCTGTGTCATACTCGTTGGTTTGATCACTCTAGTAATGTCTAGTGAAGAGTTAGGTTATGAACCTCCTCATTAGGCACTTTTCTCGACTCCCTGTCTCTTAATTAATCCCTCTTAGGTCCGAATATTCCCGTCGATGTTTTCCGTGACCCAGTCCGCGGGTACCAGAATTTTCTCTCTTTCCTGTTTATCTCATCTCATCTTTGCTTTCTCGTTCGACGCCACTGATAATGCAGTTGATACATCTTCATTAAAAAAAAGGCTAGTACAGAATTCATCGTTGTCGTAATTTCCGTAAATGTGACTGTCGATCAGCTGGCGTCAATGACAGCAGTCGATAAAAAAGAGTCGATTATAAAGTCGATAATTCTATTTTGAGAGACAGAAGATTGTGTCACACAAGTGTACACTCGCGCTGATGCTCTTATAATCCAACGTCATTACAGAATAATAGATGGAATGTGACATATCGCGTTCAGTATTTTTATCTTATCTGGAATTTTCTTGTTGCCACCGGTTGACGCATATGCAGAAACTAACATTTTACTTTTCAGGCTTAACGCAAATACCACAATAAATAATATCCTAATATACAGAGTGTCTCGTAAGTTCAGGGCTTTTGGAGAACTTTGTTATTCGATGTTTGGCGATGTTGACAATTTTTTGTTACAGCGGGAAGGGTACGTGTTTTCAGAGTAGGGGGAAGGAGACGCAGGCACTACAAGAAATTCTGAAAATGCATCTCTCTTTTACTGTCATGTTAACGTCGCCATGATGTTTTTACTATTAACAATGTAAAATAGTGTAGCGTCTTAATTGCTCACCCTATGTAAAAACATTTCAACACTTGAGACTGCAAAAACGTGATTTGCGTGATCACTTATCTTGCCAAATAACAGAGTTCTGCTATGATTCTGAACTTGTGGGACACTCTGTATATCAAACAGCAATGTCGCCCTTTCGTTGGTGATGTATTTTTTTTTCTTTCGAAAACTAACTCAGCGGGGTAGAATTATTACTGAGACGTTAATAGTTGCTCAGCTGGGCAAGATATTTTCCCACGTCTTATTGAACTCGAAAAATTTATTGTGCTCATGGTAGTTCTGTTTTCTGTCATGCGCCATTACCTGAAGATGGAATGATAATGTCGAAAGACGCAATTTTGACATTCACATGATCATTGTATTGCCGGATAATAAAGTGGCGTATTTTATAGGAGTCTCTGTCCAAATCAGATAACCGAAGGACAATTGGATGTTGTAAATTTGCAAGGAGACATTTTTGGTATTTAAAACTATTTTACTATTTTTTTTAAATATTAATATTTTGAGGGACAGTATCCGGGCTTCCTAAAGGAAGTCGGACTCTTTTTAACACTGCCAGAAGTCGGAGAGAAAATGACGCTAAATCAAACTCGTCGGATGTCCCACCGCGCCTCTAGATACGAAAATCGATGGACATCGCCTCGGCTTGAAGTGATGAAATGCCAGCCTCCCGCTGGGCGGAAATGCCCCTTATTTTTCCGCTGCGCTGTCTCCCCAGGTTTAAGTACTTCTGTTCCTGCGGGCGAGTCGAATTTCACGGCGACACGGAACAAGAAACGAGAGGAAACATTGGTGTTCCGAAGGTTCCGGAGAATGCGCGTTTTTGCAATAAAGTATCTCCATGGAAAGGAAAAAAAAAGTGTCACCCAGAAGCTGATAGTCTCTCAGGTTTCCTATTTTTCTTTATTTTTCTTAATTAATTTCTTCCCTCTCTTCGTGTCTCATTATCCTTCTAATTTCTCTTTATGCTTCGTAATGACGTAATTGTTCACACTCCAGCATTGGTCCCGTCATGATGAAATGCATTTCGGCCACACCCAAAGTTACATCGGATACCCGCCCAAGTTCGCGTTATCTGCATCAAGCAGCGAAACTGACAGGCTTGACCTTGAAATTTTAATATAATTTGTTGCTTCAGAAAACTGTCTTCTTGAATGTAACATTGCGTAGTCCGGTATAGATTTATTGGCGTTTCGAAAGTTCTTACTGCTTCCATCATCAGGGCGATTAGTCTATAAATTTCTACGTGATTACACCGCGAAACGTCCCAGAAAACACCACGTAAACCTGGAATGTCACTTTTTTATTGCTTGTTTTGAAAAATTTGATCACAATTTAAAATTATTACAGTTGTGAGTAATTTGTAGGATCAGTGAAGAAGACAGGATTTTTAATGAGAAAAAAAAATTGTATGAATTCAAATTCAAGCTACGGTGACACTGAAGAAGGCCTGTGTGTGTGTGTAGAAGCCAAATGTCGTGTTTTGCCGCTTATGAAACCAGTGTGAACAGAGCTTGATATTATATATATCAGCGGATGGAGTTTGTTGAATGCTATCACAGCTGCCTCTTGGGGTGGGGGGGGGGGGGGTTGATGGCAGTGGATGTAAGTGGGTTAGATAACAGATGAACTGTGGAAAGAACGAGGTCGGATCCTCCCGAGACGAGGTAGTGACGGAGTTTATGGGGCGTCTTGTTACCATGACAGATGTGTGGCGTAGGTTGTGGATAGAGGCCCAGGATTGCTGACACAATTTGGAAGGGTCAACATTCTGTAGTTTATGGGACGAAAATATAAAATTACATTTGCCAAGTTAATAACATTTAAATTATTTTTTTTTGGGGGGGGGGGGAATTTCTGAAATTCTGAACGTTTAAATGCAGCAAACTTTTATCATGCTTATTTTTATTGGTGTCGGAATAGGTCTTTCTTTCATCCTGTGTGAAGAAGCCTGGAAGAGAGTGCCAACAGAGTAGGAATTCTTATCTTATCCTGAGGAAGGAAACAGAAAAAACTTCCGAAGCTCAAGAACGTTATAAGTAATATGCGTATTTGATCTCGTGAAGACGTTACGTAGCGACATTTCTCGTGTTTTAATGCAGATTTTTCATAATTGTGCGAGAAATATTTGAAATACTTTCCCCAATCTGAAGCCACATTAATGCCCACCATGCGCCATGACATCGATAGCGAAACAAGTACCCCCCCCCCCCCCCCCCAATACACACTCGAACTTCGAGACTTGAAACACTTTCAAAACACCAAGGAAAACACGACACGACGTTCGTCACGTCACCGATTAGTTTGTTAATTTTGTTTAAGGAAACAGTCGCTGTCTATTCAGAGAATCATTTGAGCGATTGTTACATCCGGTGGTACATAAAGTTATCAGTAACGCTAAATTTCACCCACAGTGTTTTTTGTGGCTCATATGATACTCTGAGCAAACAGCGTTAACCAATCACGAGAGAAAGGACGTAAGATAATGAATGATAACTGTGAAGATGGAGACCATAGGGTCTTCCGATACGTAGATGGCCATCTGGAACAATTGCATTGCATCGTAAGTCAGAGAACACCACAATCCGCGAAAGAATGTGTTTTAAAATCCAACTGCCGGCAATCTGTGAGTCACATTCCAACGAGACTTGTAAAGAAAAAAGAAATTGTAAAAGTTTACGTAATTCGCGATTTTATCACAGGCTAGAATTAGCCCTGAATTCAGTGGTGGGCAGCGAAAACGTTGTATCTGCCCATTGTTGAAATGTTACGTGTTTGAAACTTCAGTTCAATAAACAGTTGGAGAAGAGTCCATTGTTGTCATTCATTAACTGACCGTCGATTCGAACTCTCACAATGATCTTCGGTAACAGAAGAGAAACAAACTTGAAACGTCGTGTTTGTTTATATCTGAACTTTAACAACTTCGACGTTTTTATGAAAAGCGGAAACCAAACTGCATGCATAGTTTTTCTCTCTGTTCCACAAGTATGGTGGAAGTTCTCAGAATATGACGTTCTGTCGACTGTTCGAAAGCACGTCCCTTCTCCATGATAACGATCATTTGTGCAACAATAGCTTATCAACCATGGAGGAAATTAACTAACCTCAGTCTTGAAATGTATCAGTTATGTGTTTTTTTAACTTCCAGCCTTTTTCCGCGCTGCTATTACGCTACATTCCCAAGCGTGGAAGAATTCTTAATGCCCTGAAGGTGTTATGTAAGAGTAGTCACTGTTTACACGTATTTCAGAAGAAAGTGGAGCACTTTCTTCGAGGAACTTAACATACTCAACGTGGCTTCAGCAATGCCAGATTAAATCTTGTTACAGCGAAACAATTGACTCTCGTGTCTTCGCGAAGTTAGGACACGCTAGTCCACTTCATAATTGGAAGGGCCACTTACGTAGTGTTATATTTCGTTTTATGTCCAACCCGAAGTGGAGAATCTGTCATTTTATTTGTCATGTAACACATTAAAGTGACGTCTACCTTATGGCGACGTGGCGCCGAAAGAGACGACGCGGTTATCGTAACAATAGAACAGCGACGGCGCGTAACGTTCAGAGGGAAACAAAGGAGTGGGGGAGACAAAGGTTCTCGTGACAAGGAACATCATTTCGCAATTTTTTTTATTTGCGTTTCTCTTTCTTCCCTCTCTCAGCTTTAGTTTCGTGTGTAATGGAAGCGGCGCTCAGTGGCAATTCGTGAATTTCAGACTAAAGAACTGTTCTTTGTTTTATTCCCCTATTAAAATCTCAGTTTTGTGTCTGCTTTCACCAGTTACATTCTGCACGTATTATGTGTAAAATGTATGGATGCGCACGCATTACACAATTGCCCCGCACACACACAGTGTGAACGTCGTGTTGGCGAACAAATGAATGTGTCAGCGCGTGATGTCAGAAGCTGTCGCTGAGCTACCGTGTTTTGTTTCGTTCCATATAATCAACGTGTACTAATTAATGTGGGCCACAGAAGTATTTTTTTCTTAATTTGTGATCGTATACTATTGCGATAATAGTTTTTAAGTTGAATTATTTTAATAAGTGCGGTTTTATTAATGAAGTTTGCTCTTATATAGTGAACATGTGGTTTTGTTTTTATACGATATAAAATTGTTATTGTTCTTCGTTATATTTTTTGACGGAAGATTGAATTTTGTTGGTGCATGCATTGAATTATGTCGCGTAATTTTATTAATGTGTTGAAGTTAGTTTAAGAGGAATTGATGAGTGATGCTACGCGTGTGTGATTTATAATAGAGGGACTTTAGATATTTGTCAACAGAAATGCTGTGCAAGTGGCAAGACTGGAGACGAACTGGGATGGTCGCTTGTAATTGCGATGGAAGGTAAGCACGTGTTTGCGTTTCTTGTCGGGACAGTTTCTTTACCGGCTGACGGGGGGAGATTACGCGTCCAATTTGTTTTTGGGCTCGTAAATCAGTCGCGGATGCTTCGTGAACTTTCCAGACCACTTAAATCCGAGGAATATAAAATAAATTCTTTACCACACAAGACAACAGCTTTTATGATGATTATTATTAATTCTCGTTTGCCCATTTATGTTATAGTTACTTTTCCAGTTTGATATTTTACGAAATTATGGTCTACTTTTGTTTTAATTTGAGAAAGCTTTATTCCAGGCGACGACATATCGATGATTCATTTCGTGTTCATGTATTCAAGGGCAACATAAATTGCCAGTCTGTCGTGGACACTGACGTAATTTGTGTGCCTTGAAGGCAAATAAGATAATTTTCCAACGTTCAACATTGAAAGTGCGCTAAAATAGTCCCTTTGGTGACATGTGCAGGGTTTTTTTTTTTTTTAATATTTATAGCAAAAATAATACTACCTTTCAGTATACTTATTTAATAGATGAAACCTCTAAATCGATTTGTAATTTGGTTTGGTTTTTTTCACTGTATGTGTAATAGTGTTTCTTTGTCATAGGATTCTCGTCGTTGGAAAACACTCTAATAAAGGAATTTAATTAATTTTTCAGATACAAACTTTGTGGTTCAGATTTTGGGGAAGGGGTAATCAACACGACCTGACTTGTAGAGCAGGATTCGCGGTGTATTTATAGACTTACAGTCTTTCCTGATTCAATTTTGACGTGCGCTCATTTGTTCGTGGGGGGGGGGGGGTGTCTGCACGACGTTTGCATTTTATGAGTGTTTATAATTTGAATATTTCTCGCTGCTGCATCTGTGAAGTCAGAACGGAGTAACAGGAGGTTGGGTGATATAATGAAGAGCACCAGTGAGATGAGCTGGGTATGTAGCACGCATGGAGAGATGAGAAATAGAAAATTTTTAATCGTAACACCTGAGAGGAAAACACTGCTTTGTACAAACAAGATAATATTAAAATGTATCTTTAAAATAGAGTGTGAAGGTGTTTTGGATTTTATTTAGCTGAAGATAAGGACGATAAATTTTGTTGACACGATGATGAAAACTTGGGTTACATGAAGGACGGAAAATTTATTGGGTTAACTAAGCAACTGTAAGCTTCTAAAGAGAGTCTCCGCTGTATGTTTCCATTATTTTAGAACCTCTGAGATTCGTGCTTCGATTTTGGAAATCTTAGGTTGTAATCGCGGCCTAGAGTTATCCGGACTGATATTTTCATGGTTTTTCTCAGCCCCACTGCCGTGTATCTTATTGTCAGATAGGCCAAGATTGGTTCTTTCTCCATCATCTCATTTGGCGCTGTGTGGACTAACACGTGCAGTTGAATAAACGTCGTTATGCAACCTCCAAATTTACTCTTTGGATTACGCTAGGGGGCTCAGGTATTTGAGAGAAAATGTGATTTATTGCTAGAATATACTGTTCTTTTATTTAATAAGTTGTGGGCGTAATAAAAATAAATCAGCGTAGTTTTAATTACGATTATCACGTGATAGTTTCGGTCGTATTTTGTTTATTGTTTATTTAAACATCTCGCGGCCGTGGCATTGATGTTGTTGGTCTTGTGTTGTGACTCCGTTTTGGGCCACGTTTTCTGTAGGCATTGGTATTTGGACCTGTTATGTACCCACAAATCCATTCAGCGGTACAACTTAGAAAACCAACATCGACATCTGTAGTAACATCATAAAAAGTCTCGCCTCGACAATATGCAGACACGTGGCAAGCTGTGACGTCACGATTGAGGAAAGGAACACCATATTTACGGAGAGCCTGTAGGTCAGTGATTACGAACTGACAGCTGCTAGCTAATTCTGGTCTCCCATCTGTCTCTTTCTTTATTTTGACGGCGGGAAACGATATTTTCCAGAGTCTGGAATCCGACGGAACCTGATCGAATGATTATCACTTCTGGTTCGTATTTGGGAGGTCCCGGGTTAGATTGTCGGCAATCCTTACCATGATTCCTCAGCCCCCTCCAGGCAATTTCAGAGATTATAAAATTAGGCCACGACTGATTCATTTCGTATATTCCTTCTTCTGAAATTGATGTTACGGAATCTGTCCGTCTTTTTCTATGACGTTCAATGTGTCTTTTTCCTCCTGGATGATAATTAAAAATGTTTCTAATAACAATTTCTCCTGTCATCCATTTTACATGGTCTTAGCCAAAATTTGTCTGTGTTATTAAATTTTTATATTTCATTTTCAATTAATTACGTCAATTTATTAACCATTCTTTCATTCGACGCTTTATAAAATGTTCTGAGACCCTGACAGCGTCGTTGAATGAACAACGCGAAATGGAGCCTAGGAATCGCTACATTTGGAAGTTTCTCACGCGATCTGAGGACCTCGAGGTCTGAATATTCTGACTTCCAGTATTGTCTTTGTTCTAGAAGGTAGTATGTGCTTGGCTCTATCACGACAACCATCTAAGTACGCCGCGGCTTTATTAATCAGCCCCCTTTCCTGTTGTCTTGTTTACTGCAGTAAATTTTCGAATAAAATTGCCGTAATTTGCTAGTGTTTCGCAAACACACGTGACGGGAAGACAACCCCGCAATGCACTGGGGTCTCCAGGGTTGCGTTACGTCCTTCTAAAACACACAAACGTCTAAACGGTGTCCTAGAAATCAGTATTTTTTTTCCTGAGAATCTTATGAAACCTATCAATTAAAAATGCAGAGTTACTGTCTGTTGAAGTAAGTGGTACATATGGTTACCACGGGGGGACTTTAAGGGGTTGATCCCGTGAATTAATTCCAGAACGCGACTAAGTTTTGATTTGTGATGATGTGTGGGGTACAATAAAAGTTTCATAAGAGGTTCCTTCTTCACTTAGGGAGCAAAATCTGGCCACCAATGACTTGCAGTTAGAAACGGGAAGCGACCCCCCCCCCCCCCCGGGGGGGGGGGGTACCGGAACTGCTTGTGATAAAGTACTTCGCACTTTATTAGAACAGAATGCTCATTTGTGAAGAAGAATAATCTCCATTGCCACAGTATTAAGCTACCAGAGATTTGAATAATTGTCCCGTTCTATTTAATGGAATCGGTAAGCAGGTTAGGTTTGGAAAATTAAAAATGGAATGTCAGATCGTAGGATAAAGTTAGCAAACAAATCGACAATATTTGAGGTTCTGACGGCGGCGAGTATGAAGATTAATGTCGTGTGGTTTGGTAGACGCTGTGATGATGGAGGCAAAAACACATTCGAAACATAGGTAAACGTATTGCAGACTACACGGGGGCAATGTCTAAGAAAACAGCCATCTTCGCCTCAGAATGTGTCACTGTACCAACAACGACAAAGCAACATTACACGCGCGAAGAAACAGAGGGCAAATCATATTTGGTTCATAATCGCCAATCCCCACGATTCTTACCTAAACACCTACAAATTTATTTTTTTAAAGACGCTGTCAGTAGTCCAGACTGTGTAACTTTTGACTGCATGAAATACTTTGAGGTTATGTCGCAATGCGGGGTTGGGAAATTTTGTTGGTAACGTAATTGTCTGAGTCGGTAGTCAATTAATGAAGCGACGATATTGTTAAACTTTCTGCTAGAAGCGTTGCCATAGTAATTAGCCCCGAACATAACTGTGTGTTCTGGCAGTTTGTATGACGTCATCTTATTTGCACTGCGACAACATCGGGTTTCAATTAGCAAATGTTTCCTAATGAATGTGCTACTGTTTCTCCAGGACGACGCTGTGACCTTGTGAGCCTTTGTTCTCTCAGATGATGGTAATGCACTGGCCCAAGTGTTGCTCGCCTGAGCGATTTCCAGAAAGTTCTTGAGCTCCTGTATTGTTGTGTATTTGTTCTGTGACTGAGTCCTTCTGTATTGTTTGCTGTTTTCTAAATATATTTCTGCATTGTTGTGTATTTGTTCTGTGACTGAGTCCTTCTGTATTGTTTGCTGTTTTCTAAATATATTTCTGCATTGTTGTGTATTTGTTCTGTGACTGAGTCCTTCTGTATCGTCTATGTGTTTCTCTTTTACGTGTTCATGTCCAGAACTTTTGTGTTATTTTTGCATTGGTTTGTCTCCTGTCTAGCCAGACGTTGAGGGTGGTTGCGAGTCGAGAAGGGTGATGATGGATTGATTCATAAGTTATTTAATGATGCTGTATATGCTATAAAGTTTATTTAGTGTCGTATAACAGGCGTATATTTGAATGTGATGTACCATAGTTCGGTTGGAGTGACTGAGGCAAGCCACGCAAGCTCGCGGTCTGTACAACGAAATGTCGTGTTTTCTCCTCTCCAATCGGAAACATGTCTGTGACGAGAAACTGCCCACTTTCCTCTGTTTAGTTCCTAGGTCAAAAGTGTGGGTGTCAGACCTGAACCGCATGCTGAAGGATAATATTAAAATAGATCTTAAGAAAATAGGGTGTGAGTGTGTGGAATGCATTCGTCTGATACCAGACAGGGCAGTGGCAGTCTTGGGTGAAGGCGTTTGGGCTCCATCTTGACCACTGCAAGCTTCTCAAGGAGGACTCGGTGAATTCCACTCATTAGCAAGTTAAAAATGTAGAGGGAACAGGTGACCCTTCTTTTATTTAGTGCGGTCAAAAACCCGAACTTGCGTTTCTCCCTGGAAGTTGGCAACATCTTCAAGTCGTAAAGATATTTAATTGGACAACTGCGATGAAGGATACCATTTCCTTTTTATACCTCGTGGATTACTCCCGACACTTCCCGTGACCCTTCATTTACTTCCATAAATATTTTTGTTTTAGTGTTTGAAGAAGACAACTTTCTTTTGCTTTTAGAATTCTTGGTTCGTATCCAACTAATATCGTATTCAAGTCCCGTGTACCCATTACTAGTTCTACATGCTAATTATTGTCGTTATGAAATGTGACGGGTCGTTTTCCTTCTGACAAATTTGTGATCTCTCTCCCATGCTGGTTATAATTATAAACTTCAAAGATTCTGTGTAGATTTTTATTAAAAGTACGAAAATAATTCCGACGCAAACGCGTGCAATATACATCCTCGAGTTGTATGTAGTCATTGCTTCACGTTAATCTGCTTAAGTCTTTGATGCACATTACATAGGCAAATGGATGACGGCCCAATGGCCGCCAAGGTTACCTGACTTCACTCTCTTGGACGTCATGTCGTGTGGCTTCTGTGCCCCTCCGATGCCAAATTACCCCGAGCAACTGAATTATATTTAAGAATTCGGCCCGTACCGCGAAGAAAACACCGCACTTCACCATTACGAAGATCAACTGGTTAACGCTGTTTAAGGAAATAATCGCTGTTTACATTGAGAATCATAGTTCGTCTGATTAATATTAAAGAATTCAGTCCGTACCGCGAAGAAAACACAACGCCTCACCATTACGAAGCTCAATTGATTAACGCTGTTTTGAGGAATTAATCGCTGTTTATTCTCAGAATCATACGAAGCCCGTATATACAAAGTGAGTTGTTAATTGTTGAAACAGGTGGTACATACAGTTACCATTCGACTTTGAAGGATAAAGGATGCAGTGTGTCTGTCTGTCTGTCTGGTACATGTCTGACACTCCCACATTAAATAAAATCACAGAGCCGCGTGTCTTTGAAGTTAAGCAAGTTTTACTCGTTAAGTATTCTTAGAACGCTGTACTTTGCGATCAAATGTGTCATTGTTTATTTGGTTTCAAGTCCTCCGTAAGAATTTCCGTGCGGTGGTTGAAAATGTAGAAATTATTTGTTCTGGTCGATGTTGGTCTTCTGGGTTGCTAACGCTGTTGTTTCATGCCAACGTTTCGGAGGAAAACCCAGCTTCTATCCTCGTTTTTGAAGCTGATTAAATGTTGTATGTAATGTTTAATTTTAATGCCACGTAAAATCGTTGTTTGACATTTAACACAAACATGTTTAGAGGCTAATATAGGACATTTCTACCCAATACACACAACACTTCATTTATGTTATAACCAATTAAGTAATTATTACATATTTTTGCATGCCTAAAACAATTGTCTGATACAGAAACATATGAATACAGTAATGCTGTGTTAGTGTGTGTTTGACTCTTTGAAGTCAAATATTTCTTATAATTCTCATTATAAACAGCGATTATTTCCTTAAACAGCGTTAACCAGTTGATCTTCGTAATAGTGAAGTGTTGTTTTCTTCGCGGTACGGACTGAATTCTTAAATATTAATCAGACGAACTATGATTCTCAGTGTAAACAGCGATTACTTCCTTAAACAGCGTTAACCAGTTGATATTTTCAATGGTGAAGTGTGGTGTTTTCTTCGCGGTACGTGCTGAATTCTTTAATATTAATCAGACGAACTATGATTCTCACTGTAAACAGTGATTATTTCCTTAAACAGCGTTAACCACTTGATCTTAGTAATGGTGAAGTGTTGTGTTTTCTTCGCGGTACGGACTGAGTTCTTTAATATTAATCAGACGAACTATGATTCTCACTGTAAACAGTGATTATTTCCTTAAACAGCGTTAACCAGTTGATCTTTGTAATGGTGAACTTGAGTGTTTTCTTCGCGGTACGGACTGGATCCTTAAATGTTATTTAGGCGAGCTTCGACTTGAAAGGGGGACAGAGTTCATTTCTCTGCATTGCAATTTAGTGTTTTTGCGATTAAGTTGAGACACTGAAAGTATTCTTGTTCGCTAAAGCTCTCCCCAATTAGGATGCTGAGAAGCCAGCTGCTTCTCCCTTCCATCTGACATGGTTTATGCAATTATATAGTTTCTCCTGGCAGCTGGTGGCGTGTTTATGAAACAAAACACTACATTGTTTGCACTTGTTGCATTGTTCAGGTAAGCCACTGTCGGCGAAGCATCAGGTATTGTGGCGTATCGGCTTCCAGGGTAAAGTAGTTACTTATTCACTCGTAAGAGGAAGTTATGTCAGTGTTAACGAACCAAACAGCGATGTGTTCAACGGAATTAATGAGCTCAGCGTTAGGAAATAACGTATTTTTTTTTATTACGCTTTGAAACGTAGTTGTTTCACAATTTCGTGAAGTTAAAACCGAGATAAACCCTCGACCTGTCTGCTGTTTATCAGTTATTTCTTCGTTCACTCAAAATGTCTGCGCGCGCATGCTGATTATTTTATTGCTGCGTGTTGGCCATTGCGCTGTGTAAGCATTTATGATGAATCTACCCTTGTACGGCTACATTTTTTAAAAATATTTTAAAACCCCTTGGGTAATCGACTGACTGGATTTTTGAAGCCGAATTAATGTATGGGAGGAAATACATTACATTAATGGTGAGTGGTTGGGGGGGGGGAGGGGGGGTTAAGGCCATGAACGTTCCCAGGCAGGTCGTCAAAATATTCTGATCGTAACAACAACTTTGCTTTCTCTGAATTTAATCAGCCGGTTACCCCCCCCCCCCCCTCCCAAAAAATGTTATGGCATGTAATAATTTAAGAATAATTGCAGCTGTTTTAAGGTGCTTTCGCCATTAAATGTTGCATAAATGCGTCGGCTTAATGTTCTGTGTATTTGTATGTCTGCACGTAATTCGAAAATCGTTACACGTATTTTTGTTAATTTGAATAGATTCTGCTGGTCATTTAAGACTCATTTCATCTCAAGAAGTGTCCAACACCTTCGTAATTCTTGCAAGGGGTGTCATGAGCTAGCCAGCCACGTTTGGGAATCCTCGGTGATGTCTTAGACACACCTCTGTCCACCGAAAGGTCGCCGACTCAGGGCATTTCTGAAACCACTGGCGTCAGTTCTGAAGGCCAGATGTCATTCTGGCGACCGCGGCAGAATATTGTTACGTCAGTCGTACAGGAAGTTTCAATGTTGGCTGGGTCTGCGAGGTTTCTTGTCGTTGCATTGGGACGTTCCTCACGCTGTATGATTCTTCACCTTGACGTATGTGCATGACATAGAATCGAAAAGAATACTTGTTATGCACAGAGAGGAGAATGGTGGTGGGGGGGGATAGAAACACGCGGAAAAGTTGTGGTGGGGGATAAATAGTCGGTAAAAGGAAAGAAGACCCCAAGTCCAGTACTTCTTGGACTGTCTGTTGGGACGTGTCCAATTCGAGATAAGTTTTGTAGATAAATAAGTTATTCGAAGTGGTTGGCAGATAATAAGTCTTGCGTTGAAGTCGTTCGTACCAAAGGTTAGAACTGGTTTCGTCGTACGTTACAAAACACGTAGCCGACAGTGTGTTGCATTTGTTTTTGCTGTTTGTAGTGTTCAGTTGTCCGTGCAACGAATTTGTGCTGTGCACATGTCTGCAAGTGTGTTCTGAGACATTTTCCCACCCTCACTGTCGTCTTGTGGAAAGTGTTTTTTTTTTTCGCCATGGGAATTTTGAAAGATGTCACCGGGGAAAACAGACAAGAAGTGAGTGTTCCGACGCAGAAGAAGAGGGCGAGTTTCCCTTCCAGAGAGCGCCACTTCGCTGTCAGACGGAAGACCCGGTCTCATAGTCCACCATTCCATCAGTGCAACCGAATCCCCCCTCAATTGCCCCCGGCAAAGTTACCTTGCGACTGCGATGAAGACGACGCGGACGAAAGGCAAGGCGTTTTTTACAACACCATCCTCTCTCAAGCTATGCGAAGCATGTAACTTTTTCCACCACAAAACTTTGTCAGTGTTTTTGGATATGACCTTGTAGGGTTTTGTGGGATTTGAGATTTTTACAGCGGTAGGAATGTGGATTGTGTGGTCTTGTGGGTTGTGACGCGGTCTGATCTTGAACGTGGGAACAAGCATTTTTTTTTTTTGGGTGTAGACGGTGGAAGCGGTAACTTACGTCCTTGAAGTAGGCAACCACCTGCGTCTGAACCCAGGCCTGAGTGGGGGTCATCGCCTTGAGAACCTGAAATGACAGATAAGTAGTCGCGTTTGTAGGAAGACGAGCGTGGCGTATCTGAAGGTAAGGAAAATCATTGAGAATCTTTGGCCGCCGAGATTCGAACCGGATACTTGCAGAATGAAGTGCAGTGTTACAGCTGCTATTTGGGTTGGAACTGCTGATAAACTTTCTCTCTGGGACGGCTGGCAGAAGGCAGCTTTTTCCTTTCTGTTGTTCTGCTTAACGTTAAGACGTACGGAGTCAGGATGGCAATGAACCCTGGGCGAAGTGGGATTTATGTTTCGTGGCTTGGAGTGGGGGTCGGCTGCCATGTAGGAAGTTGAGGTCCGGTATGTAAAACAAAACTTGTGATTTTCCTTATATCATATCGTATACTTAAGTCACGTGTACGTTTCTGCCCATCACAATTCCAATTCGCTGTCGTCAGAAGCCAGTACTTGATACAGCGTGTTAAATCGTGTCTTCTTGTGGTTCGAAACGCATAGTTGACCCACTCCTAACCCACGCAGCCTATGAGTAAGGCATCGCGAGCGTGATGCACATTTTATGAACGGTGTGCCACCACAGAGACGACGACCCCCCCCCCCCCCCCCAGGGGGTAGTACCTTTCAACTCACCGGTTGTGATGTATGGTGGGAGATTTCAGGAACTTAAGCGTTCAAAGGACTTTCAACTTTCTACTTTGAAACAAAAAGTGTAGTGGTAAATATGTTTACCAACTGATTTAACGTTCAGTAATCAGGCATGTCGTCTATATGACCCCACAATGAGGTCATTTCTTTCCCAGAATGCAGGCTTTTTAAAGGATTGAGCTTTGAAACGGCCGTGGGGCGTAATTGCTTTTGGTCACGTTGGTGAGATTTTTTCATTCAAAAGTTTAGAGCCGATAATAAGTGTGTAATCCGAAAGAAACGGGTTGACATGTAGCATGCATAAGAAGACAAGGATGCATAGCGGAAGAGGCCATTTGCGACACGTAGCTGTAGATGGGAAGATAATATTAAAATGGTTCATAAGTAAATAGAAGAGATGACTCGAGAGCTGGACATGGATGCAAGGATTATATTGAAATGGATTTTGAAACTGGATTAGTGTGGAGTGGATTCAGGTGGCTTAACATAGGTTCCCGTGGCGCTGTGTTCTGAACAGAGTAATTAACCCTGGGTTTACGTAAGAGGTGCCAAATTTCTTGGCCAGGTCTGGGAAGGATTCTGTTTGAGAGATCTGGTTTAGTCTAATTTGCTTTGGCCAAACTCCCATCATATCTGAATGGAACACATTCATTGCAACAATTTTCCAATATTTTCCCACCTTCTGGAGAACTCGAAGGTTCATTGGTGTGTCCACGCCCCTGTCTTGAAATAATCCCACATTATTCGCTAAGATCCACTTGAATATTGTTCTCCCATCTATGACTAGGTCTTCCAAGTAGTCTTTTACTTCCAGGCTGCCTTACATGTGCGAACTACACATGGTGGACCTGTAGCGTATTTCAACCTCGAATTAATTATTATCTTAATCGTATTTGCCGAAGACCACATATTATTAATGTCCTCGTTGTACAACTTTGTCCAGTCTCTTTTCACTTCATCCCTCTTAGGTCCAGATATTTCCCTCAGCGGCCTGTTCTCAAACACCCTCGGTCCATGTTCTTCCCTTCATGTCCCACAGCAGTGTTACCAACTTCCTGTGTTTCTGCCTCGTGATGAATGGTTTGATTGCCTCTTGTGTTTTACTTCTCTTCGCGATGTTGTTATGTTTATGGCGACACCGACGACAAAATTAGGACTTAATATGAATGATTAATTCCTGGCCACACGAATTACGCTAAGTAAAAGACTCTAAATCAGAGAGAAATTGCAAAGTTGATTGGTGAAGACTAGATTTGAGGGTTTTACGGTGGTAATCATGGCGATGCTGATGGAAGCAGTAAGTTACTCTGAAACGTCGGTTAATATCTACCAGACTACGTAGGCAATACATAAAAAAAATTGTAGGGGGCAACAGCAGGAAACGTCGAATGGCCATTGGTTTGAGCTGATGCTTCCTGTTCGGGAGGTTTCTGGTTCAAATCTCGGCCCGGAGATTTTTCTAGGTTTTACTCAGTATTTTCCAGGAAAATGCGCGAGGGACATTGACTGTCATGATGACGGATAATTGCAGCGGAAATATGTCAATTTTTTACGACTCAGAACAAGTGCCGATTAAGGTCTATTGAGCTTTCATGACGACGAGCTTTTTCTTCAACAGTTGAATGCCACTTGATTTTTCATATGACAGCGAGTGAAAGTTATTTGTTTCCTTATACGAATCGCGGTTATATCAATACAAGCGCTTTGCATTCCTCGGCTGTTCTCTCTTCGATTTTATACAGAGCGAATGTCGGATGAATTCTAATTTTTGGTTATGCACAACATCCGGTGCGCTGTCTCAGTTTGCAACACGTCTTTATTTATTACCAAAACAGGTGTTGGAATTGTGACGTTCTTGAGTTTTTACATGCCAGCTTTCTTAATTTCTCTTTCATCCTGTGCCTCACGGCAGACCATTCTTGAACGTTACTGTACGCCTTTACAGTGTTCTTACAAAGGCTGTACACAATCAAACCAGCTACTGGCTCGTAATTGGCTAATACACAGCATAAATTGTGGTAGCGATACCAAGCGTTTGGAAAAAGAACGGCATAAGTGCGGGACTGCATTAAAAAAAAATTCGAAGTCATTGAACAGTCACTTTGTACAAAATTGTTTTCCTGTTTAATTAATGATAATGATTCGTGTTTGAAGATACAAATGTTTATTAGCTCTGGATGTGGCCTCGCCTTGTGGATTGTGCCATCAAACGTGGAACTTGTGCGGTTTGTAGAGACTTCCGCCTCAAACGCCTCCAAGCTACGATTCAAGGTTCACGTTGGTCGCGTTCAGATAGCTAGCTAGCTGGCGGTTTAGTTTATGTACGCGGGGTTGCGTTTCTGCGAATTGCTGAAGGTGACGATAATGCTTGAAAGAGGAAACATTTTACATTCGCAATTTTCATGTTGAACCTGAAGAGCCTAGAGTCCTGCTGAATAAATTGAATGTCAAACAAGAAAGGATTCTGTGTCTTAGCTTTCCGTTCGTGTGAACATGTTGCGTAACAATCAGGACAAATGCAGAGTCATTGCAACCACTTCAGAAGCCGACGTCAAGAAGATTCTAAGGACGCATGCGCGCGAAAGTTGTCTCGGTTTGTCCATTGAGAGCGCTGCTTCGTCCTTCAGTCGAACTTTGGTTCAGTCTGGTGTGCAAGCAGTTTGTAGTATAACTGGTAGAGGGCTCCACAAGCAACAAAGTTTTTTGTTTTTGTTTGAAGATTTTTATACATCAGTTGAATCAGTTTTGGCGCGGAAAAGTTTCATTGTTGCACAAATCGTATATGTTTTTTAAAGATTTAATTACGAAATCGTATAAGATTAGAAAGTTTGTGATACAACGCGACAGGTTTGTTGCCTTGTTTATTAATTGTGACAGAATTGAAGGAAGAGGTCTGTAATTGGATTTCAGTGTAAGTTGTTTGCCTTTGTTTTATGTATTTGACAGTCATTTAAGCGAGTGCAGATAGACGGTGGTGATGATTCATTAAGTTATTCGTGTGTTGACTTTATTTCTGTGTCATAGAAGTAACCTTACTCATCCAAGATTCAAGCCCCCTTACTAAGAACTGATAATTCTTTAACACGGCGTTGAAATCGGTTTATAAGTGAGTAAGCGTCTGGATATTGTTTGTTTTTGAATTATCTAAAATGATATTTAATGCTGTCAACATGACAGTGATTCATATAAATTTCGCAGGCTAAATTATTCGAGTGTTTCAGCAACGCATAACAGATTTTATTAAAAATACGACCTTCAGATAAAAACTTTTTCTCCTGAAATGAATGATGTCCATTTTTATAAATTGTGTTTGCAATTAAATTATCTATTACTGCACTAATGCACTAAAACTCGTTTTATAAAGTTTAATCGACTCTTCAACACGCGAATGACCAAGAGTAGGCTGCAAAATACAGGGTGTCCCACGTAACTCTCAAACTTTCTTCTTGTATCCTTTGTTGTGACCAACTCAGTTCCCGTTAATTCGTTTGCTTCTGTTATGAGATGCTCTCGTGACTGGTTCCACGTTCAGCGGGACAATATTTAATAACGAAAACAAAATTCCATCTCTTAATACGTGACATTCGAAGTAAGGACATAAAACAGCCTTCCGAACTTAACAACTTAAATTGTGATACTTTTTAATAATATTAAGAGACAATTTCTAATTCCTTCAACATGAGGCAAATACACTTAAGATTGTATGTACTTTTTAATTTAACATTTTATAGCGATTTTTCTGTCGGCTGAGTTAAACATATAGTACTCTTTGTTTACTTAGTGATATCTGTAATTATCTTACGTGAAACTGTGATATCGCTGAGGAGAGAATTAAATATTTGCCATGAGCTGGCTTTCTTGTACACATTTTGTGCTACGAGATACGGAATCCACTCTCTTAAGCTAAAATATCGTAGCGCATTATATCAGAAACAGCCTGGAAAGAACGAGAGGATTAGTGATTTAGTGTTCAGGCTCTGCTCCAGCAAATAAAGCTGTAAGTTGGTCCATTATTTTAACTACTTAAGATACAGAATGTAGATACGTTTTGCTACCATTCTACACTGAAGATGGACTGGATTCTTAGAGTACGATCCCAGTGGCGGGCTATTATGACCACGTAATGAACCTTCGGGTTCAACATAAAAACTGATATATTTTTTTTTGTTAGCTGGTCGACTATGACCTGATTTACGACATGTTTTTTTTTCTCGTTTTTGTGTGATATAGTTTTAAAAATTAAACATTGACTAGCCTTGTAGCCTTTTTAGTCTCTTATGGATCAGTCTGTACGCGATTAATCTGATTTTAGTGTAGTTAGACGTGTTTCTTTCGTTAAAATTGCAAATGGCTTTGTAAGATATGAAATAAGATTTATTAGGCTCCCATAAACTAAAATATTACCTTAAATCAGAGACCAGCCAAGTTACGTTTCGGAAATGACCTTCATATTTATCTAAATTTAAAAGAATAATGGAAAGACTGATAAGAAAATTTAAAATATGTAGTGATGTACATTAGCCACGGTGGTCTAGCGGTTAGAACGCTGGCCTTGTAATCCTGGGGTCTCGGGTTCGATTCCCGGCGGTGCCCGAATTTATAACTTGTGTTGGGCAAGGCCGTGGTCTAGGCAACACGGAGTTTTCCTCCGTGGCATCCCAACAATTACTCCATTCACACACAGAAGAAGGCAATGGCAAACCACTTCTGGATCATCTGCCAAGAACGTATATGAACAGGTCCCAGTCCGAGAAAAGGATGGAAGGATCCTGTTCATATGGACCTGTCGTCAGACAGAACACTAAATAAATAAATAGTGATGTACAAATATCACGAAACTCCCTTTTTTTTTTCAAAATAATTTTTCAATGTACTGTACTTGACAGATTTCGCAGTTTCCATTGAACAAAAAAAGGATTTAATTTATTAAGAAATTTTCAGATAAATCTCAGGATGGTGTCTTGAAGTCGTTGTCTGGACCAGCCTGTAGTCAACTGGGTGGGCTGCTTTTGTTCCAGGCAAAGTGCAAACCCTGTGGCTGACGTCTCATATCCTGTGCAGTCAGTTGTTTTAAATCCAGGAGGGATGAAGGTGGGAGGACCGAGTAGCAGACTTAAGAGACAAAACACTTGCACATGGCGACAGCAGAGAATTCGTGTAGAGAATTTTTAATATGTTGTGTTGAGTTCGTGCTTTCAGCATTGATTAGTGTCAGTGTTGCGTTGCTTTTGTCACTGCCTGTACCATGTGTCAAAGTGTGTGTTTGTATGTAAAAGCACGGCGAAACTTTTTATGGCTTTGTCAGCAAACGAGTGTCACTAATAGAAATGAGTGTGTCGATGTGGCAAGTACCTTTCAGTTTTAAATGCAAACAGCAATTTTCATGCATTTATTTTGGTAGAATGTGTAAAAAAAAAATACTTCATTCGCATGAAATTATGTCGTGTCCGCGTGTTACCCACACACGCGTGTCATAGGGCCGCCATCTTTGCTTTAGTTTCTCATTTTTTTTTTTCGTGTGTCAGTTGGTAGCCTTACCAGAGAGTTCACCCTCGCCCTGGAACCTTACTCTTTATATCTATATATTTACATAATCTGTTGTTTATTTAACGATGCTCTTAGTAGGTCAAACTAATAGCGTCGAATTATAGGATGAATAATGAATTGGAAAGGATGTGGAAGAAAACGGCCATGGCCTATTTCAATGGACTGGCCTGGCATTTGCCTTGAGAGACTGAGAAAACCCCCGTAAAACACGTCAGTCAAAATTGTCGGTCTCTGGGCCGAGATTCGAACCTAATACCTACGAAATATGGAGCAGGGGTGTAACATCCTTATTGTGATGAATGGCGCAAATTTAAAATTTTAAATTTTAACATTTAAATTTTAAATTTTAACATCCAAATATAGTTTTGTGTATTGACCTGAATTTTATTATATATTTTTAATCAAAAACACAAACATGACGCATGTAAACCTTAAACTTAATGTTGAATGATTTTCTTATGATCAATATAGATCATCATATTTGCTTTGCTGGATCAGATTTTCATTTATCGTGGACACGCCGTTGTGATATACGCGATAACCTGTCACAGTGATCTATTTCTTAAAATTAATCTGTGAAATTTCGTGTTTATATCCGCAGCTGAAACTGGGGCTGTGTCAGTTCTTTTATGTTTGAAAGCGTAAAAGTTGACAGAGGAATTTTGATTCGTGTACTTTTCGTTTACTTGTAAGCTTTTACAAAAACGTTCTTTTACTCCTTTTCAATACGTCAGGTCAGTTTAAATTTCCTCAGGCCAGTTTCTTTTAAACATTATATGAATTTGTAGCAGACAGTGTTTTTTTGACAGTGAATGGTAGTGGTTTAAAATTAACTTTTCTTAAAAATAGCGAGAAGAATAATAAACTGGAAGGTTAGAAATAAGTTCCGCATCGCCGTAGAAAAGGCGGAGGAATTAAGTTCCGGACAGTTGGCACCTAATTATAAGCGTTTATCGTGATAAAAGTAAATTGTCATATTCAGTTCCCCCGCGTGCTTTTAAGCGCGTTAATTCCTGTCGTTCAACAAATAATTTGGAAGGCGAAGGCAGATTTGAATAGAGAGAGTTATCTTCAGTTATCTTGAAAATGACTGTCTTTTGAAATGTCGACCTGATGATGGAGGCAGGAAAATCTCCGAAACATCTATCAGGCTTAAAGACGGATCAATCAATGCTCGACGCCGTGAGAACCTGAAGGCTCGCCTTTAGTTACCGTATCTTTTGCTCTGGGTTCAAACGAGTGGCTCGTTATACGCGGTTTTGTTTAATTATTACTACTACTCCCGCGTAAAACGAAAGTCACCATTATTCTCCAGCAAATTATTTTCTCTGTGGTGCGAAGCTTTTAAAACCCCCCACGGCCACTTCACCCGTAGTCATTCGGGGAAAAAAAATGCTGTTAAACGATGTGTGAGACGTTTGTGGTCTGTTTGAAATTATCTTTGGTTCTTGGATGTTCACTTCTTGGTTTATGGCCGTAGTCTCTGACCTGGAATTTGAAAAATCCGTTCTGTTACGTCTCATAACAGCCTTTATGTTAATTTAGTACCACGGATTTGTTTATCTGTGGAAGAGGATGTGACGTCAGCGTTGCGTCATCTCATTCAAACACTGAAACACACATGAGGCTTTTAAATTCTGTTCCTAGTGAACACAAATAATTACTGAGGAATATTTCCCCATCTTCCACTTTTCATTTCAAGATGCATGATAATTAGTCGTCTGCCTGTCCATCACAAGCAGATTGATATACACGTTCTTAAGAAAATTTGTGTGGTAATTTTTGTGTAAACGCTGGTGGATCTGTGTAAAAAAATTTTGTGATCACAGATATCGTTTAAATATTTATTTATTTTGGGGTGTTCAAGAACAAAATTCCTATAACTTCTGAGCTTTATAATCGATACTCATCATAAAATGACGTGGGATAATGAAATAAAGAATGGTGAGATTGGCGGGTCATGTAGCACGCGCGGAGCAGACAAGAAATACTTGATGAATATTGGTAAATAAATCTGGAAGGACGAGAACGTTTGTGACGCGTAGGCTTTGGTGGGAAGATAATATTAAAAAAAAAATCATTAGGGAATTTATTGACCTGGTGAGCGGCTGTCAGTTTATCAGAGAGTTATACCTCTAAACTACGTGGAGTGTTGTGAGATGTAACTAGATTAATGTGTCGAGACTTCGTGGCGACATGTTTTCTTCCAACGTATAATTTGCTTTTTAAAACGTGCCTAGCAGTTTAAACTAATGAATACATACTTTATTAACTGCCTGTGTTTTGACATCAGACGTGGTTGCATGTTAAGAATACGGATTTTTTTTAAATGTCAGATTTCATTTCTGAAATCTAATAATTATATTAAATTAGTGTTCATATAAACAGGTGTCTTGACGATAGTAATTATAATTCTGAAGTTATTTTACAACTAATCATTAGCCCACATATGGCATGTAATTTTCGAAACAAAGTTTTTCTTAAGACCTTTGCATGAGATTTGTGTTAAGTTTGCTTTTGCATTTTTCTTTTTCATTTTAAGGCTACGTCAGTCATTATGAAATATTTTCTTGAAAGTCGTGTGTTGTTGGTGTGACCTGTTTGTGTTAATTGCAACCGCATGTCTGTTCTATGACGGTGGGTCATTGAACTCAAATTTAAAGACGAAAAAATTCTCAGCTGGCATGTAAACTGTGGGTGTGTTACGTAAGAGAATATGCTTTATCGATATCTTTTGGGAGTTTGGCACAAACATCTAGGGGTAAAACTTAATTTACATGAAATAAGATCGATTCTTTACACCGTCAAATGTCAGCTCAAAAAAAATTATGATCAATAATAAGTTCGGTCAAATTCATTACAAAATCTTGAGTAAAAATACGTAATTTTATTTTAAAGATCCTAGAATTGACTTTCTGATACATTCTGTGTTGTAGGGTCGTTCTAGGCTCTTGGACATGGGTTCAATCCCGGATTCCGTGTTTCAATTCCAGGGTAGTCCTTGTGACATTGGCTTCTCGTGCGACTTATTTTTAGATTTAAAATAATTGACCGTCTTCTACGAAGTTGCACGGTGTAGTCTGCTAGACATTAACCGACATTGCAGAAAAGCATACTGCCTCCATTATCACCCCCGAAACGTCGGTGTCTACCAGATTATCCTTTGCATTATCCCAGAAGAATTTTCATTATCTTTCCCTTGAGAACCTGTTTATGAATCAAAACACACAACTAGCGTCCGCTTCGTATTCGGGAGATTCTGGTTTGAAATTTTTTGCCCGGATATCGGTTATCCTCGGGTTTTTTTCCTCAATCCGATTAGGCAGATGCCGACGTATTGCCTTAAAATATGTCACGACCGCTTCCATCCTCATCCTTTCTAAGTCATTATACGTTGATTATCCTATCAGCTTACGTTCTATAGTCTGAGCAACTGACAGCGTCGTTACATAAGCCATAAACCCGTAGAATAATATGTCGAAATAGGGTCTTCATTGTGTCTGCGTCTGTAAACTGACAGTCAGTGTTCTGAAGTGAAAAAATTGTGGCCAAGCTGAATAGGACACACTGCAGTTTTATTGTTAATATGTGTAGTTTATATTTTGAGGATAATATTAAAATGGATCCCATAGCAATAGAATGCGAAGTTTTAGACCGGATTCGTCTATCTTAGGATACGGACCAGTGGAGGGCTCTCTTGAACACAATAATAACCCTTTTGGTTCTATAGAATCATGGGTATTTGATGACCAGTTGGGTTACTATTTTTAGGAAAATTGTTTTTGTCATTTTAAGTATAGGCAAATGAAAGTAGGAACACGTCTAAATAATATTAAAGGATTCAGTCCGTACCGCGAAGAAAACACTTCACTTCACCATTACGAAGATCGACTAGTTAACGGTGGTTAAGGAAATAATTGGTGTTGTGAGTATCACTGCAGCTTCAGATTGCGTTTATCTTAAATTTTGGTGCGTTGCACTTTGCTGTTGGACGAACACTGCATGAAAATTTATAAATCTAAATTGTTGTAAAGAAATGTAATTTATGGGTTCCGTATGGTTCTCAGTGTAAACAGCGATTATTTCCTTAAACAGCGTTAACCAGTTGATTTTAGTAATGGTGAAGTGTGGTGTTTTCTTCGCGGTACGGACTGAATTCTTGATTAATATTTAGACGAGTTTCGGCTTCAAACGATTCATAGGTTTTCGGATTTTGAGGCTAGAGGCGGACTTTTCCTTTCTCTTGCATGGAATCTGGATTTCTTTATGGTCAAAATTCCTTGTCCCTGCTGATTATGTGCAAACTGAACATGGGTCAATGAATTCGGCGAGCTGATCTGAACTCCCAAGCTTATTTTTTACAGACGAAATTTAAATGGCGTATGCGAACATACACGGACGCACGTGAAGGTACGTGATTTTCGGGGGGGGGGGGGGGGGGAATGTTTTGCCACACATGAAATGCGCCCAAGTGTATTCTGTATATAAAGAGTTGGCACAGTAGGCAATAGCGAAATAACAATTCATCAGATTCTCATTGTCATTGAAACTTCGTCGTAATTAACATTCTTCCTGTACATTTCAAACTTCTATTTACAATATTATATAAAATTTTAACTTTCTTTTCTCATCTTAACCTAGACACTCTTCAAATTGAAGTCCGAGAAATTTAAATTCTCACAGTTTACACCCCCTCTGTCTTTATTTGAGAAATTTGCTTAAATAAAATTAGAATATTACGTTGATTAAATCGGATAATGGATTTTGTTGGTTTGTGTGCCAATGGCAGGATGAAGTGTGGCGCTTGTGACGAAGCGGAAGTGATGTCAGTATGCTGGACCGGAAGAGCGTGCCTCCATCCTGCCCTCTGTCGGCAGGATTGGATACAACTCTCATACCTTGGCCAGGCATGCGCCATGCCTGTATCCGTGTTTTGGAGTTGTATTGCAAAGTGTTCAACCAGGCAGAACTTTATGAGCTGATAATTAGGTAAACAATATTGCACTTTGGTTGCATATAATGTTGTTTACAAAGTTTTTTTTTTTCCTTTTGTATTTTCGCCCACATAATTAATAACAGTTCCTACTAATCCCCGCGATTTGTGTCTGAAGTTTGTGTTTCACTATTAATTTAAAACATTCCTTGCATGTATTTTAAGTCTGCTTCAATTTTGCTGTCACGTTATATTTTCCACTTGCCCTCTTGGACTTCGCTCCATCGACGAAGTGCGCTGGTAAGCAGGAGAACACTTAACACTTTGTGTCTGATGTGTGGATGGAGATCGAATTAGTTGTGCAAGCCTCGAGGAAAGAGGCCCATTTGGAAGATCTAGACGTAGATGGGAGGATAATATTGAATTTATCTTTGGAAAATAGGTCGATGAATGTGAATTTGATTACCAGCGTTTCCCACGTTCGTGCTACTTCCATCATCAGGACGATGAGTACTCATCGCCATGACGATACAACCCAGAAGACAGCCATCTTAGTACTCAGAGCCGTGAGAATCTCAAATCTTAATTGATCCATCTGGCTTAGGATGGCGGCGGGTTTTTGTGAACACGGTAATGAACCTTTCGTTTGTGTAAAAGGCGGGGGATTTTTTTTTTGACTATCTGATTGTGCTGTTAACTTCTCAATTTCGTCTCTGCTCCATAGAGTTAGTTTGTAAGTAGGGTGGTATGTGGCTTATTGCGTAGTTCTGTACCAATCCGTCGAGGAATGGAAATCCAGCGTACGACAGATCCTTTTTCTGCACACAGGAGTTAATTTCCGTGGTTGTAAACGTCAACTGAAGTTCTCTTTGGGCGTAGGCGGTGAATCGGGGAACTCTTACGACCCTTTGACACGGAAAGAGATGTTTTATTCAAGTAGCTGGCTGTCTTCCTGTCTACTGATGTGTTTGTTTCAGCGTGTCCAATTATGGGATGGAAAGGAAAGATTCTCTATATAGATCGCTGAATTTAAGACACTTGTGGGACCACTTCAGAGAAATTGCTTGGTCAGTGTACTGACCCCAAAAAAAGTATCTTAGTCCGTCGTCTCATCAACCTTTCTCAGGTCCTTACTCTTGTCTCGTCGAAACAAAGCGTCTTTATATTATATTCGATGTTCTCACGGCATTGAATATGTCGATGTTAATTCTTCTGGGCTATGAAGTCGTGTGAACTTGTAGGTAGACACTGACGTTTCGGAGGAACATACTTCTTCCATCTTCAGGGCTGGTATAACCCAGAAGACCAACATCGATATCTTGACCACTTTGAGAACCTCGTATCTCACATAGAATCGATTTCAGTAGGGTATCTTATTAACTTATTCAATGTTTGCCGAAATGTCTTTATTTTAAGTGGTGCCTCGTAAGGTGGTCATTGAATATGTTAGGCCCAGGGATTCGATCTCGGGATATTACGAATGAGGATCAGAATCTCTGCCTCTCATATGTCATTTTGACAGTCAAAGTGAAGTGTTCTACTCAAAATAATTGGATTCAGAATGAAGAGAGGTTCGTAGAAAAATATTGGCAGGAGTTAGAGACTCTGAATATCAAGTTTAACAAGAATTAGCCGAGGAGTGACATCTTGTTAGTCATGATTTGTGTCTGTCCCGTCGTCTGTCGGACCAATACTGCCAGTGTTTGTGTTTCTTGGCATCGTTGTGTGATCCAGGGGACGACAGTCTAGAAGGAGACTTAATTGGGACCCCACAAGCAAATATCCAGGCGTTGATACATTTGGAGACAAAATAGGACATCTGAGACTGTCTACAGGGAGCATTTCCGCTGGTGTTGGCATCTGACATTTGTGGGGTTACACCAATATACACTCATTTTGCCTGGTAACCATGGTGACCACACGAATGTTCGTAGAACGTGTACGGTCAGGTAAGAAACCGTGACGTAGTTTGTTATTATCAAGACGTTGACTAAGTAACAGAGAAATGATGAGTATTTGTACGGAAATGTAAGAGTTATTGAATTAATTGAAGTCGCTAAGTTATCAGTGTGGTTCAAATTTCAAGTTATTACTATTCAACTCATTGAAGCCGAAGCTCGTCTAAATAACATTTAAGAATTCAGTCCGTACCGCGAAGAAAACACTACACTTCACCATTGCATAGATCAACTGGTTAACTCTGTTTAAGGAAATAATCGCTGTTTACACTGAGAATCATAGTTCGTCTGATTAATATTAAAGAATTCAGTCCGTACCGCGAAGAAAACAACGCACTTCACCGTTACGAAGATCAACTGGTTAACGCTGTTTAAGGAAATAATCGCTGTTTACACTGAGAATCAGACGAAACACATAAATATACTGTAGGCGAAACAAATAGTTACTGATTAAAGCAGGTGGTGCACATAGTTACCACTGGGGTTTAAAGAGTTAATAATTTGGTTCCTGCATTCTATCGGGACAGACCGTATCACCATTACAAAGTTCGGCCTTTGAATGATGATAAAATATTTGTTGTTTATTCTAATAAGAACAAAATGAAACCTTTAAGGGGGAAGATGCCGGGGTAATATTAAAGTAGGTGGTACATATAATTACCAATACCTATTTGTGTTATGTGCATTTGAAGCAAGAATTTCATCTCTGAAGACTCGACTCGACTCGACATAATCGATTCCTGAAGCTGCCTGCAGATATTGTTTAATGTCCTGGTAGAAGTGATTAATTTGTATTTACATCGAAGCTTTTAGACTGGAATTTGCGAATGAAAAACTTCGAACAGAATAGGTTTTTCGTCCTATAAAGTCAGACCTGAGTAAGGAACAGAGAAGTTCTCTGGACTGAGTTCTTCACGTCTGACGTATGCGTGTAATGATGACCCCAGTTTTATGGACGCTTGAAATTAATTTTCGTTTCATTTCCTTTCAGGAAAACCTGCAACAGCTGTAAGTGTCCGCGGGAGGCTCACGACGTCTACCATGAGGAGTGGGTTAATGTTCGGGACCGTCTCGGGTTCAAGTCCCCGACAGACCCGGATCGCAGGCCATCAAGAGAGAAGAGCATCGCGGAAGGTTTCTCTTGGGTTCCACCGGGTCTGCCGACGCACAAGGTCAGTGTAGACGCAAAGAAGACGCTTTCCAAAGTTCACACAGAGAATTCCTCAAGTTTGTTATTTCTGTGTGTGCGTGAACCGCCAGACTGTGTTTGTTGTACGGACGATGATCAAAGAGTTCTGCACATTTACCGCCTTCCAGCATCGAACTTTTGTTTATTATGTTATTTTTTCTCGGCTATTTTTCAACCTGTTCCTTTCATCTTCCATTTTGGTTTTGTGTGACTGACTACGAAATGGACATCTGGTATTCTGTTCTTGGCAAAGACTCGGCAGCTTTATTCGAACGGGCCTAGGTTCCACTTATTTACCTTTGCGGGGGGGGGGGGGGGTGTCTGTTTATATAAGGTTAGACGGATCGTAAAGCTGATAAGTCAATTCCATCTAGAACAGAATTTGCGAATGCGTGGAGTTTTTCTACAACGCAAATTGCATATGTCGAGATTCTGAAAATAATTTACGGCTTCAGATTTTTTTTGCATTTGATCCAAATTGTTCACAGATTTTCTCATTAAAAGACTTATTGGTTAGGCTTTGAACCTTTTTGTTGCACCATCACTAATACAAATTTCTGATTAAATTTCGAAAAATGTTGATTTTTCACTTGCCAGCATCTCAGAAAGGAATATGTCACAGAGCGGATTGACCATAATAAATTAACACCAACCTCCACTTGATCGTTTAAAGCCCTGTGGTAACTATATGTACCACCTGCTTTAATTAAATCTAACTTCTGTATTTGCCCATTTGTATTTATGGATTTCGTATGATTCTCAGAATAAACAGCGATTATTTCCTTAAACGGCGTTAACCAGTTGATATTTGTAATGGTGAAGTGTGGTGTTTTCTTCGCGGTACGGACTGAATGCTTTAATATTAATCAGACGAACTATGATTCTCAACGTAAACAGCGATTATTTCCTTAAACAGCGTTAACCAGTCGATCTTTGTAATGGTGAAGTGCGGTGTTTTCTTCGCGGTACGGTCTGAATCTTTAAATGCTACTGAGATGGGCTTATTCAGAATAATATTTCGAAGAGAAGCCGCTGTGATCAAACAGGTAGGGTATCGCATGATCCATTAACCGGGTACATTTCAGATAGAGGAGTACTTCCAGCAGCTCCCGCCCAACAAGGTGCCCCGCCTTGGTTCTCCGGGTGAGAAGTATCGCGACAAGCAATTGATGATGCAGCTTCCGAAGCAAGACCTGGCCCTGGCCTATTGCAAACACGTGGAGACACAGCACCATCCCAGCTACGAGGACTTCATCAACGCCAGGAACGAGATCGCCCTCGACATTGGCTACGTCAAGGACAACACCAGTTACAACTCCGTGAGTTGAACAGCATTTCAAACCCCTACTGCCACACTTAGGTTAGGTTAGGTTAGGTTATGTTATGTTATGTTAGGTTAGGTTAGGTTAGGTTGGGTTAGGTTATGTTATGTTAGGTTAGGTTGGGTTAGGTTAGGTTAGGTTAGGTTATGTTAGGTTAGGTTAGGTTATGTTAGTTTAGGTTATGTTAGGTTATGTTAGGTTAGGTTAGGTTGGGTTAGGTTAGGTTATGTTAGGTTAGGTTAGGTTATGTTAGTTTAGGTTATGTTAGGTTATGTTAGGTTAGGTTGGGTTAGGTTAGGTTAGGTTAGGTTAGGTCAGGTCGGGGGTAGGTAGGCCTCTCACGACGCCCTGCGTTGGGTTTCCGTCGTGTCGTATGCCATTGCAATGATCCCCCTCGTGTTTTTCGATTTTGTCTCCGTAATCTCGCCGAAACAGTGCTGGTCTTATTTGTGTTATGTTCTGCCGTCATTAGCTTCCGGGGTTCAGAAAATATCTTCACTGGGTCTCGAAACCAGGACATCATGTTAAAGACGTCGCCTTCGACGCCGTGTAGTCTGGGTTACTGAGAAGCGTTGTTAAATAGACTGTAAATAAATTAATTCATCGGGGCTCGAACTCTGGTCAATTTCTTTTAGGTTTTATCTGTTTTAAGTCTCCACCTGGTTTCAGGGCAAGAGCATTTCAAGTCTGGGACAAATTTGTTGACCCATACTCACGTACGTACGTTAATGTCGTATGGAAACAAATTGGCTGTTAACAACTTTTCACTGAAATCGTCATCCTTTAGAAATGTCAGCCAAGCAATAACGAACCTATAAAAAAAGTAAATAATAAGATAAAGGCCTTCCTTGTTTAAAGAATTTCAGATATCGAAGAAAATGATGAAGAAATTGCGGAGTTCAGTTACTCATCCACGTTTGAACTTTTCAGTCTTGTTAATGCTGTAATAAAAGCAGACTCGAGTAGATTACAAGGCCATTTGATCGCATGTTTGTAGGTAAGACGCTGGCTATGAAAGGTTTAATTAAATCAGGTCGAAGATTGGGGCAGGGTGACTTGACAGAATGACGAACGAAGTTGCTTCATTAAACGGAGACCCAGAGAGTTGACGAAATGTTGACTGTCAAAATGCAATGGAGCGACAGGGAACTGATGATAAAATTGCGTCACAAAACAAGCGAAGGTAGAAAGGAGATTTTGTAGCTTTTGTAAAGGCTTCGGGGCCGTTGTCATAAAACAGTGACTGACAAATGAATTGCGGCTTGCGTGTTTAATAGAAATGTGGCGTTATATATAGCGGATCATAAGTACCCAATTCCGTGGAGTAAAGTCTTTCTTGATCCCAGAAGATTCCACTATCGGCACCAATCTTGAGTCAGAAAAATCCAGTCACAGCCTCCAACACTGTTTCCTGAAGATACACTTTAATATTATCATCCCATCTTCGCCTACGTCTTCCAAGTCGCCTAATCCTTTCAGACTTTCAAACAAGAATTTCGTAAAAATTTCTCACCTTTCCCTTACGTCCTGCAATCTCTGCCCTTCTTATGTTTTTACATGTGATCACTCTGATAATCTTTGGTGAAGAGTTTTGGTTACGAAGCTGCTGATTATGCAGTTTTCTTTAACCCCTTGTTAGTTCGTCCAAATATTCTCCAGTCTCTTCTTCCCTTGACGTGAGATGTCGAGTTCCACAGCCGTGGAAAATGCTCTTTCCCTCTCTCAACCCTCCTAATGTCGCTCTGTGCTGGGTTTCAGGATTGTCCTCAGTGCCACCAGGTGGTTGGTGTGAGTGAGATGGGTGTGATAGCACCCAAGTTTGGGGACCGAACCCTGTGGCATCCCTCGTGCTTCGTATGTAGCATGTGTGAGGAGCTTCTGGTGGACCTCACCTACTGCGTTCATGACGACCTTCTGTACTGCGAGAGACATTACGCGGAGCAACTGAAGCCGCGCTGTGCAGCCTGTGATGAGGTGAGTTCTGGCTCAGAATTGAAATTCGGTACTTGTGGGTTATCGGGACACATCCCTTTAAAAATAGGTTAGGCTAGGTTAGGTTATGTTATGATATGTTAGGTTAGGTTATGATATGTTAGGTTAGGTTATGTTGGGTTATGTTATGTTAGGTTATGATATGTTAGGTTAGGTTATGTTGGGTTATGTTAGGTTAGGTTATGATATGTTAGGTTAGGTTATGTTAGGTCAGGTTAGGTCAGGTTAGGTTAGGTTATGTTATGATAGGTTAGGTTATGTTCAGTTATGTTAGGTTAGGTTATGTTAGGCTAGGTTAGGTTATGTTATGATGTTAGGTTAGGTTATGTTATGTTAGGCTAGGTTATGTTAGATTATGTTAGGTTAGGTTAGGTTAATGTGTGTGGATAATGACATATACTTGAAAGTTATTATATTTTATTTGGATATGCATGAGATGTTAATTGTTACAACCTGTCTCCGGAGGCCAAAATGATAACGGCGATATTTTTAAAACGATTCTAAAATCTATAAGCGAATTTTGGCCGCCGTTATTTCAGATCTTTAAATGTAATGCCATTATATTACTCGTCAATGTTTGTGTGCTGGGAACGCATGTCATTGACGTCCCATTGATTATATTATAAAAGAGTTTCAATTTACGCCGGCGTAAATCGAGGGCTACCCGTAGGTCTTTTTTTGCTACAGTTAGGTCTAAAAACAATTCGTCACCAAAATCGTTTGTTACCCGAGCATAGAAGTCCCGTTGTCGTGATGCTACTATTACGTCTATGAAATGTAAATCTCTTTCAATGACACTGTTTTATACTTACGCAAAAATTATGAGGTGTCTGTATATGTGAACTTTGTTTTGTCATAAAGATATGAGAAATATACGTAACATAAAGGGAAGAGAGTACTGGGAAGACAAAGGCTTATGTTGGATGATATTATTAAAAATTACTCTCAAGTAAATAGTATGTAGACTGTGTTCATCTGACTGAGGATCCCGGCCTTTGTTGGGCTCTTGATAACATGGTCAAGGAAAACCTTTGGGTTGCATAACAGGTGGGTAATTTCTTGAATCAGCATTGTGTCAGCTTCTCGTGGACTTAATTGTAATGCTTGGAACCCACTGATATGAAAAGTGTAATTAACAAGAGACTACGTAATATCAGCTGTTCATGTCCATGTTACCTGTGAAAGTTGGTGGTTCTCACTGCCGACGATAGGTGACTCACGTAGCCAAGCGTGAGCGAGATGGCGGTCGTGCTAAACCGGTACGACATCTCTGAGCAGTATTTGAAACTAAATGATGTGTTGGTAAAGTAGCCAACTTCTATATCCCGTGATTATAAAGTATATTATGCAGTGATCGAATATTAGTTATGATACAAGAACTGAATACCGAATAACCTGTTATTTAAACATCGTGTAAAATAGTAACGGTTCGGTGATGATGACTGCATGTCCTCAACGGATTGTTATTAAATTTGGTTCAGTCGTAGGTTCTGTTTGTTTTTCGATCAGCGTCATCATATAAAAGTTCTGTCTTTATTGTCCGTAAGTCCTTAAAGCTCGTTTTTGGGTAGTTACCCCCCCCCCCCCCTTGTTTGTAATTGAAGAGCTAACCTACACCTGCCACTTGGAACCAAAACTTTCCCATACCCTATTTGGGTTTTGTATGGTGAACTTAGAGAGATATCCCTAATAATTATTGTTTTTAAATGCATTTTTATAACACATTTTATCAATTTGAATACGTAAACTCGTGTATATTACGTGTGAGAATTCAGTCCGTACCGCAAAGAAAACACAGCACTTCATAATTGCAACGTAAAATTAGTTAATGCTGTTTAAGGAAATAATCGCTCTGTCCTGTGTTAACCAGTGATAAAGACACGTGTAGTTAAGTTACCTTCGTTTCGTAAAGTTCCATCACCCTCGCGTATGTGCCCTGGATCGTACGTAGGCGTGCAATAGAGATATCGAGATTCATTTTAGACGTGACGTAACATCCGTTTTGGTTGATGAGACTTGTGCTGGCGCCAGGAAGTGTTCGGTGGCTATTTGAGGAAGCGAATCCTACTCTGTCTGGCTGGCGTGCGATGTCCCTCGGCGAGGAAGGTGGCGCTAATGCGGGTATGCAGAGAAATAAAGTAATCGCTCTTCGACCTTCTGTTTTCCCAGGTCGGATTACAGGATTTCGCGACGAGAAGAAACATGACTGTCTACTGTTTTACTTTGTGCGTCTAGTTTTGTCAACCAAGCTATTTGGTTTCATGTGTCCTTCCTGGATTCTAACGCCGTGTAGACTTGAAGGAAGTTGACAACTTTTCTGAGGAACGTACTGCCTCCGTCGTCGGGACTTCCATAATCGCCCTGTAGTGTGTCATTTTATGATTTTTTTTTACGCATTGTCGAATGTCCTGAATGTATTTTTGTGTCCGTTAAAGTAACAGGCAAAACTCGGACATTTTTTGGTCGCTAACACCAGATTTCCGATAAAGCCAAACGCGTTATTTTCCAGGAAGTTTAAGTCCGCGGTTGGCCGGGATTCGCGCTTATTATTTTTGGCGTGTTGTCTTACGTAGTTTGGGGTTGTGCCACCTCTTGTCGAACACCTGCCAATTGCAAAATAATGGCCTCAGAGACAGAAATTTAAAATTATTACTCATGCTCATTTAGTCGTTCGCCACATGCGTTATCGCTTTGCAGTGGTAACTATATGTACCACGTGATTTAACAATATGTAACTTTGTGTATTTTTTCCCCACAGAGTGTATTTGTGCGTTCCATATAATTCTCAGAACAAACATCGATTATTTCCTTAAACAGCGTTAACCAGTTGATCTTTGTAATGGTGAGGCATTGTGTTTTCTTCGCGGTACGGACTGAATTCTTTAATATTAATCAGACGAACTATGATTCTCAGTGTAAACAGCGATTATTTCCTTAAACAGCGTTAACCAGTTGATCGTCGTAATGGTGAAGTGTAGTGTTTTCTTCGCGGTACGGGCCGAATTCTTAAATGTAATTTATACGAGCTTAAGTCGTATTTTAGGTAATTCTTTTTCATTTTCATTTTGCGATAACAGAGGAATATTCCGTGTTGCTGTTAATTGAACTCGGTTGTGATATTTACTTTAATATCGTTTATCGGTTGTAATATTATTTAATGACTCTGTTTCAACTGCTGGGATTATAAGCGTCGAATATGACGGAAAGAGGGTCGCTCAAATACGAAAGCAGAGCTTTAAGCGTTGAAGTAACCTGATAATTTTGAATTTTGGGAAAACTCAGGACATTTGCTTGGGGAATTTTTGTTACGATGTCAGTCGGAAATGTATGATGCAGGATACATGTTACGTCACTGAAAATGGAGCCAAGTGCTTGTTTGTTACTGTGAAAGCCAAAAATAGTTGCCATGGTACCATCTGTTACGATCAGTCACCGGTTCAAGTTTTACTGTTCGTCATGTAAACTTTTCTTGCTTTATTCCAACTTATGGATAAAACGGTCGCTCTTGGTGATTTATATTTGGAGATCGGTGGCTTCAGATGAAAATTGTAACGTACAGCGAATTTATGTGATTTACTGGACGATACGCTATTCCGCCATGATGTCTCCCAGGTGGAGGACGGAAGCTCATCTGAACTGTACATCAGGGCTGAAGATGGGGACGGTATTTTTCTCCGAAACGCTAGTATCTAATTGCTGATCTCCATTGATCTTCTGAATTTAAAGCAGGGGAACGTTTTTGTGCGGCAGGAGAGCAAATTACGCTACGTCATGAAATGAAATTGTGTCCCGATGTCGTGTAACGTGGAGGTGTCTCTCAGGGCTCAATAATTATGTCGGAGCGGAGTGAGTGACCTCATGAGCTAGACCAGATTTTCTCTAGGTCTATTTTGAAATGTAACAAGTTGTCCCATCATGCTTTGCTACCTTCCTCCTCCCCCCTCTTTGCCCTACCTGAATTTCCCCCCCCCCTCACCAATTTTTGACGTGGTCGTGTTCATTTCAAATCGTCACCACTATCGGACACTTGTCTCTTAAATTTGCCCTTTTTATCGGCTCGATAGACGTCTTAAGTACATTTTATGAAGTTTCCTGTTGAAGTGAATGGACTTTACGGCAAAATATTTTTAAATTATAGCAGTTCTGGCCGTACGGTGCCTCTGTTTAATGTCTGGTAGGTAAGTTGATTGAGTTGTGATTGGTTTCCACCCCCACGCCCCCACCCCCTTGCAAGAATCCTGTAGTATTGTTATTTTTCTGTGTTATCGTCTGGTTTTCTTAAACCCGAGCACTGTCTTGTGTTAACTATGGAAAGATGGAATGGGACGTTGCGCTCCGTAGTCTTGTAGAAATTAGCCGATGTTTCATCTTCCTGATGATGGAGGCAGCAAGAACCTCTGAAACGTCGGTGGACGTCTACCAGACTACGGGGCGTGACAAAACGGTCAAGTTCTTTCTCGCCGCCTTGAGAACCTGAAATGTCATTTTGGAAGAAGGTTTTAACTGCTTGTTTCTGAGTACTGAATCGCGTGGTTAGGATTCCTATTTCTTTATCCAGAGGCCCGGGTTAAAATCTCTTGGCTTGGATACGAAATATTCTGGCGGTTTCCGTGCATTTACTCTGTTCCTGAAGGAAAATTATGGGAATTTAGTATTTTAAGTTTGGCCACGACCACTTCTTCTACTTATTATCTACAGTAGATCTAGTGTGAGCTGTTGAAAGTGTAATTAAAAAATATTCAAGTAAAAAAGTAGATTTTGTTGAACGTGCGGTTTAATTTCGATTATTATTTATTTCAAATTAATAATGTTTGGTAAACACGACGTTTCGGGAGCTTGTTATATTCCCGTCTTCAAATGACTGACACCCACATTATGTTGGGCTTTTTGGTAGAGAAATGTCATTTTCGTCTGAAGACGAGTAGATTCCCGAAAACTGCATGTGGGATCAGTTTCTGGAACAGAAACCCTCGGTTTCTCCTGACGCCGTGTTTGCAGAACCCACCGACAACCCCACACTTACGTCCGACCCAGGCCACTGGGCGCACGTCTTTGCTTGTGCCACGTGCGATTAACTGTTGACCAGACTACGCTCCGATTTGTAACGCATGGTTGCCTGTTTCTTACCCCTTACGTATTTAGATTTATTTTCATGGTGGAGGACGTGGGAAAAGTGCAGCTGTGTTCTCTTCCAGGTAAGACCCACGTCTGTAAATATTATTTTCACTACTTTTATCCTTTAAATCAGTGGTATTCAACCTGGGGTACGCGTACCCCTGGGGGTAGCTCGACTCTCATTTGACTTTACAGGTAACTATATTTACCACCTGTTTTAAGAGTCGGTAACTCTGAATTTTGTATTTTATTCGTTTAGTTTGATTGTCAGCGTAAACAATGTTAATCAGTTGGTCCCTGTAATGCCGTATCTTCGTCTTCAGGACCAACTTTTTCTCTCCAAAAAGTAGTCGTACGTACGAGTTTTCATTAATTTTCCGAACATTACAGTCGCGTTACGTTTTGTAATTTAAAAGGTCTTGGTGCTATCTGTTCTGTTTCAGCGTGACGTAACACTTTCCAAACAAACGAGGATCACCACTCGCAGTCACGTGTTTCACCCGAAGGCCGAGTGCATAGGCGTCCTTTTTTTTTGTAATTTGCGAAACACTTTCTTCCAAATGAGTGTCATTACAGTGTAAATGTTAAGATCATTAGTTTGTCATCAGATTTAATGATGTTTCCAGTTAGTGTAGGGACCTCGCTACGGGTGAAATGTCACCTTCAAAAATAATGGCGAAGCTCGGTAGGTGATATGATATCGATAACATTTCGTGCTGTTTAACGATGCACTAATCAGGCACCCAGGATTGCCCAGTTGGCTCGCCGGCTACGTATAAGCTTTGATTCTCAGACAAACGACACCAGATGGCACGATAGGCTTAATCATGCATAAAACAAAGGCAGAGAGTGGTTTTGTGTCAGAGTAAATGGGCCCACGATTTCGTGTGTTCATTTTTTTGATCTCTTAAAAGAATAATGACAAGTGACGATGCTCGGACTTTTGCAAACGTAAATACTATTTTTTTTTGAAGCTATAAAAGTGACAAGATTGGAAAGGTGTACTCTTCGGAGTACACTGACATGCCTGAGGCGTCCTTCGCGCGACCTTAGGTAATTTGGCCTTGGGGCAAAGACGGTAATGAGCCATCGGATTCCTTAAAAGGAAGAAACTCTTTTATAATTTGAAGGGCTCTAGGGTCTCAAAAATTATCCAAAGAAACTTTTACGTAGAATAATTTTTTTTTTTTTTTGAAAAGTAATGGAGCGTTGTCAGTTTATTAACTGCCATAGGCGAGAGGATTGTTTCACGTTCAGGCCGTCTTTATCCCCAGTCTCCAAAGCTATTCTGAAATTATCGGTGATTTCAAAACTGCAGTGTTCCAGCAGCCCTTTTGGCAGCCGAGATGCATTGCCTTTAGGTTAACGTTGATGTACCGCCCAGTTCACTTGCAGTAAACCCCCCCCCCCCATTTGCGCTCAGTTGGCTGTTGCCAAGGGCAACGGACGGACAAATATATTTAGCCCTGCGCTCCCACGTGCTAAACGTCGGGAGGAATTTTAATTTTTACGTTACTGGATCCAGTTTGCAAATATCGTCGAAACAGAAGAGTTGCTTAATATAATACAGAGTTATGAGTGCACTTAAAACTTGCACACCATGAAGACGCATGGGAGGGGAGTCACGGCGAGACTCCACGGACCCTCAGCCTCTGTTCTAAATACACATGAGTGATTGGCTTAACGCTGCTGCAGGAGAGAATGTCTGTAGCCATTGAATAGGAGGTCCGGATGAAATTTTTAATGGCCCAAATTGTATATATTGTTCGAAATGGCTTCATGACAGTTTTCCGCGTTTATCTCATGCATAGGCTTATCTCCGGATGATCTGATGAAACCCACGACCACTTCCTTACAACGTTTTAAATGCCATTACTTAACCTTAGTAGTTGATACGACGTCATACTGGACGTCGCGGCAGAGTGGTTAGCACTCTTCGTCCATTGGGGAAGTCCCGGCTTCAAATCTTTGTCCGTGGTTTTCCTCCGTCCCACTAGGCAGATACCAGTGCAACTGTGTCATTGCCCCTTCCTTCCAGTTCATTAATCATCCAATTATTCCACGCTGTAGAGCCTGATAGCCGTCCATTGCGTGATTGTCTTCTGAATCTAAGTAAATCAGTAACAGTTTCGACTGAATCAGTAGGTTCTGCGTTTGTGGTCACGAATTTCTGTCAGTGACTACGATAAATGTTTCTCAGAGATTATAGCTCTGACGTCATTAACGTGGGAAGATTTTTACACCTTAATTTTCTTTATTTAAGTATCATTGACGGGCAGCGACATTTACGTGCATGTACGGGTTTCATTACATCTGCCGTGTATATTGGCTTCTTGAATCTAATGGTCAAATTCGATTAAGATATAAATTTGTGCAGAAAAGTGATCTCTCGTGTGTCTCCTGTCGCGATTAAGTGATTGTATCACTGCAATCCCCGTAGTAAGGATGCAGAACGGTGCATTTATAAATTTGTACGAGACTCCGCTTTCAAAAGTACTCTGTATTTTAGCGGGAACATAAGTTTATTTATTACATTTATTTAAGATAGCGTGAAAAGTTTTCAAATTAATCATTTGAAATCGTATGACCTACAAAAATCAACATTTCATTCTGCATTTATGTGTTTCGTCTGATTCTCAGTTTAAACAGAGATTATTTCCTTAAACAGTGTTAACCAGTTGATCTTTGGTATGGTGAAGTGTTGTGTTTTCTTCGCGGTACGGACTGAATCCTTAAATATTATGTACACGAGCGTCGGATTTAAATGGTTAATAACATTTCAATTTATTACTGAAATATTATTGTCGTAGATTACGCTCTTAATTTCTTAAATTCTCGTTTTTCGTTTGTATGTTGGTTTACGTAACTTATCTTATTCAAAGAATGAGTGTAGAGATTATTACGAACCACATCATCCGATCAGGATTGCTGGCTTTTAAGATCTATGCAAGTTTCTGAAACTCTTCAACATATTTTTTTTTTAAAGAAATATGCATTTTTACTCCAGATGACAACGAAGCATGTAACCTAACCTAACATTACGTCATGTCTGCTTCGTCGAGGCCGGTTTCCATTTGTATATTTGTCACTACAATTTTGTTCACAATCGGGGACCGCGTTTCAACACTACAAGGGCGCGTTACTTAACGGTAGCTACAGAGGATTTTTTAAAACTCCTTGAGATTTAAAACTAGTGTTCTTCGTGATTTACAAATTCAAGGAGTTAAGCAATAAGAACAAATCCTCTGCGGCCATTTGCAAGATTTTTGCACACGACACTCGGGTGTACAGGACAAATCCGAACTCACAATCCAATACGTTGGCACCCATCGTATCACTAAGTCTTCCCCCCACCCTCTACACTAGTTATTTTGGTTTGCGCGAAGGGAGGGGGGAAGGGATGGTGCGAAGTTTTGCACACGTCACTCTGAAGAGAACCAAACCATCAGCTGGTTCATTTGGTGGGGCAAACGTTCGACCTGCTTTCTGAATCTCTGGACCGGATCCCAAATCTCGCAACTGTACATTATATTTGTCTGTTTTACCGCGCTCTGACATGCAGTCGAGGGGTTCATGGTTCAAATTCCTGTTGAGATTATTTCGTCGTTTCGGGACCTTGAGTTAGGACACGTCTCACCTGCCACTCTCACGCCCTACATGAATTTCAACCGATTTATTATGACTTCTGCAGTTGATACACCGTCGTTAATCATTCTGTATCCGTTCTCGCGTGGTGCCTATCACATAACATTCAGTCTTTTGAATCCCAAACTGCGAAAGCAAGTATGTATTTATTTATGTCTTAATCCTTTGAAGTCGAAGCTCGTCCAAAAAACATTTAAGAATTCAGTCCGTATCGCGAAGAAAACACCGCACTTCACCATTACATAGATCAACTGGTTAACGCTGATTAAGGAAATGAAACCAATGTGTACTTGGATTAGATGACAAATGCGTATATAAAATTGAATAATGAGGAGCTCCATTATTCAATTCCTCGAATGTTATTACGATGTTGAATTCAAGGGGGAGGGTGTCTACTCTCAGTTTCTCGGACAGTTCTAAAGTTCATGGGCTCCTGTTTCTATGTTCTTGGTAGGATTTCGTTTTTGAGACCAGTTTCAGTGGTCGAGAAAGTTCTGGTAACTTGATCGGAAACTAAGCTTTCTGCGTCAGTTACGACGTGCTTATTGCAAAGCTGGACAAGGTCAGAAGGCAGACTTTCTGAACTGCATTGTTGCAAGCGTTGATTTCTTTCATGTCCGCAAATGTAACCCGACATCCACAACAATGATCAAAAATACTCCTTTATTACGTATCACACGACACCTAAAGTTGTATAAACCTTCGTTTTTAATTCATTTTAAACGATATTTAACAAGACAAATGTCGTCTCCAGAGACATGAAAAATAAAACACAGCTCTTCAACTCATTTCGTCAGAAAGTTCTTCTTCTTCTTCTTCTTCTTTTAGTTTCTATTAAAGCAGAGTGCACACGGCACTACTCCGTGTCCTACTCTACAGAATTATACAATCTTTACTAAATCTTTAGTCTCTTGCCTTTGCTTCCGTGACGTAAACATGACGTCATTACTGGTCTATAAAAATAGTTTAACGATAAACCGAGATTACGACCTGCTAATAAATGTTTGTGTAATATTAGCTGCACTTCGAAAATAGGAGCTTCTGAATCGATCGCCATTAGCGTAGTCCATTACAGGGTTCCGAAGGAGTATACCTTGTTGGCTTCGAAATGGCTCCCATGAAGATCACGTTGGAATTATTGAACTGAGGGAAATTATTTTTACTTTTGGCTGAAACATGGGAAAACTATGTTTATACCCCTCCAATTGCACTAACGGGCCGAGAACGTGAAACAGTTGCGAAACACTCACCGTCTGATGACGCAACAAATGCATGAACTTGGCTATGATTTGATTTTTTTGTTATCGATTTCTACGATTTTTCTGTATTCTGTTAGCGAGATGTTGACACGGGGACTTATATATGCCTTTCTGTGGGTTCATTTCTATGAGAACACGCAATACTACGTGGTTTTACTCGGTCCATCAGGGCAAAGTACCGGATTTTCCTTTAAATTAAGCCACGACCGCTTCCAATTTTTTATTCACTAACCATTCAAAGCCCAGTGGTAATTATGTGTACCACCTGTTTTATCAGTCACTATCTCTGAGTTTGGTGTTTTTTTTGTTTCGTATTATTCTCAGTGTAAACAGCGATTATCTCCTTAAACAGCGTTAACCAGTTGATCTTTGTAATGGTGAGGCGTTGTGTTTTCTTCTCGGTACGGACTGAATTCTTTAATATTAGTCAGACGAACTATGATTCTCACTGTAAACAGCGATTACCTCCTTAAACAGCGTTAACCAGTTGATCTTTGTAATGGTGAAGTGCGGTGTTTTCTTCGCGGTACGGTCTGAATCTTTAATATTAATCAGACGAACTATGATTCTCAATGTAAACAGCGATTATTTCCTTAAACAGCGTTAACCAGTTGATCTTTGTAATGGTGAGGCGTTGTGTTTTCTTCGCGGTACGGACTGGATTCTTGAATATTATTTTTACGATCCTCGGCTTTAAAGGCTTAATTAAGCCTGTCAAGATTGTATTAACGCGTCGTTATATAAACCGCAGACAGACGAAGCTGATTACTTTGGATAGATGATTTTGACTGAAGTCTTCGACAGCCCATTAATTGATAAAACTTGCTATCACTTGAGTTAAGTGGCAGACTTTGGTCCGACATGTGTCTTCCTGCCCACTGCCATATCTTCTAGATTCACTTGCCAGTCTTTTATCCTTCTCTTTGGCAAGATGTGCTGTGGCCAAAAATGGACCGAGCCTCCTCTGACGTCACCAGCCCCCTTAAAATCTCCAGCGGGGTTCGGATATCAGCCTCGCATCGGTAACATTTCAGAAAACATCGGTCTTTCGCGTTTGAAATCACGCGAGATATCAGACTTTGCGACACAATTTTTGGATTCGTGTCTCTGTGTTCTGATGCGTGTTTTGGAAACGAATGGAAAAGTCCTTAGTGGCGCTGTGATTTGTTCTGGAATGCAGACGGGAGCCAAGAGGTCATTAGGCCGTAGGCATGCAGGGACAGTGTTTGTAAACAAAGTCCTAGTGGCTAATTTCGTGAAAAGCTATTGACCAGACTTTCCCATCTCATCACCTGTACAATACAACGCCAACTTGCGTTACATCTGTCATCTGCATCCACATAATTTGCTGTCAAACTTTGGTTGCCTTCCATTGAGTATTGGTCCGCGGTCAGGTCTTTTGCTGAGAGCCAATACATTCTACAGGCCTGCTTTGCTCTGCAGTATCCCTGTATTAATGAATACAAGACTCCTTGCATAATCTGAAAGGGCCGAGCATGTAGCAGACAGCCAGACTAAAAAATATTCTTTAAAGCTAATAGTCGCTTAACTAGTCAAAAATATATCCACCCAATAGGAGAATGGACGTTTCATGAATTACAGCCTCTGAAACCTACGCAGAACCAGTTGAATCCAATCCAAATTCTCGCGCTGTGTTGTGTAATATTTTTTATTAATAGTACCCTCATCAAAGCACAGTTCTCTCTTCCTTCCATACAGATTTCCTACGGAAGTTCTGTGTGCATTTTTAATTTCTTTTATGCAACCAAAATGACTTTCCCATCTCGTGATCCTTAATTTTATGACACTGGTGAGAAATAAGTGCAAGGTTTTAGTCCGAAAGTAATGAGTTTGCATCCGGATTGTCCTGTGACAGGACACCTCGATGTAGGTTTTCTTGGTTTTCCTCAGTCTTTAAGAAAGTGTTGAGGTGTTCAAATTGTTACTGCATTCTTCTCATGGATCCCTCCGGAAATAGAGTTTGTTGCTGTGGAGGAATACGACGCAAGATATGGAAGATGCTGAGACAACTGCGAACACCCAGAAGTGGTGGAAATATATTATTAAAATGTATCTTAAACGGAAGGCGCTGGTTGGTTTGGATTAGAGTGACGTAAGATGTGATCAAATGATGGGGTCTTATTAACACGTTAGTGAAGTTTTTGGCTGTTTTAAAGTCGGATCCTGTTTAAGTATCTCAGATTTTTTTGTACTTCGAGGCTCACTAATCCTGAAACAAAAAAATAATAATTTATTTTTGTCATGTTTGTATTGGACAGTTTTATATACGAGGCTCGTCCTCAAAGTAAGTTTCCCTGGGGCCGTTTACAGAAACAAAACACAACTTCATGGAAATATTTATTGCAACAGATACAGCAAGTGTCCAGCTATTTTTCAACATTTTCGCCACCGGAATTGAGACATTTGTCATACCGTGGGACCAACTTTTGAATACCTGTGTCGTAGAAGTCTGCCGCCTGGGATTGGAACCACTGTGTGACAACCATCTCCGCCTCTCTGTCATTCTCAAAACGCTGACGCTGACCGGACAGGAATTTCTTGAGGTGTAGGAAAAGATGGAAATCACTGGGAGCGAGGTCCGGGCTGTAGGGTGAATGATTAAACACCTCCCAGCTGAACTCCTGCAGGAGACTTGCTGTCCGTCGAGCCGTGTGCGGCCTAGCGTTATCACTGACCGCACTTCACAGTCGGCGGGAGCTGGAATAAGAACCTCCATCTTCAACAGCTGCAACGATGCTACTGTGAGAACGCGGGAAGTGCCGTTAGTGCATGCGCCATTCTACGTCATTGCTCTATCACGTACGCACAGTCGCTTCGCGCAATATAAGGTTTGCTAGCTGTGGGACGAGTGGGAAACTTACTTTGTGGACGCGCCTCGTATTTGGTTCAGCCGTAACCATGGCGACATGATATGTGATGTAAATTCTTCAATTTCTCCTGCTGTGTTAATATATACAAATGTGTCTGTGTAAAATCACGTAGTAATTGAGTCGACAACTGTAGTTTTTTTTTAAAGTGTGCTTGTATATTTTTATGTGAAATTAATCTCTTCTCATTTGGGATGAACGGCCTTTCGTAAAGCTAAGTAATTCGTCTAGATTTTCTGTTTTATTTTATTCGTGGCGTCTGGAGATGTGTTAAAATTTTGCGAGTTTCATTTTGGTGTCGCTGTATTGCTGTATGGTCCTCACGGTGTGTGCCAGTTGTATGTTTTTAATAGCTCATTTTGGCAGCCGGCCTTTTACATTCTACGCGTCAGATCAGAATATTTTTTCTCGGTGCAAGATGTGATATAATCTGACATAATCATTCTCTGTTCGAGAAGAAATGTTGGCAATTAGTTTAGCGCGGTTCCTGTTCTCCGAGATGTCGAGCTGGTGAATACATGTTAATGTTCTAATGTTACCTGGAAGTAAAATTACATCGGGCAAAAAAAGTTTTGCGTCAGACTGTAGGATTATTTATATGCTTTATAACACGGATAATAAATTCTTTAGAGACCAGTTTTATAGCACAAACTGAAGCAGTTGTTTACACGTGAATTGTCATTCTTTTTCTTCGATCTCATCTAAACAGACATCTGACTAACGCTTCAACGATGTATTATTGAGCGGTTTCAGTAACTTAAGCAACAGATCACATGGCGTCTCCTAAATCAGGCATTGGTCGTCTTATCACGTAGTGACGTGGCCCAAAACAGAAGACTGTCGGCCACAAAAGATTTCAAAATATTGTCTCCTTTTCCACTTTCTGCCGCATTTTGTACGAATTTGCGACCCAGACAGAATTTGCATTTCGTTAACAACCACAAATTATAATGTATTTTTTTTAGATGTAATGATAATGAACAAAAATGCCCTAATCGTAATCTTTCCAGGCTCAGATTACGCGACGTTTCGGTAGTCCGCACTAATTCCGTATTTACGTGATTCGTTGTAATTCTACTCACAAATTTTTGTTGTTATTTTTGTGGTAACTTTAATGGTGGTGTTTGTCGTCGAACTCTGGGACTGTTGAATACTTTTGTGGTATAAAATGTAAAAAAAAGAAAAGAAAAATGTCAGTATACCGGAGGATGGCAGTAGGGACAACTTCCGAAACTCTGTGTTTATGAATTGTACTTACGTGATGTAGTGGAGAACTGGCAACTTAATATTCTTATGTGTAACGTTTAATTTTAATTTTGACGAATTTATAAAATAAGTCGCTCGTCGTTTTAAGAATTCCCTTACATAAAATATTTTTCTCATTAATAACTAAATGTCGTTAACAATTTCCTAAAAAAACTCGTAGAAATATTTTCATTTATTCCATATTTACTTAACGTCTTTTTAATTTTTCTCAGTCTTCAAAGAAACAAGGCCAGGCTATTATTTTTGTCTCTAAGGAATCAGATAAATGTCCACGCGTGGCATTAATAATATTGAAGAACTACAGACGCTGTAAAAAATAACTGTATGTCAGTCAAGACAATTGTTAGACAGACTTAGAAGGCGTTGGTTTAAACCATAAAGCTCAAAATTCCTTAAAGCAGTCATGAACCTTGTCCTATTATTTTATAGGATCTTAAAGATTATGTCTTAGATACATAAAACTCACTCTGGATGTAATCCACTTTCCATTTTGTGTGTGTGTGTGTGTGTGTGGGTAGAGATGTTGATGTTTCGGGTTTTATTAACCGAGAATTAACTTTTAATTTTTTTGGTGCCTGCTGTAGCTCCCGGTGGCCTACGCTCACGGGCGCTGCGTTTTAAAATTACAGGATAATTCAGTGTAGACCTGGAATGCCGATGTTCGTGGAGAGACAAGGCGAACATCGAGCGATGCCTGTGTGAAGCATTTGGTTCGTCTCGTCTTTATTTAAACGTACGCCGAGCCGAAAGTTTGTTTAGACTGTTCAGTTCTCTTTCGGATAAATTTATGTAACTCTACGGATTGTTTGTGTAAGGGAGCAGACAAAGTTTTTGGGTTTTGGAACGGAAGTTTTTAAAGACTAATACTTAGAATCGTTCGTATGACTGAATGTGATTAATTGAAATTAAGTTTTAAGTTTTACCTTCTGAGTAAAAGTGAGGGATTTGGTACTAGACAAAGTCTTTGTCATGTTTTCAGAAATTCTGTACGCACTTTCGTACCTAATCGGCGCTGTCTAGTGGGTAAAGACGAGAGAATTCGCTTAGCTGTTAATTCATCTCTGTCTAGATTGGAATTTTAAAATGCCTGGAACTTTACCTCCATTCCGTACATATAAATAATAGAACAATATTGATGACCGTGTAGGCGGGATGAATAAGTATTATAGCTGTCACCATGGTAACACTTTTAAGGCATTTTCGGCGTTGTGGTTTACATGACCGCTGCTTTCAATCTGTCATGGCTCGTATTTCTGTCAGTGACTTCAGTTCTTGGGTGTTGAAGTTGTCATCTGTAAAATTCTGGGTCTGTAAGATGAAACTTTGGTGAAATTACACAGGGTTTCTATCATCATCGTGTTATTACGCCTTATATGGCTTCATATCAAGCAGACGGAAGTCAGAGTTTGTACAGATTCGATGCCAAGAGACAGGACGCTCGGTTATTGCCACTCGGCGCTGTCGAATACGAGGAACGCTATGTTTCTCTACGAGTCCTCCGTATTATCGTCTTAAAGAGAATTTGTAGCTACCAAAATGTGGCTTGAGACTTGCAGAGGAGGTGCTGCATAAGTATGAGAAATTTTCAAGCTCCGGGTTATTTCCGTCGCCGTAAGAGTTGCTTTCTAGGTGCACACAAATAGAATTCCTGCAGGGGAGCTCTATGATTTTACAGATAAAAGTGAGCCACTTCTCTCTCTCTCTGTCTCACAGACGAGAAACGTGTCGTGTTTATTCCTTGGACGGCGCTGTATTCGGCCCTGCGTGTAACGCAATATGGTACAGACAGAACCTCCACACCAGAGCACAGAATTTCACTTTCACTTTTAAAAATAATCATAATTCCTCGCCGTCTTTTTATTATTGTTATTTGTATTAACAGTAATGTTATTGACATCGTAATCGTTATCGAAAATGTTATATGACCACCCTTTCATTTCTCGGCGTATTATTTACCTCACGTCCTGTGTTGGTAAGCCTGTACCAGGGCTAATCGAACTTTGCTTTTAATGCCCACAGAAATATTGGGGGAATCCTTGAATGTTAAAAACTATTATTATCTTTTGTAGCTGAATGTGCTAATGTTTCTTTACAGGATTATAGTGACGTGTTCAAGATATTTAATCTGGCTCACAAAATTAACAGGGAAATTTTTAACTGTGCTTTTGTGGAACTGACTATAAATTTTGGACATTAACAAACTCTTGTCCTTGTGCGTTGATTTTGGCCGCGAAAATTTTTTTGTCGGAATTTTTTTTTTTCATTTTTTTATCATATGGATGTTAGAGAAACTCAATTCTGATGCACGGTCAGAAGATATCTATTTTACAACCATTTCGTTATTAGTATTGGAAGACTTTGTGTTATTTTGATTTCTGTCTTTGATTAGCTCCTGCGATTCGCGGGGCGCTGTTTGTGAACCATCACCTAGTTGGCTCGGAAAAATATAGCGGAGGTGTATGTAGTCACGTGACCTATTGACGACTGAAGTTCGCTTTGCCAAATTCATCCGTATGTCGGAAACAAAATGTATGTTTTGTGTATACTGAACGCTAAGCTTCGCGTTGATGAAATTCTGACAGAAGTAGGTCGCACATTTCTCTAATCACCTGCTGCTCTCAATGTCACTTCCTCCGTTTGGATATTGAGGTCTATCACAATTATAATCCCTGGCCTAGCCCCTTGATGTTTGTTACATTCGTCGACCAAGAATATCTTTAGGGTACTGGCTGAGTTCTAACTCTGTCGCACTGCAAACGAGTGTCGGGGACCGTACGAGTAGGTTTAGAGGCGACTTGTCTGTCTAAAGATATGAGGATTTTGTCGAATTTGGACTTTATTCATACGTTAAACATCTGTAGGGAGTGTTGAAAGGGCAGAATGGGGTTACTTCTCTCTGTTCTGGTGGTGTGCGTTGGTGTCTTGGAAGTTCTCGCTTGTGTCAGACATTTTCAAGATGGCTACCTTCCTCTGTGGACTCCACATTGTGCTGTAACTTCCGGTTACACGGCTTCTTACGAACGTTGGCGGAAAAAGCCGAGTGATAATTTTGAATTTGGGACATTTGACGATGTTTGTGATACTTTAAATCGGACTGAAAATCAGTCTTTGGACACTTCGTCTAATATTCAGAATGGTTTTACTGTGAAACATTTTGAGAACGCTGACAAAAATAATTACTCTTCGACTTACGAGGAATCTGGAAGTGATAGCGGAAATGGTTTGTCGCCTTCTGTTGACGAGCATAAAAATGAGGTCCTCTGTTACGAGAAACAACCTAACATTTTGGCATCGTCACTGGATAACGATGAGAGTGAGGTAAATGTGATTAACAATGTTGGCAAGAATGCGATATCGCACATCCCTCATGAAGAATACGACAGGAGGTCCCAGGAAGCATTCGCTGATGAATTTACTTCTGGCTTGCAAAGTGAGATACATCCTGTAAATATTGGTGCGCGTTATGAAGTTTTGATTTCAGAAACCCAAACTCAAAGTGCAGGCCCACGACTGTCTGACTGTGTGCTTGAAGAGACAATTTCTTCTGACGCTGGGATCGAAAAGTATCCTCTCAGTTTGAAAGATACAGATTCCCAGCAGAATGAAGTTCCTATTTTAAACACTGGCGATGAATCACACACTTCTTCTTTGGGTTCAGTCAATGAACAAAGTTTTGAAGGAGATTCACCAAACGACTTTCTCGGTGTAAAATATCCAACGCGTATTCTCGAAACAGAATCTGACCTCGAAGATCTGTTGTCAGATTTGTACAGCAGCGAGATATCGGATAGGAAAAGCACGGTTGAACCTGGCAGTGAAGTTCCTGTTCAAGAAGGCGGAACAAATATTCCGTTGTCAGAATTTATAACAGATAAGTGTTCCAGTGCACTTACAGTTCTTGAACAGTTTCCAGCTACAGGGTGTCAGTCACAGATTTTATTATCAGGTAGTGCAGTAGATTCGACTGTGAATCATGAAGGTGAGATTCCAAGTACAAGATCTGAAATCAATAATATATCATCATATTTAGAAATACAAGACGATAAGTCGATTTTGGGAGTTGTGGCAGGGGAACCATCCAGTGCAATCGAGGAAGATTTTGATAAACATCAAGATGACGCAGTTACAAGTGGCCAAGACGAGTCTGCGGTCCCAACAAGTTTTTACTCAGGACAGAGCCATCAGAATTTGCTTGTTTCAAATTCTGTAAGTGAATCATCTTCCATCGCGACTGTGACACCAAATTCTCAGCACAGCCCTTCGATTTCAAGTGACGTAATAGATTCTGAAGGGACAGAAGTTGTAAACGAGAACTCATTTCGTTCACCTGAATTACGTAACGTCCGAGAGGAACTTCCTGCTTGTAATTTTCATGTTGGATCTGAAACATTTTTGTGTGCAGAAAATGCTGGACGAGACGTAGGATCAGATGTTTCCAGGGGAGGAATTGAAGCCTTAAATAGTCAGGTGGAACGCTCAGTTCATACTTTTGGCACAGAGAGTACCACAGATTTTAAGCAGGAAAATTTGCAAAATGTCACATTTGAAGACCATCCTATCAGTGAAACGAATCTGGATCTGGAAGGAGGTGGACCCTCTTCACCTGATTTTGAAGACTATAAACAAATCAGCATCACCAATGATGACGCACAACAAGACGTTTCGGGAAGCCATTTAGATTCACAAATGACCCTAACTGATTTTGCCACGTCTCTCGATGAACGTGCTCGTCGTCAGGATGACAGTGGTTTGCCCACGTCAGGAAGTCTTACGGGACATGACGTTTTGGATTCCAACATACGTTCATCTTCATTTACGTCAGTCACTCCTTTAACTATCGATACCTCCGGTCAGTCTTCGATGTCTCGTTCTCCCTTAACAATCGATACTTCACTTGAAACATCTGCTTCTGTCACCCCGTTACCAACAGATCATCAGCCATCTTTGTCTCCGATAAAATTCCCTTCTGCTCCAAGAAAGTCCGAAACAGATATCAGCTGGCCGATATTCTTCCCAGGTACTCCCGTTATAAAGAGGCCATCGGTGTCGTTCGCAACACCTGAGTCAGTGTTTGCAAATGAAGACGAAGAATTGTTACGACAATTCGTGGAAGAGACATCTTCGAGGTCTTCCTGCATCAAAATGCCAGCTGATACCAGTACATCGACAAATTCTGAAACGACTCCAAACGCGAGTGAGGGGAGGATATCAGAATCAGCGGAGAGTCCAGGGAGAGACGATTTGCTTGATGAACAACCCGTCTCGATCATCTTCCGAGATAAATCGCCTTCAAATATCGCTTCTGGTAATGATTTTTCAAGAAAAGAATTGAAACTTCAAAGGCGGAAGGGTTACAAACAGAAGAGGTACAGTTCTGCGACGGAAATCAGGGCACAGGACGAAGAAACCGAAGACACGTCGTTTAGTGAAAATAATCCGAAATTGATTCGTGCTTCAAGCGTAAAGGAACCGAAGAAACTGTACAGGAAACCCGCCAGATCTTCGTCGTTTGAAGACGTCGTGTCGTGCGACAGCGAAGCGGAGGGAAAATGGGACGCGTTTGGTGCAGAACCAAGAGATGAGATGACGGATGTTTCAGTAGCAGAGGAAGAGGAGGCAGTGGCTGGAGAAACGACGGGAAAAGGCGATGTCGCAGAATGCCCGAAAATTCGCACAGAACGAAACCCACCGAAATTAAACGAATCGAAAACACCGAACGATGACACTACCCAAAGAAAGGACGACACAGACGAGGGAATGCGTGATGATAATGACGATGATTTGAGCGTCAGTGAAGAGCAGAGTTCGTCACAACAGAAATCTGCCCCGAAAGAAGCCTTTTGGGTAAGCAGTGGCGGTGGAACCCGTTAGGTGTAGTCAGTGGCGTTATCCCGATGTTTTTAACGAAAAAAAAATGAATACTTCTCTCTCTCTCTCCGTGTGTTTCACTACTACTTGTGTGTTGCCATGGTAGCGGATTGTGTGGTACATGTTTGGAATAGTTAATTAACACTTAAATGCACAGCGGAACCTGTTTTGATTTTATAAACTGTGTGTTTGAATCATGCACATTGTGTGTTCCCTGCCTTTTCTTCTGGGTGAAGCAGCTATGATGAGGTTTTGCCCCAAATTCAGCATTAAATTACATTTAACAATATTTCGGTTCATTTTATTGAATCTTACTCGTTATTACCTTAATTTGACTACTGCCTCGATCTAATTAATTATTATAATTACAGATGTTGTTCTGTTCAGTTATAAAGACGTCTGAACTTTTCGGTTGGTTTGAAATATTCTGAGGAACGTACTGCCTTTATATTCAGGGTTGACGACTTCCTTCCTGGAGGCAGTATTTTACCTCGGGGATTTTGGTTTATTTGTCCGGGTACACGTGGCGTTACATGCCAAATGTTGAACATCGATCTCTTTACCGCCGTGATAACCTTAAATGTTGTTATTGTTTGTGAGATCTGATGTTCTCTCAAGGCGGCGAATGTGACGATATTCTGGATTGTGACGCCTTGTAGACTCCTTTATGCGAGTTTGCATGGTCTCAGATCCTGTAAAACAAACAACATCGCCCTGTGATTACAATTAGGATATGCATATCAAAGTTCATGTGTAGTTGAGTCGCATTATGTGATAAACCATTAGTTGCACGATCAGTAGTTATGTATTGTAGTGTATGGAATTTTGTGTTGAAAGGATCTTTGTCCTGGCATGCCCAGTTTTTCCCTTGTAGGCATAGGCGTCGATTCTGAATCATGATGTAACCTAACATCTGATATTCTTTTAACTTATTGTTTCTTGGATGAAATACCGTACTTGACAATAGGTCACGACATCCTTAAATAATTCTTGAATATTTCCTTATCGCTGTTTGTAATCTGGAGCAGAGCGAGAGCCTCAGGCATGTCTTTAGCGAATGAGAATTAATATTTTACTTGTAATGGTCGCAGTGAGAAAGGCTGTGGTATCTGAAATTTTCTGCATTCGTTTCGACATAAAGTGCTTCATGACGTCGTGTTCCTTTATATACTGAACCTCGGTCATATATCGTATTTTTAATGTCGTAGTTCTTAAATGCGTACTTAGATTTCCCTTCTCAATCGGTTGCAAAGGGTCGATGGATGTGACTCGAGTTGCTTCTTTGCGACTAAACCTGGTAGAAATTCAGCGAGATCGTCGTACGCTCTGATTTCTGTACAGTTTCGGCAAAGTAGTTTGGTATTAATGTTGGACTACCAGAGACGTCTGGCTTCGTACTTGCTTTTAAATATAACTTCAGGAAGGGGGAGGCTGCAACTGACGTTACAGCGTCCTGATCGTGTGTGTAGCAGAATTTGATGAAATTTCGTACGCGTTCTGGATCCCCCGAAATGCAGCCTGCGTTAAGTTCGGTCTCGGATATAATGTTTTAAAAATATTATGTGGCTTAATTATGATTAATAAATTGTTGCGAATTAATTTTTATTTGAAAGCTGTACGTATTTGTAGGTACTTAGAAATCCGTGTACAAAATAAAATTGTGATTCCACTTCAAAGTAGACACGTCGTGCTCTTATTCAGTAGATGTTTTAAAATATTACGAATTTTAGTTTGGAAAAGTATTTTTTTTACATGTTTCCTTGAAGCTTGTAAATAAATCAGCCGATATACTAGGGTTTTAAAACATTGAATATGATTTCGTTTTGTAAGATGTGTGTGTACACGATATATCCGTGTGGACAATATCAGGATTTCTTATGTTTTGTTAACTGAAGTTTTTGATCGAATAACTTCGTACCTTCGTTCTGTGGTAGTTGAGATGCAGTTAAATTTGAAACGTCTTCACATCTGCGTTGTGATTCACTGTTTGCCAGCTTACGTCAATGTAACAGAGCGTTGATTCATGGTAGCTCTCGAGCACTTTGCAGCCAATTGACAGACAGACTGACGAAGCCAAGGCATGGCAGCGACGGGCCCTGAATACATTGGCTTCTGATTAAAATTGTTTCGGTCTTGAAATGAGCAGAAGAGACGAGGACGGACAAATATTTCGTTGTGACTTCTAGTGAATGCAACTTGCTTGGAAATTATATTTAGAAAACTGTCTGGATCTGTGTCTGCTACTTTTTAAGCCGTTCGCATCCCTGAGGAGCGGCTATTGAGATCGTTTGTGTCCATCCGTCTGTACGGATTTAACAACTTGAGAAAGGCCGAACGGATTTTGATTAAATTTGGTATTGTGGGTGTTTCATTAAAATTTGTGGACACAGTTCAGTTTTAGTCGAATATGACTATAACTGGCAATTCACACACTCGTTTCTGCTTAAAGTGCTGGCTGAGTGGGGGAATTTTACGCTATGCGTATATTTTATTATTTTTGTAATGCGACTACACTTACATAATAATTTAATTACTGATGAAAATAACGCCAACATTCTTATGTTTAATATTGTTTTCAAATTTTAAGTGTATGTAATGTTTTTGGTTGCGTCACGTCGAAAAGTAAGCTGTTCTGTTGTGTGTTTTGACATAATTGTTTTCATATTTTAATATTTTCCGTCAAATCACAATTTTAATAAGATAATAAAATATATAAAATATTTAAAATATTTCGATGCGGAACGTGAAATGATATTTTAAATATTTTATATATTTTATTATCTTATTAAAATTGTGATTTGACGGAAAATATTAACCTAATTCACAATATGACGCAAATATACTACCTTATAATTGTTTTCATGAACTCAAATGGATTAAATCATATTATAATACGTCTGTCCTCATCTCAGTGTCTCTCTTGGTTCGATACGTTATATGAAATGTTGTTCTTTTTGGATTCATGGATCTGTGGAAACTTAAAGTCATGACGCAGAAACAAACGAACCAAGCGAGCGAGCAGACTTTGGTCGAATATGCCATTCTATGTTGTCCATGAACTTGCTGGAAGGTAGCGCTTTCGTACAGCCCTGCGCGTTTCGAAGTGGAATGATTTATTTTCCCACTTTTGATACGACGAAACGTGTGATCTGTTCTTCTGTTCGCTGTTTAGTGACACTTTAATTCAAAGGGGGAAAATTGGGCATGCGATAAAAGTATTTCCGTCCTCTTGGTAATTTCTTTTACAAGCTTACGTTTAATAACGCTGTGATAAATTATTAATAATGTATTTTTTGTCATTACACGACACATTTTTTTAACACTTATTTAATTTTCTATTTGATTTTCCGCACTTGATTTATTAACTGCATATTTTTATGAATAAATGTATTACTTAGCTCTTACAAACATCGCCATATGCGATGTGAGGACTGTTATTTTAAAGGTGCTTTTGTTGAAAATAGTTTATGTCATATTCTGTTATCAACTTTTTAAACTGTATGCAGTTTTGGTTGAAGTTTTGCTTCAGTAATTGCATACAAACAGCTGTATGTAGGAAAATGTTCACGTAAGAGCACAAAGTATATGTGTAATTTAAGAAAAATAAGTTTAAATTGTAGATTTGACTGTGTTTCTGCGCAATAAACATTTCATAAAATTATATACAGTGTTAAGAAATTTTTTATCAGGAAACTACTTTGCCTTACTGATTCTCTTGTTTCACTCCCATTATCCTATAAGATCTGATCTTAGTTTATGATAAATGCGAAGGAAAACACTCTTTTGTTTGCTAGTAAGCTGATTTATCTAAACGTGGACACAGAAAAAAATACTAAGTGTCTCATCACGTCTTGTCACCAGAGTACAAGACAATCATTATATGTATGTAACTAATTAATTGTTTGAAAATGTTTCAGAATTAAAATATTTGCGACCGGCTGTAACAAATCAGAATCATATCCATGAAAAATGTTGGAGAAAATTAATTTGAGAAATTCATTGAACAATTAAGTTCACAATCGTTTGTCTTCTCGTCTAATAACACTAGTTGAAGTGCACAAAGCATAGAGCTTGTTTACCTTTGGTCCATTTTTTCTCGTCATCTCTTCATCACTCAAGAGTGTTAGAAGTTTCCCCCCGCCCCATCAAGTCGCCATTAGTTTGACGAATTTTAAATATAGGTAATGAGGCGAATATTAGAAGGTAGCAACCTTACATTTTTTTTCCTCGATGTCATTGAGGCTAAGAAAACTCCGTTGTTTACACATGGTTAAGGTTATTTAAATAAAATTATAACTGTGCCAAATTCCACGGAATATTCAGTGCGAACAAATCCGTGAGATGTAAGTAATAAACCCTTTAAAGACGACGCTTATCTAAATCATAATTAAGAATTCAGTCCGTACCGCGAAGAAAACACCTCACAAATTACAAGGATCAGCTGATTAACGCCGTTTAAGGAAATAATCGCTGTTTACACTGAGAATCATAGTTCGTCTGATTAATATTAAAGAATTCAGTCCGTACCGCGAAGAAAACACGACACTTCACCATTACAGAGATCAACTGGTTAACGCTGTTTAAGGAAATAATCGCTGTTTATTCTGAGGATCGTACGAAACCCATAATGAGAGTCTATTAACCCGTCTAAATCGTATTTAAAGATTCAGACCGTACCGCGAAGAAAACAACGCACTTCACCATTACAAAGATCAACTGGTTAACGCTGTTTAAGTAAATAATCGCTGTTTATACTGAGAATCGTACGAAACGTATACGATCCCTGGGGAAAATTCAGAGTTACCGATTTTTAATAATTACCACCGGGGTTTAAAGGGTTGCTGACTGCCAATTGTGTGTTCTGAGGTAGGGAGGATTCCAATGGATCTACTCGTACTAAGTAAGACCTGTGTATGTGGCAACCAGGAAACGGATTCTGTGAAGACCGGGGGGAGATGCGAGATATCGTTTTGGTCTTCCTGGGCAGTGACAGTAGTAACTTGTCTTGTTCCGGCCAAACTGCACGTATCTGACGGTTTCGTAAGCTCTTGACTCGCCGGTTCAAAATAGCTTATGCTTTAATGTGTAAGCATGTGTTATTTTTAAGCCTGGTAAAGGCCGTCATTTGAAGTAGGCGTGAAGATTGAATTTTGCCTTTTTGAATTCCGATACACCTCCAGACATTCGTAACTAACTTAGTCATTATGGAGAAGCTGATAGTCGATCAGACGATCAATCTAATTCCCAGCCTTTTATGGAATTCGAATGTTCATTACAGTGCTCACAACATCCTACCACCGGTTCATATCCTGAGTCAGATGAATCTAATCCACATTATTAACACCTTTTTCCTTTAAGTTCCGTTTTAATATTATCATGTCTATTGTGATGTGGACGAGCGATCCCTTACTATCAGACTTTATGAAGAATTATATAAGTGTATTTATCGTCTTTGTCATTCGTACTTCCTTTATTCGTATGCCCTCAATGAATTTAAATTTAAATTTAAATTTAAATTTAAATCCGAATTGTGCAGAGTTGTTAAGTCACTTTACATGTCTTTATTTTCAGTCTTAAGCTAAAAGTCATTAAACGTGTGCATAAGGTAATGATATTAGTTCGTTCCGTTATTACCTAAAGATCTTTAGGTCTTAAGTGCAGACTTTCGATGTTCTGCCAGAAAGAGGCGGGACGAACCATCAGGCACCTCCAGAGAGTCTGTCGTCATGGAAACCAGAAAGTTCAAATGAAAGTCCAGTCCGTACCTCAAATAAAACACGACGCGTCTCCGCGATGCTGTTTAAGGAAATAATAGCTGTTTGTTCTGAGACCACACGAGCCCCATAAATGCTCATTGTGTGGGTAGAATTAAGAGTTACTGATTGTTACAGCACGTGGTACGTATGATTACCACGGAGGCTCTAAACGATTTACGAGAAAGCAAGATTTTATTAAAGTTTGTAACATTTATTTTGCGAAGACTTAGACCTTTTTCACAGGTTATTTGATGGGGGGTGGGGGTGGGGGGTGGTCCTGATTTGAGAGCGTAAACTTATGACGTCACTCCCGAGTACCAATAGTTTTTACTGGCTAAGTGGTTTGATGTGCGCGTACAGACGTATTTTACCTGAAAGGCCTTGATTGAATTTCTGTCATGATGATGGAATTACGAGTTGTGCATTGCTTTTCGAAACATGCTGTATCGGTTCTTCTGTGCATCACACATCTGCGCCGTCCACCTTTGCGCATGGGGATTAGCAGGCGTGATTTGGGGCAACGAATGTCGAAGGAGAAACAAGAAATTTGGCGACGGAGAAGGAAAATATCTGAAAAATAGCTCTACGTAGTGGGGGGGGGGGAGAGAGAGAGAAGGGGGCTCCTGTCTCTGTGCCTTTGTAGGGGGTTGTTAACAGAGGGGGTGGGGGAGGGAGCTAGGAGATGGTATTCTGTGTGGTACATCAGGAGTTCTAGTCGGTCACCGGTCGTACCCGTGTTCAGAACGCTTTGCCGTGACTTTTTGGAGAGAGAAATTTTTCGAATAATTTCGTTTTCCACTTCGGTGGAATATTTGCTTCGAAATAGTGTCTTTAGTTTTCGGGAATTTTTGAATAATCTGTTGGTTGCTCGTGGTATATAAAGAAGAAGAAGAAGAATAATAACGAAACAATAATGGCCGATGTAGAAGTTCAGATGCAGTTCACGACAACGGAACGTAAAGTTCGTAAGGTTAAGAAAACAAGTAAACGTCGAGAAAGCGCGGATAACAGTGACGTGACGATCACTGAAATCGAGAAGGAAAACCACATCACCAACGACCATGGGTATGTGCTGGCTGTCTTCCGCGTTGGACGACGATGCTAAGGAAACATTTGCCCTCTTGTGCGGGAAGAACAAGCCTTAGTTGATACCTGGCATGATCATTTCCAGCAAAAAAAAAAATATAGGTCTTTTATTCATTGTCAGATATTTAAAATTTGAATTCAGGTAAAGGTTTCGAATCTGAAGAAATCTTCATTGTTTCAGCTAAAGAATTCATATTATTACATTTTGTGTTTGCTGTACTGTTCAAAAAAAAATAATTTAAAATTTATATTTGTAAGGTGATGAACATCTGTCACTATGGAGTTTATAGTTATTAGGAAACTTTTTGTTATAATTGTACGTAGGTGTTACCAGATTTGCGAGTATGTGGGTTAGACATGTAGACATGTGAGAAATTCGTGAAGAATTTTAGTCTGATGACCGTGTCTTCGATTCTGTAAATGTTATAATGAATCTCGATGTGTTTATTTAGCAGTTTTATGTACGAATGTAACGCTAAAATAATATTAATTTTAATTTCTTCCTTATTGTAATTCAAGCGTCGAATTTGTGTGGAAATCGATTTATCTCGAATTCCATTTACGCAACGCAAACAAAAGAAGGTCTAGATGCAATGAGACAGTGCCTTGGAATTCTGAATCGTTAATTAACGGGTATCAAAACAAAAGCGCTTGAAATAAAGTCGGGGACAAACAGGCAAGTTGCCCATCACTAAATTAAATTCCTTTCCGGGTTCATTAACTTCCTGTTGGTGTTTGTTTTGTCTGATAAACTGCTTGCAGAGTTGCAATATGAAGCAGGACTTTTACTTTCGTTAATTCCCGTAGAAAATGACGTAAAATCTTAGCATAATGACGAGGTTGTGTTTCTCTATCGGCGGCGTGGTTAATTTCTTGGTCTTTCCAGTGGGATTTCATTGAAATTTAGTATTCAGAAATCTGTGATATTTGTTAACATTATTGAATTTTGGTTCAAATCTGCCAGATATACATGAATTTTGAATCAAACTAATCGATTTTCCGAGACAGAATTAATTTTACAAAAAAAAAAAATTGTCTGACGAGAAGTATAGAGCCCACTTTGAGTTCTGTAACTGATTTCTGACGTTTTTTTTTTAAATGTCAGTATTTAATTAATTGTAAGAGTAATAATATCTGGGGTAGGTAAGGTTATGTATAATGAGACATGCAGAATAAGAAAGGGCTTCGTAGTTATTCCAGATCGAAATTCTCGCTCGTGTTTCTTATTGGATTCGATTTTGTATGTTCTTTAATTGAGATATTTTTTTTCTCTCTCAAAAAAGATGGAGTGGGGATTTTATCATTCTGTCGAAGCCTTCAACACGATTTAAAGGTTAAGTTTGTTATTTCTGGAATGAAACGTCACAGATATGACGAAGACGCCATGAAGCCTGTACTGTCACAGATAATTTCCAACAGATGGCAGGGAAGATAATTGTATGTTGGCACTGCTCGTAAAATTACGTGATCGATTTGTAATCGTGTTGATTAGGTCCAGAGAACGATGACAAGTTTTTAATAATTCCTAAGGAAAGTTTTTAATTTATCTTGTTTTTGATTTCACTTTCAATATGAAAGAAGGACTTTGAATGTCTCTACTTTTGAACGTCATCTACTACAGAAATGAAAGCATTTTTAATATTAATTTTATCGATCCGATTTCAAATAGTTTCGATAAGGCGCGTTCTGATTTGTTGTCCCATGGCAGAAAAGGCATTTAGGCAATCGCGTAATGATCAAATATTGTTGGGATGTCAAAACAAATGAGGGCGGCGTGCGGAGACAAAAGGCGGCCATTTTGGAGACGAGAAATACATACAAACGTTAAACAAAATGGACGGCTTACGCTTAGATGGAGCGATAATCTCAATATTAATTTAAAAATAAATAGAATATGGGGCTAATAATCGCTGATATTTCCGCAAATGTTTCCTGGGCTAGGTTATTGGGTAAATTTGCCCATTTGAATTTCAGTTTTTTTTATTTCGTGAATGTAATTGTACTTATTAGAACCAGCACATACCCAGCATTGATTAACAAGGTAAATATCACGACATTTTTGTCTGTAGCATAACGCATGCTGCTGTGTTGTGTTTTCAATTGTTATGCATGATTACGAAACACATGCGTGTTTAATGTGTCTTCAATAACATCTCGTGCTTTGGTTTTGGAATTTTAATAACCAGTGAAGTTACTTGTTTAGAATCTTTGTAGCAGTTCGCCAATGTCAGGTCATTGTTCAAGAAATAAAGAATGGTTTTCGAAACTTTCTTACAAGTCAGATCTGTTTGATTTCTTAACAGTTTACGAAAATGTGATTATACAGGGTGTCTCACTTAACGCGCGACCCGCCATGACAGCACGCCGCAGCGGCGGCAGCGAGCGAACTACCGGGTAATGGGTCGATGACGACGCAGAACTCGGCCGTCGCTTGCCGGTTGCGAGTTATGTGGGACACTGTACAATTTAGAATTGAGGACTTTGGGCTGAAATGATAGTTTTGATGAATTGCTGGTTGCATGATAAAAAGGGGCCTATTGCAAAAATCACGTTTTGATTGTCATTCTTGTACTTACTAAATAACATTGACATTGGCGTTGCTGGTTTCTTGTTTCTGTGTTTTTGTTTTAATGCGTTGTTTAAACTTATATAGTTCACTATTGGTTCTAGTGTTTGCATTATTCTTTTATAATCTGAGTACATATTCATGTTTACGTCAGGAGAAACACGAATTGAACGATCTGAGTCCCCCCCCCCCCGAAATGTAAATTTTCTGACAATCCCTAACAATTTTTAAATTATTTTCGCAACACGACGTCTGACAAATACTTGAACCGCCGATTGTGCTGTTCTGAGTTATGACTGTGTTTAGTCTTGTAGGTGGTTACAAAACCTGAAGATGGAGGCGATGTATTCCTCCGAAATGTTCGTAGTAATCTGCAGGATTACGCTGTCACAACCCAGAATACCACTATCATCTATTTCATCGCTGTGCGAATCTCAGTTGGCATCACTGGCGAGTCAGCCGGTCTTTGGTCGCTTAATTAACAAGATATGTGACGAATAGTAGTCAGGATTAAGTTTCTTTTGTGGCTGTATTAATTGTTTTGTTGACGAAGTGGCGTTGTTTGCCAGAAGCGTGAAGCGAAATGCTTGTTCTCAGAAAGACTGAAGATGCTTTAGTAATGAGTGTTCGGTCTTTGCTTAAACCGGAAGTCTGGAATGGAAGTTATGTCACGTGTTTGTGATTGTGCCAAGCTTGTTTAGAATACTGTGGCAGCTGGCGTCGAGACTGCTTGCCAGTGCGTGCAGCCTATTTGCGCCTGTATACGGTCTGAATTCATGGCGGATACAAATATGTGTACATTGGCCTACTGATTTTTAGGCTACATACCGGGTGTTTCGTGAGTTCCTGCAAATCGGAGAGAACTCCGTTTCTTGGCAAGATACGTAGAAAGTGAGAAGGGCGACGTTGCAAATCGCGCGTTTTCACTATCGAGTGCTGTGTTTACACCAGTGAAAACTTTCAGCGATGTCGCCACGTTGACACGAAAGTTTGCTAGTCGTTTCGGGTTTCCTGGTTTCGTTCAATTCGTCTTTCCCGCAATATCTGTCTTCCCTTCACTACCGCATCCCGCTTCTTAGGAAACATCCTCCCTCCCCCACCTTCGTTGGCAAGTCAAACTGGCAACATCGCCTTAGTTTTGACCTGTTGATAATGTAAAGTGTATAGCACCGTAACGCCTCGTCCTGGGTTCAATATTCCAACACTTGAGATTGGAAAAAACGCGATTTCCAAAAGAAATTTCCTTATTTTCATTAATTTTGTCAAATAATCGAGATTTCCTTAGTCCCTGGGGCTTACGGGACACTCTGTATTGTTTGGATGAATTTTTGTTTCTTTCCAACCGAAACTCTGGGATATCATCTGAAATAGCTCATGACCTTTCGGTCACAGCCTTGACATTTTATTTCTTCTACGCTGTTAATGACTTGGCGCCGACTTAAGTTTATATACAGGGTGTTCCATTAAAAACTGAACACTTTCACGCACAAATCGACTAAACCAATGGCAACATTGAATTATTGAAGCTTTAACCCGTTCATTATGCTTGAAGGTGACCACACTCACTGAAGGTTCTCCTTTTGTTGTAAAATCTGCCCAATTGCCAGATCTCTCGTGCATTTCTCAACAAAAGAGGGTGTTTCCCTTTGCGTCATCACAGCTTCTCTTTTATTTGGGGATTTCGCCTCGGTTGACCTACCTTTGGCTTATTATCGTGTTAAAAGTGGGCGTGGTTTCTTATCTGATTCTTTGTGACGTCAACATCATTACTTCCGCTGTTCCACTTCCCTCCAGCACTTGTATTGTACTTGCAAATGTCAGATATTCGATACCAAAAGAGCCCGTGGTCTTGGAGTTATTTTGATAATTCGATACTCTTTAAAGCGTAGTTGTTCCGTCCGCTTTGTATGATAATTGCTCTAAACAGCGATTATTTCCTTAAACAGCGTTAACCAGTTGATCTTTGTAATGGTGAAGAGTTGTGTTTTCTTCGCGGTACGGACTGAAATCATAAATATTAATCAGACGAACTATGATGGTTCCCAAGTTCCAAGTTGCCAGTGCAAGCTTCTCATGCAGCCCTCCCGATTTAAATTAATCAAAATTTACCACCCCTTAACGCCGTCAAAATTTACCCCCCTCCCCTCAGTAGGAACTTCTAAATTATGTACTAAACTTCCAAATTAATAGCCTCAGCTTTCTCTAATACAAAATTTCAAAATTCCGTCTTTTATGCCAATCATCACACTAACGCCTTCACTCTTACTTTATCCTTAACAGAAGGACGAGCGGGCATTGCCTGGGGACCTTCTAGCTATAAGATGCTCTTTCTCCCCCACCAATTTCCTCTTTCTCTCTCTCTCTCTCTATGATTCTCACAATAAACAGCGATTATTTCCTTAAACAGCGTTAACCAGTTGATCTTTGTAATGGTGAAGTGTTGTGTTTTCTTCGCGGTACGGACTGAATTCTTAAATATAAGACGATCTTCGGCTTCAGAGGGTTAATCTCGCTGTTCGGTCCTGCGTTGTTTATCTGTCGTCGTGACTTGTAGTCAGGAGGTACCCGGTTTGAGTCTTGGCCAAAACAGCTGTTCTGATTATTGTATGTGTAAGTAGTTACCATTTTTTTCCTTTGATATGAACGACGATGGATGATTTCCATAAAATACGGACGATTTATTGATCAGCTGAACGACTCTATCCCATGGAATAGATTGGCCGTCATGAATCCATCACAGGATTCTGTACCTCTTGAAGAAATTGCAAGCTATTCGCCTGAAAAATGCGTCTGCGACCTTGAAGTAATGAGGTGAGGTTCAGGTCGTGAAGCCAATTCCTGGTGGTCGCTTGTCAGTGACCTTTTCCCTTTCAGCAGTGACATTTATTCTCCTGTTTCCTCCCACGTTACGTCACGCAGAGTCCTACCCCAAGACTGCCGGATCTTATTAGTTTTGGGCTGACAGACAACGCAATTCCTGGAACACGCCTCCCTTTTGACACCTCGTAAACGGGGTCGTATATCTGCAAGGGGAAACAGGCTCCATCATCGCGTGATAGTCTTTTGTTTTAAACGTGGCAATATGGGTAAATGGTTTCTGTATTTTTTTCAATTATTAAATTATGTGGACCGTCGTGTTCGGGAATCTGATAGTCGCTTATGTGACACGAAACTTTAATATCTTGTATATTCAAGCCCTCGTTACTGAACCCTGACCTGATCTATGTGAATCCAGTACACATTCGTGAACCCGGTTCATTTAAATTCCATTTTAATATTATCATCTCATATTCGGCTCGGTCTTCCAAGTTGTTTCTTTCATTTAGGTTTCACCGTCCGGGGGGGGGGGGTGTCTGTTCACAAAAGTCTACCTCTGAAGCATATCCTGAGCCAGTTCTATCAATTGGTTTTTCTTAAGGTTTTAAGACAAATTTAAATGAATTCCTCGCCCCCATTCGTGCTACATCTGTCGCCCAGCGTATCCTTGATCTGATCGCCATGTTCCTGTAGCTTACTTAGCTACAAAGTGTGACGATGTGGCAAATTGCAACTCTTTAGTTAATCTGAGAGTGTGGCTCGTGTCTTGGCCGTTCTGTAAGCTGGCAGTGGAGTGATCTTTGTGTTCCGAGGCTCGATGTGGCAAGCAGTAAGTGTGAGAGAACATTTTTTAAACGAAGGCTTCAGGTCCTCGCCGCGATGCACTCCTCCGAAACGTCGGAATCTGCACGTTATGCTACACGGCGTTGGAATTGTGCTCGTTAATTTTTCTGACGAGTTTGACCTACATTTTTTTTAGACGAAAATTACAGTGCAAGCTGTGATACTCCGATATCTGTTGAGATTCGCACTTGTTTGGTGGAGTTGGCTGGGTAAAAGGTTTGTCGCCATTCATCGTTAAATGAAAATGGGTAAGAAAAATTAGTCTGTTTCATGACGCTCGAAGGCGGAGTACAGCCACCTCATGAAACGCTGAGTACGTAAAACGTACCACCGACAATGGGCGATGCCCAAAATACTGTTGATATAATGAATGAAACATTTTCACAGAATTTTCAAGAATCGTTAGTAACGTCGACGTTTCAGAGTTACAGGTAATAAATATATGAATTCAAACAGTTTAATATTGGTAACGTATTCTTGTGCATCCTGTGTTTGTGTTTTTTTTTGGGGGGGGGGGCTGAGTCGTCCACAGCAGAAATATTTCCTGTCATTCCTGTGTTTCATTGCATTCCTTGGCTCTCACGCACACAGCCCCGAAGGATCTCTTGGTCTGCAAAATGAATGTACTCCGTCCATTAGTAGATTAATATTGAACCAGGCGGAATTGCTGTGGAACATGGCAACATTTTAATCATTTCGGGAAATATTTCGTTCCACTCTTCAGTCACCTTTTTAGCAGACCTGTTTATATTTTTGGGTTTATTCATTGACAGCACAGTTTATCAGTAGTTGGCACCGCGCGGAATTTGGCTTTGCCGACGTTTAGAGGTCCATGTTGTTTCTTTGGTCAGAACCGAAGCTAGGAAGCTTAAGGACAGCTGATGCCGATGGTATTCATCCACCTCTGGACCTTCCTTTACCGTGATTTTAGAGTCTGTATGGCCGTCGGCAAACTAACTCACAAACGCAGGTTCATCGCCAGTGATGTTTAGTGACCACCCTATGTATGTGTGTTTGTGTGTGAAGTTCGATCAGATTTGGGCACTTTGTAGACCGCCCGCTTTGAGGATTTGAACGCGTTTGGTAATGTGTCATCTTCTCGTTGCAGTTAATTTTCAGCGGAGAATACACGAAAGCGATGTCGAAGGATTGGCACTCCGGCCACTTCTGCTGCTGGCAGTGTGATGAGTCCCTGACAGGGCAGCGCTACGTGCTCAGGGACGACCATCCCTACTGCATCAAGTGTTATGAGTCGGTGTTCGCCAACGCTTGCGAGGAGTGCAGCAAGACCATCGGCATTGACTCGAAGGTGAGTCACTGCCCTTAACTGCGTGACACCCCTCCCTGCGCAAAGATCGCGTAGGGCCCTTAATCGTGTTGGGATCCATCGCCCTTAATTTCTCACGGTCTTCGTCATTTTCGTGTCCAAATGTTTTCCTGAGCACTTGGCTTCAAAATGAATTTAATGGCTACGCGCTCTTTGCTAAAACGAAGAGAATTAGAATAAAAGTATTTTATAAAACAAAAAGTCTAGTAAGACGGTGATAATGCAGAGGAACGTTTGCATTGGGGGCACGGACGACCCGTTTCTGATCTGAGAATGGCGTTAACAGTAGTCGTTACTTTCCTCAGTCCCTCCAGGTAAATGACGCAAACATGTCGGTCAGCCCTTCCGGTTCAACTTTCTTCCTACTTGTTATTTGAATAAATTGGTTCATCGTCTCATGAGCTTTAGAAACATCTGATGTGAGGGTCATTAAAATGGTTATGAATTGTTACGGAAGGACGTATCGTTTAGGGGCACCCAAATCCGCGGTCATCACTTGTTTTTTTCTCCTTTGTCAAAAACAAATGACGCCCGACTTTGACAAGCCGTCTGTTGCAGGATCTGTCGTACAAGGATAAGCACTGGCATGAAGCCTGTTTCCTGTGTAACAAGTGCCGAGTGTCCCTGGTGGACAAGCAGTTCGGGTCCAAGGCCGACAAGATCTATTGTGGCAACTGTTACGATGCCCAATTCGCGTCCCGCTGCGATGGCTGTGGTGAGATCTTCAGAGCCGGTGAGTGGTGAACGTCTTCCTGTATTGTTCTTGTAAGGCTGTAGGAATTCGGAACTGAATTAACGAGGGAAATTCTGAAGGGAGTCACAACCATGAAGCATAGTCGATGAAATCCAGAAAGGACCGTAGCTTTGAACATGTTCCGTCAGACTCATTACCGCCTCCTGGGACACAGGGGACCCTAACCTGTGCCACTCTATAGTCCCTCGGAAGCATGTATCCAAGGTACATCAGCACCAGTTCGACCCCAATTGCAGGTGTCTAGTTGAGATTGGTTTTGCCAAAAGGCTACTGAATTCTGCGAGAAACATCCAGCGCTTTGTGCCTGGAGATCTTGTGGTACTTTGGGTGGCTGATTCGAACAGATCTCGAATAACAATAACAAAACCTCACTCAAATCCTAGAGGGTTTTGAATCTGACAACTCCTCTATGAAGCTGCGTAGTAGGATTCATAATCGGGCAGATGTCTTCTGCTGTAAGGAGTTCGTCGTGCACATCCCACATGTGAGACTATCACTGTGCGCATCAGCGTAAGACATTATCGGTGTATTATTTTAAGTTTGACTCCAAGCATCGGGAAACACTGTGTCTATCTCTCGGTATTCGGTTCTGTCACACACGTTTGATGATATCCTAAGACAGCCGCCTGTAGGCTTACGACCCAGGAAATAGTTCAGATTATTAATTTACAAGTACTTTAGTTACGTAACTAGTAACACTTTTTACGTAGTTTAGCAGTGATAAAGAGTCTTTAAAATTTGAAGACGTAAATATACGTCAACTTTGTGTTACGTTACGAAGACCAAGTATGTTCTTGTGGACGAGCGTAGAATGCAATTTTTAAGAGTGGGAGACACATGACTGGCAGGCATTTTCTTCATTTGCCAGCCTCCGAAATACATTATTTATAGAGAACTCCGCTGTTCGTGTCTGATTTTTCCGGGTTACGAAGTGCAGTCCCCTTTCAGTAAACTTCTCGTCTATTTGCATGCTCAATACAGGGCGGAGCACCTGCGTGTGTTATGGACCTGCCATTAATCATCACGCCCCAGTGCTGCCAACACCTAATTTCCGCCCAAACACAACTCCCACCGACGCGAACTTTCTTAACCCTTTAAAGCTCACTGGTGACTTTATGTACTACGCGTTTTAACAGTCGGTGGCTATGCATTTTGCACACAGAGTTTATTGGTACGTTTCTTAAGATTATCAGAATAAACAGCGTTAACCAGTTGATCTTTGTAATGGTGAAGTGTAGTGTTGTCTTCGCGGTACGGACTGGGTGTTTAAAGATCTCAGAAATTATCACCTTAACGTCTTCACTGTTATGTTATCCTTTCCAGAAGGACGAGTGGGCATTGCCTGGGAACCTTCTGACAAAAGATTCTTTTTCTCTCACTCTCTTCCCCACCCCCCAATAAAGAGTGTTTCTCACTGTTCGTGTTCCATGGATCCGTGTTCAAACCACTGACTACCAGCGGAACGATTCGATCACAGCTGTAATTCTGACTACGCCTGCAACACATGGTATAGACTACACGTCGTGCTTTGTAGCCGGAGTAGTTGCCTGCCAACGCGGCGGTGTGTCGATTGCCATTAGTTAGAACAGGACAGCGAATTATTACTCGTTCATCGCCCGTAATTTTCTTTAAATTAACTGCATTTGAAGTAATGAAAGTTCTTATTCGTTATATCACATGTGTTTAAATTAAATAATACTAAAAACTTATAATCTGTTACAGTTTCAATTACGTGGGTTTTAGACACGATATGAATGGGAGACCACTCCTCCAAACGTAAAATTTCTACGTTTCTTTCGATCTAAGTTCGAGATACAACCGTTCGCTGCTAGTAATAGATCATTTTTAGTGTAAATTCAGAGATACACGAAACTTTTAACCCTTCATGTTCCTCGACGTATTGATGACGTAGTTCGACAATAAAATCGTACAGATGGGGCCACGATCGTAAGAATTATGTCCTGTAGTTTGTACATTCTCTCACAGATGCCACTACTAGTACACCAGCCAGCTGAAGCTACTCCGTAGATCAAAAATTTGTCGTGAGAACAAGAACGTTAACTTCGATGACGATGACTTCGCATTGTCATATTTTGATGCTCTTTGTGAAGAATGTAGCAGTTCGTCTCCTGGCACGAAAGTATCGAGTAAAAAAAAAAAGTTTATTGATTAATAACAAAATTTTAGACAAAAAGTGCATGTATGGAATAACAGTGTTGAACCTTAGAATTAATGAAATTGTCGGAATAAAAAAGTTTTTCTTTCAGTTGTCGATGTTTGTCTCCAGGGTTGTGACGCCGTGTGTAATTGAAGGTAGATACCAAAGTTTCGGATGAGATTGCTGCGTACATCTTCAGGGCTGAATTTCACAGGGCGTTATAACCCAGAGGATTGACGTAACATTGTCACCGCCGTAATAATGTAGTTGTTTTGGATTTTATGCAACAGTGAAAATTTTTCTCCCTTCTCTATGAGGGAATGTAATCAGCTTGTAGATGGCGTAGTGTCTGCTGTGGAAGTTTTAGGTCAATCGGACGGGTTTTGTTCGAGACATCTGATAGAAGGTTAACCCCGAAGTAAATTAAAACTGCCCGACTGGCTTATATTATAATTTATTAGTCGCTGCCGAAGAACGAAAACGCCTTTCGCAATTCTTAGTAATCAGTTATCGTGGTTATAGGGAATATAAGTTCTATATTTAATTGTGACTAAATACGGTTTTAAGACGGCCCCCATTTTACAACAGCACTGATTATAAAAGTTGCCGAATGTTTACGATAATCTGTGGATTTCCCAAGGGCGTCGAGTTCTGATGCTGTGTGGTCGGTTATGATCTGGGGCCGGTAACAAATTGGCTCTCAGCGAGGAGAGAATTCATTACCACCTCGGTTGGTTTTCCTCTTGAAAACTGTAAATTAATAGGAAGGTCGATCGATATATCGATAGTGACATTTGAGATGCTTTATTAAACAAGTGTGAGCTAATGGACTATTACTTTTTAACCTTGGCTTAATTAGCGACGCTTTTTTTGTAGTGGATTTGATTGCGCAACGTCCAAAGATAGTGCAATAGCTCCGGAATTGCTGAACGTCGACGTTCGATCGTCAGATGTTTTGCGTTAATTTCTTTAGTGTTGACCCGTGAAAAAGTAGGACGCGTGTCCGGAGGATTCGCGTGGATAGACCCGATGCCCGGATTTAACCAAGAGGACAGTCGCTTTGACTCGCATTCCCGTTAAAGTATAATATTTGGTGTAATTAATCGACCCTTCTGGGTGTAGGCCACTTTTATTTGCATTACATCTGACTGGAAATTAAACTTAAGCAAATAATTTTTCGTTTTTCGTTAACATGTGGAAATGAATTTGCAGTCAGGACTTTTGTGATTTCCGCTGCTGTAATTCAGAATTTGTAAAAACGCGCGATGTGTCCTTCGTGACGAAGTTAGAAGTTAAGTAGAATTTCTTCAGTCTGCTTCAGTACGCGGATTTTTTTTTTTGGAGGAGTGGTGGGGGGGGGGGGAGTGTACCTTTCTGAAAAAGCAACTTAGAATCAGGTTTCAGTGTCCAATAAGAGCCGGAATGTCTAAGCCCATAAATGTGTATGCTAGCGAGGGCTGTTCTATACCTTAGTCTTCGTCTCATGGGTGCAGAACCGTAACTTTTAGTTACAAATTGCTGTTAACAGACGCATTTCAAAGCTACTCTAGATTTCATAAACTTATTCTTCCAGACAAGGTAGAAATTTGGTTTCATCATTTATGAATTCAACGTGTTGCCTCGTTTCAAAAATTTCGATGATTTTTGTTATATTCGGTTTTAGTAATATTCCCGTTGGGGATGACGGGAGAATTGAAAAGTATCAAACACACAATAACGTTATTCCGTTCGACCCACCACCACCACAGACGTTTGCTTGTCCGTCACATTATTATTATTACAGACTTGTGGTAGATGGCACAACGTCCGTACTAAGTATAGTTAATATCGGTCAGCTGGGGACACACAGCGTGGTCGTAGCCGAGCGTGTTACTGGGCACAGAAAACTTATTTGTACATCCCTCTGTCTTGGGCCACTAAATAAATAAAAGGACCTTTTTTTTCGCTCCGATAAACAACTGTTTTGGACATTCAGTCGTCATTTGGGTTTAAAAGGGCGGTGTAACAGTAAAATCTAGTTCACTGTCTGTTAGTGACAGTTCGAAATTCTTATTTGGAATCGACGTGGGTTTTCTCTGGCGGTGTATTTTTATTGCTTATCTGTCAGGGCTTTGTGTAGGAACAAGAACTCTCGATTATGGAGTGAAAGTGGCGACAGTGGTCCTATCTGACAACTCCATCCTATGTGGTCAGTATTACGTGACACAGATAATCACCGTGATCATATTATTTGTTGTCTGCCTGTGATGTGGTCCTTTTCGTCTTCGCCTAAAACGTATTGTGTGAGAAATGTTTCAAGTTTTTGAAATGAAAATAAAGAATAATTCAAATCAGGGACATTCAGACGTCATTTGCAGATTGAGGACAGAGATACGCCACGTTTCTTCAACATATATTCATTATCATGACCTAATTCTGCCTAATCTTTATCATAATTCTGTCGTCTTGTAAATGGAATAATTGTTTTGACGCACTGCGTGTCATTTCTGATACGATTCACGAGGTTCGTAGTTTTAGCATCGACTTTGTGCGGATTAATCTCAATTCGCTTTTTATCGGCGTAACACATTCTCTTGACTCTTTCTTGTTCGAGACTTCGCGACACCACAACTAATTTTCGTGTCACTCACTATTCTGTTGCACCATCGCATTCCAAATGACCTTATTCCAAAACCAAAATTTTATATTAGTTTTCTGTTTACTTTATTCACGTTGCATACGTAGCTATACGTTACTTAACCCAAAAGAGGTCAGTGGTAATTATATGTACCACCTACTTTAACATTCAGTTCCTCTGCATTTTATCCACAGAGTGTATTTATGTGTTTCGTATTATTCTCAGAATAAACTGCGATAATTTCCTTAAACAGCGTTAATTAGTCGGTCGTCGTAATGGTGAAGTATAGTGTTTTCTTCGCGGTACGGACTGAATCTTGATATGTTTGTAATATTCTTCCTTTTAACCTGAAAAATTTGAAAAAAAAGGCTTCTCCTCAAAATTTCTCTATCTCTTTATTCAAAATATTTCTTCATATTCTCATCTGCTCTCTCTCTCTCTCTGTAACTGGATTTCCCGTCCTTCAATTTTCCCCCACTCCGAAGTTCTTTATGCATGACGTCATTACCGCTCTGATGACGTAGCAATTATCAGCTGTGGTTCATACGGGACTGCGCACTGATTAATTGCGAAAATATGAAACTGTGTCACGGATGAGTGGACTAGGTCTGCTTTGCATTCAGAATTCCATATTTCCCGTATGTACGAAATAGGTAGATGTCCTGCAAATAATCTGTTCTTGAATCCGTAATCATGGGAACGCATTGGAAATTTAATAACTGGATTACGGTCGGAATTTCAGAGGCGAGGTTAGCATGTGAAAGTAATGGAATTGAATGTAGCCTGTCTCTTACTAACGAAATACATGAGGCACAATCCTGCCTGAAAATTAATGGTCTCTTAGTTGGTGAAGAAATTTCCCGTTTAGGTTTTTCGCCTTGAGCACGAGAGCTCGCCAGTGTAACCTGCTTGGACCACGTGGTAGCTTACTATTGGTTAGCACCCCGCTCCCGTGTCTAATGACGACTTCTCACCCCCCGTTCAACGCCTATGGTGTGATCTATAAGGACTATGGGGCCTCCCGAAAGACCCATTTTAAACTAGTGACACATTCAGAGAGGTATTTGATTAACTGGCAGCCTCAGACTGGCCGAAGGTGTTTGAGACAGCTAAGAGACATGAACAGGGCGCTAAGTCCGCGGCCCGCTGGTTCATAACCCCGCCACAGCGGTCTGTGTGGGCCCCAGCGCACTGACTTGTCCGTATTTCAAATGAAATCCAGACACGCTAGGCCAAGGATGACAGACTTAATTAACGTGGAGTGCCTTGAACGTATCAAACAGGTTTTAAACGCATATTTTTTTGCCACGTAAATTCTTGTGTGTTTGGTACTTTTTGTACGAAACGGGCCGTGGGAGTTGCATCAGCTACATGTAATGGACGTTTTGTAATTGACAGGTCATCATGCCGAACGAAATGCACAGTTTGTAGGCTGTTTTTTGTACAGAGTCAACAGAGACATTCCAGGTTCTCTCGGCAGCAAGTACGAACATGTCCGCCTCCTGTGATGTCGCTCCCGTGTAGTCTGGTACGAGTTCACCGACGTTTCGAAAGTATTTGCTGCCTTTATCATCAGGCCAATAAATCCTGATGACGTTTTCTCTTATGTAAAGTAGTCATTAAAATTGTCCAACCAAAAGTCCTGGACAAAGTTTCGTTTTTGCACAATTCTCCAAATGTCGAATTGAATCAAACTCGGTTTATCGGTTATCGATTTCTTTCAAACGTCTGGACAGACGGACGGACGAAGCTGTTTAATAGTCGCTCCGCAGGAATTCGATCGCGTGGCGCTACACCATACGTAATTAGAACTTCCTTCAAGGGAAAGTGTTCATTTTCTGTCCGTGTGTGAATAGTCGAAATAAGCAAAGCACACAAAGTCATGAACTAAGATTGAATGGCAAATGCCACTGGTCAACACAGCAAATGAGACTAATGTCACGTGGCCAAGACAAATTTGCAGGAGTGCTTGCGCCATCGTTTGTGGTCTTAGAGGTTTATTTCTCACTGCATGGATAAGTGACGTCAAGAGTTGATGTGATGTCTTCCCGCAGATCGACATTCAGTTCCGTAATGACTGTTGCTTTATTTTTAAAATTGTTTTAATTTATTGTAATTTTTACCAAACACTTCGAAGTCGAAGCTCGCCTAAATAACATTTAAGAATTCAGTCCGTACCGCGAAGAAAACACCGCACTTAACCATTACAAAGATCAACTGGTTAACGCTGATTAAGGAAATAATCGCTGTTTACACTGAGAATCATAGTTCGTCTGATTAATGTTTAAGAATTCAGTCCGTACCTTGAAGAAAACACTACACTTAACCATTACAAAGATCAACTGGTTAACGCTGTTTAAGGAAATAATCGCTGTTTACACTGAGAATCACAATTCGTCTGATTAATATTAAAGATTCAGACCGTACCGCGAAGAAAACACAACGCCTCACCATTACAAAGATCAACTGGTTAACGCCGTTTAAGGAAATAATCGCTGTTTATAGTGAGAATCATACTAAACACGTAACAAATTACAGCGTTACTGATTTTTGAAGCAGGTGGTACATATAGTTCCCGCTACGCTTTGAAGGATTAATTAAATGTGTTCTTTTTACAATATAGAGGCCTGCATTTTCGAAAAACAGGGTGATTTGGAACCCAGGGGCTTTGCACAATCAATCATTAAGTTATTCACTTGGCCGGCTAAGAAGTCAACCCTGCTCATTGTGGAATGTTCGATTTCCTTGCTACGTTCCAGATAGTAAGTTATCCGGTGTAATTAAAATCGGTATTAATTAACATTCCCCTCACAGACTTGTTAACTGCAACCCGTGCGTACGTCTGCGGGCGGGCGGGCGGGCGGGCGGGCACCAAAGTTTTGCCGGTGTCTGTACTTGATAGAGACTGAACATGATGTCATCCGGTATTCTTGGGAGTTAGGTTTAAAGAAGGTGTCACGTGTTTACCACAATATGCACAGCGTGATTCAATAGTTGCGTCTTTCTTGTAAAGTATCTATCGAAATTAAAGTAAATAAACTTAAAAATGATTGTGCTTCTTACAATTCTGTTTCAAAAGTCAGGTTGTAAATGACACCAACATTAACAGAAAACCCTTTGAATTACGAAGTTCGTCCAAACAGCATTTAAGAATCCGGTCCGTACCGCGAAGAAAACACAACACTTCACCATTACAAAGATCGACTAGTTAACGCTGTTTAAGGAAATAATCGCTGTTTACGTTGAGAATCATAGTTCGTCTGATTAATATTTAAGAATTAAGTCCGTACCGCGAAGAAAACACAACTCTTCACCATTAGAAGGATCAATCGGTTAACTCTGTTTAAGCAAATAATCGCTGCTTGTAACGATAATCATACGAAACACATTCGTACACTGTGTGGGTAAAACGCAGAGTTATTGATTGTTAAATTGGCGGTGTGTGTAATTACCAAACTTGTTACAAGCATCACTCTAGATCGCCTGGGTGATTCGGGGTGAAACTTAGGGACGTTGCCAAGAGAAGCTGCCGGGAGTCGAACCTAGACGATAGATTCCGTAGCCAAGCGCCTTCATGTCGTAAGTGATGGCCCGAAATTCTTTGCGAATTACATTTTGTGTCATTACGAAATATTTATAGAATTACGTCGTGAAATATATTACATTATTTTAAGTTATATGCAATGTGATTAGAGTCGATTCTCATGGTACTGAAAAATTTGTGGACGTGGTTCTACGTACTGTAGACGCGATTAATAAATTTTAAAGAATTTCTGCGAAGTCGTGTGTTTTAAGTCATTTTAGCTTGGGGAGTGAGATCGTTCAGCGGAAACCATGTCAGAAATTGAATCAAGCTCTCTTTGTTTTAAAATACAGATGGATAGATCGAGTATTCATGAGTCAAGAGCATTTCGTGACGTGAATTTAGATATCGGACTACTGACGCACCAGTGACAATCTGCAGATTCATAGACTGACAGGAAGACACTGGACTATGCACCCGTGTTTGCCTTTTCGCTCGTAATTTACACAGAATTTTAAGATAACAGTTGGCAGCCCTGTAAGCGTCAATACGCCCACACAGGTACGTTCCTTGTGTGGTTAATTATCAGCGAAGTTAGTAACTGCTCATCTACTCACTTTTACACCGTCAATGGATTGTGTCCGGGCTCACTTAGTGTCCGATTTGTCTTATTTAGTATCTTGTAGCAACTCGACATCTTCCTCTGCCAAGTATCGCCCGAGGGTCTACTCAATCTTCGTGTGATGCTGTGTGATGGACCACCAATTTGGCAAGGAAGTAGGGCCAGAAGGTGTGAACTGCATTCATATGGCTCTCGTGAACGCGGTGATGAATCCCCCACTTTACATAAAAGTCGAAGGCGTTTATTGAACAGTTGTACAGCTGTCAGTTTCTGAGGGCATCTGCTTAATTAGAGTTAGAATTTAAAAGGTTTTTGTCACTCAAGTGACCTCCAACTACCCAAATATTATTTGTTGAGTCTTCAAAATCATTCTGCTGATACAATTTGACCCTGATTTATGCAGCTCGCTGGAAAGAGCAACTTCAGAAGGGAGACACATCCGAACGGACCTAGTGATGCCGTATGAAAATGAACAACGTTGTCAGATGAGAGCACGAGGTGATGCTCCAAGGTTGACTGAGTCGGAGAGGATTTGCTGGTTTATCCTTTGAGGGACGCGACAATGACAGGCGACTTGCAAATTAAGGACGCAGAGATGGCTTAAAATTTTCCTCGTTTTCATTACGATAGTGGGCAAATCGTTTAAGGAAAGTGAAGGTTACTTTTCCTTCTGGGTTACATAATGCGTATTGTACGGAAGCGATCATTTAAATTAGGCGGAGATGGGAATCATTCCGAATGGTAATCTCCATAATGTCGAAAATTTCCAACGTAATGCAAATTTTTATTTTCTTGCTGGACGAACGTGTGACCCTCATACTCAGAGTCGGATTGTGGCCAGATGACAGCAGCCATATATATATATATCCTCACTGTACGAAAACGAGACTGCCGAAACGTCGCTTCAAATATGTCAATCTGACAATGATCAGTCCCCGTCATAATCATCGTGGCGTGTCGTACCAGTGACGTTTTTGTGAGTCCGACTTTTCTCGGCTTCGGTAAGGCGGGGTCTCTGAAACAACTCAAGTTAATTTGACTTTGTGGTTCGCAATTTATAAACATGCGTGACCCCACCCTGCCTTTTTTGGCCGAACAATTGCTGCTTGATTTGTTCTTAGAAAATTATACACGGTGCTGTAATCACAATTACGTTCAACCATTTTGGTTGTTCTAGAAACTGGGACAGATTTTAAACACGCGCCCAGCTTATTTAGATGCATCACACACTCACACACATCAGAGGATCGATTGTACCGCCCATTTTTGATCAACAGAGCCTTTGTAGGGCACCTATCGATTCTTTTGGCGTACAATGAAGCCACGTGTTCGGGTGATTAAGTCTTTCAGAGACGTGCGGTCTTTAAGCAGTCACTACGCATGCGTCGTTCGTGTTAATCTTTAATATAGTTTTTAAACTTTAAGGTCTGTTGTGGTTTGTTTTCTTTGTCTGTTAACGCAGTGGTAAGAGCCAGTCTCATTCCGTACCGGCTCGCTCACTGCTCAGTCAGTCTGACTTAAGCGCTCTCGGCGGTAACAGCTGACAGTCGCCCTCGCGTTTGAAACGAGTTGCGTCTGTACGTAAGAACAGCGTTGGTTTACTTCAGAACGTGAAAACACGATTTAAAAATCGAATAAATTAAACATCACTTTTTTTTAAAAAAAAAAAACCATGGCTACTGATGTCTTGGCGGAGAAATTTGAAACAAGACTTCATTTGACTACGAAAACTGTCGGCGAAGACCGAATCAAGAAAGCTAAGGAAAATAACGAAGATGTCGCAGTATTATCCACATTCTTACCATCCCCCGACGATGGTAAAAAGAAAAATACTTTCGAGTGCGCTTTGCAGGAAGGCTGTCTTCTTGGTGACCCCAAAAAAATCATTACAGGTACGAATTTGGACTCCTTTCTTAATCTTTGTGTTCTCTGCAGAAGTTGTGTTGCCTGATGATTCAAGTTACAAGTAAATCGGCCGAAAGAATTTCATTTCGTTCATAGAATTGTCTTTCAGTAACGTAATACGCATTTAATTTATGTGAAAATGTTCAGTTCTTTTTTATATTTCATTAGACTAACTTGTTTTCTGCTTTATTCTGAAATTATCTTACTGATTATCAACTAATTACTTTACTTAGCATGACTGAGGATAAGACATGCTAGAATGAGTATTAACAATTTTAAGCATCTAAATAACATTCAGATACCATGTTCGCCAAGACCACAACTCGTCTCCATGACAACCGTCGGTTGATTAATGTTGTTTAGTTAAATAATCTGTGTCTATTCTAAGAATCGTACGAAATGCAACGAGACATTCTGTGGACAGAATACAGAGTTGCTGATTTTTTATAAGGCAAAGGAATCAAATATTTTGTTTCCTTAACATCGAAATTAAGTAAATTGACAGTCCTAATTGTTCGATACAGCCGTCATTTTATATTTTGACTTAGCCGCGTTCTGTTATCTCATAAAAAGCTTTCGTCCAAAGTCCGACAATTTTTTCTATCATCACCTAAATTTTTTTAAAACAATCTTTCACCCTTTGAAGCCGTAGCTCCTCAAAATAATATTTAAGAATTCAGTTCGTACCGCAAAGAAAACACCACACTTCACCATTACAGAGATCAACTGATTAACGCTGTTTAAGGAAATAATCGCTGTTTATTCTGAGAATCACACGAAACCTATGAGAGTTTATTAACCCGTCTAAATCGTGTTTAAAGATTCAGACCGTACCGCAAAGAAAACACCACACTTCACCATTACGACGATCAACTGATTAACTTCGTTTAAGGAAATAATCGTGGAACACATAAATACAAAATTCAGCTTCAGAACATAATTAATAATTTTAATAATAATAATAATAATAATAATAGACAACATCTTTCCAGAAGCTAAAATGTAATGGGACATATTGACAGTGTTTCTCACTGATTTATATACAGACTGAAAATAGCATATAAACAACTGACGGTGTAATTTCGTACGTTTCTGCTAATAAATCAGTTCAGGGGCGGTAAGTAATTGGATGTGGTCCGTATTGTCCAAATCTGTTCTGTCTGAATGTAAGCACGCATTTTTATTTTATATTTATTTATACTTGTCCAGGAATTAACTACGAGAAGCGTAACTTTGAGGTGTCGGCGTGTGACCTTGAAGCCCCATTAGTCGTAAAAAAGACAGGAGCGCAGATAATGGACGGATATTTTGTCACTAACACAATTATTCTTATCTTACACGTCGCTTGTTAAATTTATCTGGCCGTAGAAGCGTTGGATACCTTACAATCTTTCCAAAGATTTTTATGCCTGACACTTTGAATATTTAAAGTTTCCAGTGGCTGATTGAGACGTATTATCATCACCTGAAGGGAACGGATAAGTCGAATTACCTGGGCACATGGGAGGATAATATTAAAATGGGCCTGTAATATATGGGATGTGCATTGAATTTCAAATGATGCAGCATAAACGTCGGGAAATTCGTTGGCCAGCTGAGCGACTATCGGACAATCAGCAAGGGATCTCCTCCAGAAAATTATATTATTATGAAACGTTGGAGACAGAACGTTCCTGTTCGAAATTGCAAAGCTCGGTGAATAGAGCAGTGATATTAAATAGATTTCAGGCTTTCTAGTGGCAGTTCTTTTTTACACTGACCCTCTGATTCCCCAAGGGTAAAAGTGGGCGGAGCTTAGTTCTCCCACTTGTATTTGCATAGGGGCCTCAGATTACGTGGCGACTTACCTTAGGGCCTCTTAGTCACTGCTATGGCAACACTCGTCTCTTTTTCAGGATGTGAAAACGTTAGAGGTGTAGTCTTGGTTGAAGTTTGCCGACGTTTCAGAGGTCCTTGCTGCTTCCATGATCAGGGCGATAGTCTTGACGATGAAGGCAGCAAGGACCTCTGAAACGTCGGCAAACTTCTACCAGGATAGTGTCACCTTCATAATCCCCGCCCTGAGAACCTGAAATTTCATCTTGTTACACCGAAAGTCATTTTGTTAAAATTAAACTCGTTCACGATTTCCAACGCGAGTTTCTGCTTCAACAGGCGTCTTAATTTATTGTAGACATGCCTAAAAATTCTCTAAAATAAGTTTACGTCAACCTGTTTGTTCTAGACTAAATTCCTTACATTTTACTTAATGTGGAGTAGAAAAGAATTGCCACTTGTCAGCGATGGGTAGGCTGCATAATTTCGAGAGAAAAATTGTATCGCTTCTAGAGAGAGAGAGAGAGAGAGAATTGAAGTGTAGATTTGAAGGAATCAATTTCCATCTGTCACAATCTGAATGCATCAGATCAAATTTTAACCTGTCACGTAAATTCGAGAACTCTTAGTCTGTTTGTTTGTTGAAGCTTCGTGTCTGTAGAGGATGTTTCTCAACATTACGTTACGAAATAACGCAGTAAAAATAGCTTAGCTGTGTGAGGTCATACATCGTGTAAAAAAAACTGTTTAAAATTCCTTTTAAATTCGTGTTTAACTTTTCTGCTGGCCTTAGCGAACTCGCAGTTTAAGGCGCAAATTTATGTGTGCTCGGTTCGAATCCCGCCTAGGGAATGGATGCTTTCTCCTTCGCTACCACGTCTGGCACTGGGAAGTGATTCCGGGGAATGAGCGAATCCTGGAAATTGACAGGATGATCATGTCCTCCAGAGAGGAAAAAATGAAGAATCTACTTTAGAGGACATTGAAGGCCTTTTTCCTTTGTTCGATGAAGTTGTCGCTTGTCGATGGTGGTGTTATTAAATGACGCTCTTTCAGTAGCTCAGACTACATAGTATAGAATGAGAGGACGATAGTGAGTAATGAATTAGAAGGGATGTGGCCTAATTTCAGGTACTATCCCGGCATTTGCTTGAAGGGACTGAGGAAAACCACGAAAACCTCGGTCCAGTGCGCAAAGAACAAAGGCTCGCGACGTGACGGTCACCATTTCGCCTGTAAACGAGGGTACGTGCAGAAGTGACGTACTGCCTCCGCAAATATATCCAGTCGCAATGTGGGCGTGGCCAATTCTTGATTCATAAGCAGCACGCATCTGGCACAAATATCGCCGTGGATTAAGTCGGGCAAGCCCTTAAGGGCACATTTCGTCACGAGCGAAGGCAGACAGACTGCCAGTCCGTTTGGAGCATCGAACGTCTGGAATTCATCTTTTATAACAAGCGAAGTCCGACTTTTATGAAACCCGAAGGACAAGACCCTGACATCGGTTCCTGTCCTGAGCCAGTTGAACCCAATCATAATCCCTTTAAATCCATTTTAGTATTATTCTCCCATCTACGCCTTGGTTTTCGGAGTGGTTTCCTACCTTCAGGCTTCGCCACCAAAATTTTGTACGCTGTTCTCATATCCCTCATGCGCGCTACATGTCCCGCCCATCTAATTCTCGATTTGTTCGTCGTAATAATATTTAATAAAGAGTTCACATTTTGGAGTCCTCATTACACGGTTCATTCATCATTAGCAATGATGATGATGATGATGATTCTCGTGTGGATCACTTGTTACGCAGGTAAAAGCATTTCGCCGACGCCGATGTGGACACGGTGGTGGTCCGTGGTATTTTTCTCGGATGTCGGTAGTTCCTGCTTGTTTACGCAGAGAGCGCTGCTGATTTCTAGATGCGACGATAATTATCCGAGCACTTATGCTAAGTAGCGAGTTGGTGCCTTGTGCTACTTTCTGAACGAGCCGCTCTTAAGTTATCGCTACAAATTTTCGCCCCACGTGAATACAGGGTGTTCTAAAAGTCTATATAGCCGCTACGTAGTTCGTGCAGAGATTGACAACATGGTTGTTTTTCGTGTTGGTAGCAAGGGTTTTGTTATTACAAGAAAAAGGATATAGTTTGGAATACATTTTTGTAAATGAATAAAAATATAAGTAAATGTATTTTGTACTGTATAGAAACCTTTTGAACACCCTGTGTATTAAATGTATTAAAATAAAGTTTAAAAGTTTATGTCGATCATCCGGGATGCAACACCGTTCTTGCTTTTAAGTGGACACCAACGTTTCGGCGAAGCAAATTTCCTCCATCTTCAGGGATGATGACCCGTCTCGCTGGTCGCAGTTGATTGTCATATTGACTGCCCTGTCGGAACCCTAGATTGTTGGCTGACGCGAAGGGATTTTGTCACTCGATTTGTTGCATTAATTTCGTCCTCAGTGCTGTGTGCTTTTCGGATGTCTGTTTGGTTGCATGGCTTTATTGCCTGCACTGTACACACTTATAACTGCGTTCGTAACAGAAATACAGTTGATGTCACCGCGTGGACGTGTATAGGCGGCGGGTGCCATACGTCCCAGGGGCCGGCTCTTCGTAACATTGTCCACGATTCACAGATGATGGTTATGAACCTTCTGACACCACATTCATCAGTGGTAACTATGTGTACCACCTGCTTTAACATCCAGTAACTGCATTTTGTATGTATGTTTTGCTTTTATTATGATTCTCGCTATAAGAGGCGATTATTTTGGAGACGCGCGGTGTTTTCTTTGAGGTACGGACTCGACTTTTTTTTAATACTGATTACTACAAGCTTCTCATGAAACCTTCCCGATCTGAGTTCATCAAAATTACATTCTCGCTGTGCAGTTGCCAAGTGCCATTTGCCATAAAGGCATGTACAATGCGTTGTCGACTAGTTAACAACCTCACTGCTGTATGCCAGTGATGCGTCTGACCTTGACACCAAACTGTGTACTTTTAAAAGTAAAAATTATCAGATTAAGGTCGGTTTGTGGTTCAGTTAACGAGACGAATGAGAACAGATGTGATCTGCTGCCTGGTACGAACACGCGAACTGCCAGTCCTTCACACAGTTTGTCAGGTTCTGGGAAAGGAATGAAGTTTGACAAGAAATAAAAAAAACAGTGCCCCCCCCCCCTTACATAGGCGTAGGATACCGTACAGGCAATCATTGTTCTTCTGCAGGTGTAAAAGTATTTTTCTGACGGGGATGATTAGATACACGAAAGGTAGCAAATTTAGAGTCTTCGATGACGAGGAAAAAACGTGTTTTCAAAAGATTACGTCTTCTGCGACACTGCGTCGCGTAGTATCCACCAGAGTCCTTGCGACGGAGGCAACAAGCACCTCTGAAACGTCGGCAAACTTTACCATATCACACGGCTCGTCTTCGGCTGTTTGGAACGTCCCAAACTACGACGAAATGTTGGTGTTAAACGCGATAATTAATGCGCGCGCTGCCTGGCATTTGTTTGTCCGGCCGGTCAGGCAGGTAACATTGCGATGATGTCATCACCACAATCGTCTGGCGAGACGGAGAGAGCCCGGTCTGCAGAGACAGGTCATCCATCCGTCTTCAGCGAAATGCCACTCTCCGACGTGTTTCTGCGCCCAAAATACACCACTGATATGTTCGTGCATGCGTCGGGAGGTTATCATTTTAACCTTTGAACCACAATGAATGAGAGTTGAGCATAAGGTGGAAAAGTCCTGTGAGAGAGAGAGGCAGTGCCCGTTCGTCTTTCTGGTAAAGGTACATTGAACAGTAGGAAGGCTTTTAGAAGTTGAGCAATTAGAGAAATTGAGCAGACACTTATCTACGGTCGGAATTTTTATATTTTAATTGGCAGGGTGGCATTTAGTGCAATTTTGATGTCGACAAGGGGGAACCAATTTAGGGAGGAACTTTGAGGCATGGAGTCCGACGTAGTTGAAGATCAACTGGTTAACGCTGATTAAGGAAATAATCGCTGTTTACAGTGAGAATCATAATTCGTCTGATTAATATTTAAGAATTCAGTCCGTACCGCGAAGAAAACACAACGCCTCACAATTACAAAGATCAACCGGTTAACGCTGTTTAAGGAAATAATCGCTGTTTACAGTGAGAATCATAATTCGTCTGATTAATATTTAAGAATTCAGTCCGTACCGCGAAGAAAACACAACGCCTCACAATTACAAAGATCAACCGGTTAACGCTGTTTAAGGAAATAATCGCTGTTTACAGTGAGAATCATAATTCGTCTGATTAATATTTAAGAATTCAGTCCGTACCGCGAAGAAAACACAACGCCTCACAATTACAAAGATCAACCGGTTAACGCTGTTTAAGGAAATAATCGCTGTTTACACTGAGAATCATAGTTCGTCTGATTAATATTAAAGAATTCAGACCGTACCGCGAAGAAAACAACGCACCTCACCATTACAAAGATCAACTGGTTAACGTTGTTTAAGGAAATAACCCTTGTTTACATTGAGAATCATATCAAATACAAAATCATTTAATAAGGTTCTGTACACAGTGCAGATATTAAGGGCTTCTTTGTGAAGCCCTTATTGAACTTCGACCTGAATTCCGGTGTTTGACTCAACATGCTTTGAAATAATTAAGAATGGCTGACTCTGTGTGCGCGTGATGTGGATTTTTCGAAATGTTACGACAAATTTTACCTGAAATAGTTGCGTATTAATACGCTTTTCAATTCCTCTCTGTCCTCAGCCATGTTGAAATATTTGTCGTATTTCTCAACACATTCGATTGTTTACAATATGGCGTCTTGACTTACGTAATGCAACGGTAACTATATTTACCTGTCGTTTATGAATTACTTACTTTTATGTTTACATATTTCGTGACTTAGTGGAGTGTAACAGAGTTCAGAAAAGCCAAGCCTTAAGACGGCAGAGGGGAAAAGTGTAGGCCTAATGCAAAAAAAAAAAAAAAAAAAAAAAATCGACATTTTTCTTGAGCGAAGTGTATCTTAGTTGGGATTCGAACCCGAGCACGAAACTATATAAAATTACGTAAACAAGAGTCCGTTCTTCTAAGTGATAATGTCCGATGTTCTCCAGAATTCAGTTTGACGAAGCTCCTGGTTTCCAGTCGGGTTCCTCCAAGTAGCTTTTTAAACGTGGGGAGTGCAGTTCATTAGCCAATTAGCGTTAAGTTTCGCAGTCGTCTGTGTCGGTAAGTGCCTTGTACTGTAAAAATACCTACAGCAACAAGGCAACGTATTTTGTTACATTTTGATGAAGTGCCAGATGTCACATTGATGATCTGTCGCAGAAAACTACGATATTCTTCCTCTGGATTGTACGTAGAGACCAGCGTTTCGGAGAAACATACTGCTTCCCTCTTCAGGACTGAAGTCACTTTTGTAACCGATACGTATCGTAGCCAAGTATGTCTTCGACATATCGATATTTCGATATATCTTAAGGATATCTACTTACACAGAATTTATGGGATTATATTAAAATGTATCATATGTTTCCCTGAAGGTCGTCTACTTAATATTTACGAATTCAGTCCGTACCGCAAAGTAAACACTCCACTATTTCAAATATGAACTTTCTAATTCTGTGTGCAGTGAGAATCATATGAAATACGTTGATAACAAGACGAAAGAACGGACGTACAGTCTTTAAATATGTACAGAATGGTAGAAAGAAGTTTTAACTTCTCGTTTCAACATGAACTCTCTGCACCTGCTATGACGTCCTTCGTCAGGACGTATAATACAGCCATAAATATTTCTGCGTTCGTGTTGAGTTTCTGTCTTACAATTAGAGTAAATAATTCCTTGTAATGTGTATAATGTTCAGCACCTTTGTTTTTTTTTTATTTGCGTGTCGTGACGTATAAAACTGGTTTCTCTTCATACCCGAAGGCTCCCCCCCGTTGGCAGACAAGCTTGTCTCTTACTCACCAGCGGAGTGCAAGACTTATAAGGTTATAGCTGGCTTGTGACGTCATGACAACCTACCTACGGCATCGTGGGCTAACGTACTTGGTGGTACTTTTGAAGTGTCTTAAATTAAAATAGAAATCGTTCAGAAGTACCTGCTCTCAGATACGAGGAAGCAGTTTTAGTATTTGGTGATCTGACATGCATTTTTCTTAATAATCTTTTGTTATTCCGAACGTGTGTCTATCTTCCACTAAAATGATGAATTTAGTGATTAATTGTGCAATTTTCTTACATTTTATGTAAGATTTACATTTGGGGGAGGGCTTTGACGAGATCACGAGTAGGGTTAAGATTCTGATCTTTAATATTATCTACAATCTTAGCCACTTTCCATGTCTGGCGCTTGGACTCACGTGATACTCAATGCATGTATCTGAGCCCTTGAGAATCTAGTAGTACGCTTAGCTAGTAACATTCCTCGCCTTTTATGGAGCCATAAGGTAACAATATCCCGTTACCGGTCCTCGTTCAGAGCCAGATGAATCCAGTCAACACCCTCTGATTTTGCTTCCCTAAGATCCATTTTAATATTGTATTCCTCCTTACAGCCAGATCTTCCGAATGACGTCAGACCCCAGAATACCACAATAAAAAATTTTACGATTATAAAAATTCTAAAATATGTTTCAGTATCTTGTTAGACTGGACGTTAATTGTTATATTTGAAGGCGTTGGTTGAAAATAATTTATTGTTGTTTTCAGTTAAATCAAGATCCACAATTTTTTCCCGTTGTTTTGTAAATGACAAACGTTGAATGTTTGTAAATACATCGAAAATGGTATTTTTAAAATTTTATTCCATTTATAGAAGGAATGGTTGTGTTGCCTACCTTATAAGGAAATGGAATGAACTTTTACACGTATGGGTTAGTATAAATGTTTGCATTCGTATGCATATTTAAATACTTGTATTGGACGTTAGGTGTCTAAAAACCTGTTGTGCAAACGTCTTGCACGATGTGAGAAAATAGTACTAATATGGCCTAGAATATGCAAATTTTCTCAATAAATGAGGCAAGGACTGCCTCGATGCATCGCGTTTGTGTGAAATCCTTTTGTTTACGATATTCCTGTGATGAACTGATTCTACCTTCAGATGATGGTTTAAATTCATTAGCGATTTACGTTCGGTATATGTATAACTTCGTTTTATTAAAGCAATTAACCCGTTAAAATCTAGTGGTAATTATATTTACCACCTAATTTAAACAATCAGTAACTCAGAATTTTGGCCCACAGAATGTATTTATGTGTTTCGTATGATTCTCAGAATAAACAGCGATTATTTCCTTAAACAGCGTTAACCAGTTGATCTTCGTAATGGTAAAGTGTGGTGTTTTCTTCGCGGTACGGACTGAATTCTTTAATATTAATCAGACGAACTATGATTCTCAGTGTAAACAGCGATTATTTCCTTAAACAGCGTTAACCAGTTGATCTTTGTAATGGTGAAGTGCGGTGTTTTCTTCGCGGTACGGTCTGAATTCTTAAATATTATTTAGACGGGTTAATAGACTCTCATTATGTGTTTCGTATGATTCTCAGGAGAAGCAGAGATTATTTTGCTAAACAGCGTTAGCTACTTCGTTGTTGTCATGGAGACTCTTTGGGTAATAGACGATCTTCGTGTTTTTTTGACCGTTACAACGAGACGGGGCCTGAATGTGAAACAATATAATTCATGGTAGTGAAATTCGGACAGAAACATTTAATTGTCGGTCATACACGCGAGGCCATTGTCGATAAACTACTCTCAGCTTGTCCTAAGAAGCACCTCCATTATCGCTGGCAGGTTACCTCCACATCGCGTGTTCGAATGACTGGCAGTTCTTTGCACCTGGCACGAGGCTGCATTGCAATTATTAATCCGCAAATTGAACCCGGTTCCTGGCAGAGCTGTGAAACTTTGTGGGAAACCTAACCTGTCGTCAGTTCCACCAAGGTTCAGAGCAGTGTAATATGCATTTATCACGTTTAGATTTATTTTTTTGTTGCAAATCGATAAAATAGTCTTACTTGGCAAATACATCGTCGTGTGGTACCTCATCTATGCTAATAATTATTAAATGATAATATGTAAAGATCGTAATCACCAATTTGTGTGACGTATTCCTTATAAGGCCTGTATCAGTCTGATGATACTGACAGATCTTATGATATGCCCACAATTGGACACATTTCGGATTTTAAATTATAATTTGTTTTTATATTTTGACATAGAATGTGATAATGTTTATAGTGTTAAAAATAAATTTGACCGGGCATTCAACAAAAAAAGAATCCATATCCTTTTTGAATGAATATTTGGCTCGTAATGCCATACTGGATCCTTGTTTGTGTCTGAGAGTAACATCTGATCTGGCAGATAATCGGGAAGTATTTAACTGTCTACGTAGGTGACATAATCCTAACAAATTATCATTCTTTACTTATAACAGCGATTAAACGTAAAACATTAACACAGCTGTTTCGGACACAACCTCCCATGTAAGTAGTCCTCACGCGGAGTAATTTGACAGTGTCATGAGTCATCGTTCTACTGTTAGTGTTTACGAATCGACTGCTCAACTACGCCGAAAAGCCTACACAAGGCCACTCACAAGAGTTGTCAGCAATGACGTGTACACAGTGGGCCAGGATCCAGGAATTTTCGATAAATTCCTTAATGTATTGGGTACAGCCACCCGGATCGCCTGTCCTCGCCTTTTCATGTACTCGGACGGTCGTGTGTTTAGCACACGGGTCCATCACCAAAGCATCTCGGTCCAGATTAATCATAATACGCCAATACATCCCATAAAACCCCAAATCCACTTTTAAACTTTAATTTTTGTTAGTCGCCTTGGAGATGTGTGACATTTGTCTGAAAAAAAACTGTTGTGTTGTTTGTACAATAGGCACAAAGAAGATGGAGTACAAGACTCGTCAGTGGCACGAGAAGTGCTTCTGCTGCTGTGTGTGCAAAACTGCCATAGGCACCAAGAGTTTCATCCCTCGCGAGCAAGAGATTTACTGTGCCACCTGCTACGAGGAGAAGTTTGCTACCCGCTGTGTCAAGTGCAACAAGGTGGGCAGTCTTTTGTTTCTTTTTCATTAGGTACGTAGGATACCCGTTGAGCATCTGCGGGTACCAAGTCACAGTGGCCGTACTCCGTCGTTTTCATTAGTTAACTTGGTAAAATCGTACGTATTCTAATTGGGCCCACCCAGCCTCCTCTACAAATGCGTACCGGGGGTAAAGCCGGCCGGGGCGTGATGCTGACCACTCACCCCCATCTATTGCCGAGATCAATAATGAGTAGGAGCTATACCACCTCTCCCCCCAAGCGCCTACATGGCGTATAGTGGGAAAGCTTTACTTATTCTAATTGGGGAGAGGAAAAAATACTTACCTGGAGAATAGATTGGGTGTGATTTCCTAACTTGTTCTTAAACATTTAAAACAATAAAAGCTCTTTCTGGCTGTGCGTGGGTGTACAAGGTTTTAAGCCATAAATTCTTATTTTAATTATCCTTCATAACTTTTATAATTCTCTTAGTACGTGCTGAACTAACAAACAAACTTCTTGGATTCTGCGTCCCGTAAACACATCGTGACTGTGGATCCAGTATTTTAATTTCTAATCTTACGGCTGACGGTGGAAGGCATCGGCACGTAAGTTCTCGCCTGTTTTCGGGGTCATTGTTTGTTTGTTTGTTGGATGATTACAGATAATCACAAGCGGAGGTGTCACTTACAAGAACGAGCCGTGGCATCGCGAGTGCTTCACGTGCACACACTGCAATACGTCACTGGCCGGTCAGCGCTTCACTTCGCGCGACGAGAAGCCATATTGCGCCGAATGCTTCGGGGAACTCTTTGCCAAGCGGTGCACCGCCTGCTCCAAGCCCATCACAGGTACGACGGACATGTTTCTGTATTTTTATTTGTAGTGTTCTGTCTGAGGACAGGTCCATATGAACAGGATCCTTCCATCCTTTTCTCGGACTGGGACCTGTTCATATACGTTCTTGGCAGATGATCCAGAAGTGGTTTGCCATTGCCTTCTTCTGTGTGTGAATGGAGTAATTGTTGGGATGCCACGGAGAAACCGGGGAAGCCCCCGGAGGAAAACTCCGTGTTGCCTAGACCACGGCCTTGCCCAACACAAGTTATAAATTCGGGCGCCGCCGGGAATCGAACCCGAGACCCCAGGATTACAAGGCCAGCGTTCCAAGTGATCGTGATTGCTTATAATGTTCTGGTTCCTCAAAGTTGTGACGTACAAGAATTTCATTCTTCTATTCTCATTTACGCAAATTTGGTACAGAATTATCTCTGAGGTTGATTATTAATTGATCGCTTTTGCAGGTATCGGAGGGACAAGATTTATCTCCTTTGAAGACCGCCACTGGCATAATGATTGTTTCATCTGCGCTACCTGCAAGACGTCTCTGGTCGGACGAGGGTTCATCACTGATGCCGATGACATCATCTGTCCCGAATGTGCCAAGCAGAAGCTGATGTGAACGGCAGATCATCTCTGAAGTAGTTGCATCTGGTTAACACGAAGAAATATAATAACAGATTTACTTAATTTCTTTAAAGGAAAATTACCACACTATGAGTAATTAAGCATTTTTTTTGCTATTTATATATTATGCACTGCTACTGATCATATTTTAGGAACAATATTACCAGCAGAATTATAGATAAAATAAATATATTTTTTAAAAAATATGAGACGAATTATACGTAATATGAAGGAAATAATAAAAGTACGCTGGAAGATTTACGTAGGTACGCCATCAGAATAATTTCTTTTCATACGCCATAACAGCGGGTCTCATTTTTTTTTTTTTTGCCTAATTAGTGGTTATTATGAATTAGTAAGCTTTTAACCAATTTGCCATACTGACAACATTAGTTACGATGAATATTTTACTTAATTTTTAGGAATGAAATTTTATGGGCAAACAAAATTTGTCACCATTTACGAAATAATTGTTATATATATATAGGTTATCTTGTGGATATGATTTTTTTTTTATGATAAGGGAAATGATCCAGGTCGTTAATTCTTGATGACAAAGATCGAACACAAAAATTTGTACGTAATTTTTGGATATCTGAAATAATTCTTTTGTACAAAGATGTTTTCTTTGGGGGGAAGATAAAGTTACGTAATCGACAGTAACGCATGCAAAATGTCGGATAACGCAGTTTAAAACTGGATGTGGTGAATTCTGTTACATTTTTTTTTCTTTTCAATATAAATGAATGAATAGAATAAAAAAATATGAGATATTTGTGTGCATAATACATTTGATGTATGCTGTTATGCTTTTTATATTATATATAAGGTATTTGGAGGAGTTATTCATCACTTGCCTTAAACTTTTTCATTATCAAATTGCGGCTATTCCATTCCAAGATGGCGCGTCGTTCGTAACAAACCGTGGAACTGCACACAATCAACACAATTTATGTGTACGAGTTAGAGCTTGGAAATGTAAAAGAAATGTATTAGGACAAAATGTATTTTCTTAGTTTCCGAGAATGCAAATATATTCTGAGAGCTTGGAAATTTAAAAGAAATGTATTAGGACAAAATGTATTTTCTTAGTTTCCGAGAATGCAAATATATTCTGAGAGCTTGGAAATTTAAAAGAAATGTATTAGGACAAAATGTATTTTCTTAGTTTCCGAGAATGCAAATATATTCTGAGAGCTTGGAAATTTAAAAGAAATGTATTAGGACAAAATGTATTTTCTTAGTTTCCGAGAATGCAAATATATTCTGAGAGCTTGGAAATTTAAAAGAAATGTATTAGGACAAAATGTATTTTCTTAGTTTCCGAGAATGCAAATATATTCTGAGAGCTTGGAAATTTAAAAGAAATGTATTAGGACAAAATGTATTTTCTTAGTTTCCGAGAATGCAAATATATTCTGAGAGCTTGGAAATTTAAAAGAAATGTATTAGGACAAAATGTATTTTCTTAGTTTCCGAGAATGCAAATATATTCTGAGAGCTTGGAAATTTAAAAGAAATGTATTAGGACAAAATGTATTTTCTTAGTTTCCGAGAATGCAAATATATTCTGAGAGCTTGGAAATTTAAAAGAAATGTATTAGGACAAAATGTATTTTCTTAGTTTCCGAGAATGCAAATATATTCTGAGAGCTTGGAAATTTAAAAGAAATGTATTAGGACAAAATGTATTTTCTTAGTTTCCAAGAATGCAAATATATTCTGAGAGCTTGGAAATTTAAAAGAAATGTATTAGGACAAAATGTATTTTCTTAGTTTCCGAGAATGCAAATATATTCTGAGAGCTTGGAAATTTAAAAGAAATGTATTAGGACAAAATGTATTTTCTTTGTTTCTGAGAATGCATATATATATTCTGATTGGGGAAGCAGGGTGCAAACAAATGAGGTTATAAATTGTGATATCTACCATTAAAAATAAATGGGACGATAGATAAATAAGGAGTGGAAGAGCTTTGTAAAGATATATTGCATTAAAATATAAACGAACCGTCGTGGCCGTTGCTTGAACACTTAGAACACTATCAGAATCACACACAAACATACACACGTGTACATACATGCGCACATACACAAACACATCTGACAAATTTTTACTTTACAAATAAACATAATTAATGAAACATTTTATATGTGATAATAAATATAGTTATTTTATTTGGATGAGGTGGCCTTAACTCGCGGTATTCTTGCAGTTTTGAATTTTTGACACCCATATCATCAGACAAAAGATTATAATGGGTTAATAATATTTTAATAAAACATCCGTCCCATGGTTCTACAGCTTCGTGCGCAGTGTCAAAAAACAAAGCTGCATATTTCCGTATTGTAACGTTTATTCGAGCACTTCGTCATGCACTAAATGGATGATATCATAGAAGTGACTTCCTTTTGACATTTTACTGTCCAAATACCAAGAAGAAAAGAAAAATCTACATATATTGTGCTGCATCAGTTTCCTGATATATCTATTGTTTGCTTTCACATGTCGTCATAGGCCATTATAGGTTTTTTTTAGGTTAGATCCATGTGTACGCATTTATTTGTATAGACGAGATAATGTTTTTGTGGTGATGTGTAACAAAAATTGAAGTGTGAACAAAAAATGTTATTATCTAAGGGTGCTATGTCATTTGGGTGTAGGAAAGTGTTGGCAAAATTTTAACCACGTTACTTTTTACTATAGGACGATAATCATTTCTCACAATTTGTTGCAAATAATAATGTGTTGCTTTGTATATGACTATCTAGTCAGGTTGGCCACACTGATGTTCACAGAGGATTGTTTGACTGGCATATGCTGTCGCATATTACTGCTTTGTTATCTTTCTCTTAACTTCTTAGAGTTGCTTTCTAACATACGAGGTATATATCTAGTTCTCGTTTCATGTTACGCTATTTTATGAATATATAATAAAAACTGTATATTCTGTTCATACACATCATATTAATAAAGAAATGCAATTCAGTATAAAGTAATGCCTTCATCCCCAACACAGGGAAATTACATTTCCACTGTAAGCCTCATTGATATTCTGTTTGGCAACTTTTTTTATTCACCTCACAGAACGCTGCTGTTATTCATCTGGGCACTAATGGTGTGCCGGTGGTGGATGGCAGTCTTTATATACTTTACAAACTATTGGCTATGTGTCGTGGTTCATGCACAGTCTGGTTTGCCGTGTGCTGTTGTAGAATGTTGCTACTGTCAGAACCACGCCAGAGTTAGAATCCAACTGGTGGGCCTGTAAAAGGAGGCTTCGAATCCCCTTTCTACATGATCGTTAAAACAGCAACATTTTGTCCGAAGCCGTAGAAGCAATTTGAATATGTTGAAATTGAGTTTTATATGAATGTTATAAAAAGGAACAGCTTGACCATTACTTTGGACATTGTACAGCCTCCTTGTTATATGTTGAACACCATTCTTATTGAGTACAAGTTGAGACTTTCATGAAGGTGCCTGTTTTCTGGGTTCTAACACCATGTTGCCTGGTAGGAGTTCAACATTCCAGATGTTCTTGCTGCCCCCATCATCAGGACAATTGGTATTGTCAATGTAAGAGTTTATGTGTCAGTGTTATATAGTTACATCTGGTTTAAAATGAGTGTTATATAGTTACATGTTGAACTGGTTTAAAATAAATTTCAGGTATATTTCTCTTTTACCATTTTTCAAAATTAGGTGTTTTGGTTGGTGAGACTGCAGCACTTGTACGGAAAATGTGAGTTCATCTCGATGTGCCACTTTGGATTGTGGGTAAGGTGATACAAATTTTTAAATTCGTTTGAAATCTTGTTGTAGTGAAAATAGTGATTAAAAGAAGAAAACTCAACATAAACACCCTAAAATAGTTCAATTATTGTAAATGGGTGTACTTGCATACAAATAACGTGAGAATATCAGAAATGTTGGATACGTCGAAGGTTGGTATAAGCTGTTACAGTACACGTCAAAACTAGAAATGGACGTGTTACGTTAGGCCCAGAAAGGCTGCTTCACGTGAATATAATGTTTTATAAGGATTTGTGGGCAGACACAATTGAGTGGAATAGGGCTTGGTGTGTGGTTAGTTTCCCAAAAGTTCTAAATGTTGCGTCCTGTACTGTATCATGTTGGTAATTGGGAAGTTTCAAGACTTAGGTTATGTTTGGACAGTTGTACCATTACGGCGTTGAGCGGAAAGTGTGCTTTTGCGTAAATTATAATATTAGTGGCATTATTTTCAAGATATAATAATTATGATTAGTATTTAACATTAGTGTTATTGTTTTAAAGACACAGTAATCAAAATTGATATAAACCTTCATACCCGAATTACCTTATATTACTTAGTTCTACCAGATCCTTCACAGAGTTCCCCCTAACCAATTTTTGAAAGATATTAAGTTAGGTTTAGCAATTCTTAATGTACACAACATAAAACGTTCGTTAAGTAAGATTTTGTTCTGGAATTTAAGAGCCCTATCCTTTTGCATTATTGCCATATAAATGTGTGCTATTTTGATTTCAATATGCATAGCAGAGCTAAGATTTTGCCATATTTATAGATACAGATTCATACCATAGAAATATTAGTAAGCAGGTTGTGGAACAGGTCAGAGCTTATTGCTCTGATTGTAATGATCAGTTTTCCCTGCAAAATAAAAATATTGTGCTTGATTTTGAAGATACAAATTAGATTTTAAATTGTATTTCCTTAATAGGTATTAATCTAGTTATTCTTTAAGAAGCTGGGTTAATGTGACCTTCAGACACAAGGAAAAGAAAAGTTTTATGTCCCTAGTGTAGCATTTGAAAGCAGGAAATTAATTCTGTTTTACTTTTATTCTATGTATGATCACTTTAAATCAGACTGCTTTTTCTTACAGAAAATATTAATATTTTCTGAAATGGATAGTGCCTCAACTTCAGTGGGATAAACCATTTGTGTACACTTTTAGTTGAATATTTACCTGCAACCAACAACACACAAGGTCACCAGTATTAAAAATATTACCAGTTTTTATCCCACAAACTGGTAAATGTGAGCTGACTGTTCCAAGTTGTCTACGGGGCCTAGTGTTTGGCTTCCACGTCTGTGTTTGTTTATCAACCTCGCACATTCTCCAGGTTTGGCAGTGATGCTTATTCTTACATTTTATTCAATTCTAACAGTTCGTACATCATCACATGTGAAATCTATGGTGAAACAATTCAGTGTTATCTCATCACACATATATTTTAATTAATTTTGACATGTATTCAGTACAGTTTGAATTCTGAGGTGATACTTATATCGTCGTTTGATTGATTCAGAAACCAAAAACAGAGATTTTGCACAATGGCTCAACCGATAGACGCAGAACTTGTAGACGGTACATTGTCTCCGACCTGGAAACGTCCAGATGAAGTTATGAAACTTCATAGATTGAAGCAGAAGAAAAAAGCATTACAGGCTCGAATGAACAAGCCCGATTTACCACAGAACGCGGCGAGAAGTTTTTTTAATGTTGGGAGTGAAGTGGTGTCTGAAAAGAGGAAAAACCCTTTCAGGTAAATTCATGGTTACTAATAAAGTTAAGATTTGAGGTTCTCACAAGTGATCGTCTTAAGATATGTGGCAATTATTGTTATGTTATGTCACTGCCGTGCTTTTTACTTTTGTCTCGTAGTTACATGTTTCAGTTTCTTCAGATTGTACCAAGTGTGAGAATCACGTACTTGTGAGGTACCGGTAATATTTAATGATTTTTGTAGGTGCCAGCAGGAAAAGAGAGCAAGAAATGATGAAGTGCGGACTGTCAGATGCGGTGAGCTGGAGTTATCATCGGACAACACTCTGTTCCACTTGCTCAACGTGGACACGAGTGCACGGTCAAAGACTGAGAATTTACAGACTTCATTCACAAGTGCGTTAAGTCAGCTTTCTGGAAACAGTAATGAGGTAACTGTTAATTATGGTACGCTTAGATTTAATTCAAAAAGGTTCTCAGCAAATCGAAATAGAATATGATTCATATTTTCTGATTAAATGGTGTACATTAACACCAACAAACTAAATTTACAATGCAGTGAAGGAACATACTGCCTCTATCTTCAAGGTGCCCTGAAGTTTGATATTTCCTTGTGTGACATCTCTATCATGTAATATCTTTTCTTATCCTTAGGTTAGTCACGTTGAAAAGGACAAGAGTCCGATGGGTGAAGCATACATCCCGATAGATTGGTCGCTGAAAACAAAGGTGCGGTTCATGTCCCGAAAACCCTTCGCTTGGAACCAGAAGCTGCGTACATGTGAAGAAGCTTCAGGAATTACGGGGTTTGTGATATTTGCTTCTGCCATGGTCGGAAATGATAACTTGCTTCGGTGTTAAGGTTGCGTTAAAATCGCGGAGCTTTGTTATGAGTTATTTCTGTTTTATGTCGTCGCATATTACATCTTTGGTTTTGACCAGAATGGTTATTCAAAAGATATTGAACATAATCTCAAGAAATGCACAAATGTTGAAATTAGATGATACTAGGCACATCGATAGAGACATTACACTGTTTGAGCCTTTATGAAGTTGATTTTGTTCCAGTTTTGTGCGTTGTTTGAACATTGGGCTGGATTCAGGAAAGGACCCTCATAATTCTCACACTCTTGACACAAGTCCTAACGCTCATTTCCATCAGTGTTGTCTTGTGTGGCAACATCCGGCACTGCCTTGGATCGAGCTGTTTCCTCGTTCAGCGGCTCGTCTGAGTTCTGGAGCCAACAGTATAATATTGTCATCTCAGAATCTTAAAGATAGTCTACAACGAGAGTGGAGAGAAAGCTTTCGTTCTCTGTTTCAAGTAAGGAGATATTGTCATTTATGTAACAGAGTTAATGCTAGTTTGAAATTTTTATTTACCTTCTTCTACGATTTGCTTTTCGCAGTCCAGCTTCACCTCTTTGTATTAACCCAAAATCTGTGATTGGTTTGCCAGGCCTGACGTAGTTTAGGATACTCCACTTTTGTCGTACTTTCAGTTTGTACAACAGTGCCCTCACTGTATTTTACGTTACAGCTAACGCGTGCTCGGCAGTGCCCATATTTCTACGTTTGCGCCAATACTTTCACTTGTCTCTTCCGAGCTGCAGGCATTCTTGGTTTCACGGATATCCACGCTCTTCTAACTCCTACCACAAGAGGCTTTCGGCAGATGCTGAAGGAGGAAGGTAATTTTACTTTTACACTTTTGAGTTTCACTTAGAGTAAAATTATAGTTCTTATCAGAGTCTAGATATTCAGAATGTTGTGAAGTCTTCACTACTAACGCAAAGTGTATTCATCATCCGGGTATGAAATATACCATAATTTCCATAAACCAGTTGGTCTTTGTAATGGAAACAGGTTGTGTTCCCTTTGAGGTATGGACCGGATCTCTAATATTATTTAGATCGGGTTCAGTTTAAAACTTAACGTGCCAGACCACTGGCTAAAACTCAGTTCGCATCTGGTCAACTTGATCAAGGTTTTCTGTGGTTTTCCTCAGTCCTTTTGCAAATGTTGAGTTGGTACAAAATTTCATGTCAAATAATGATGACTGATATTGTAATAACTTCATAATTGAAACTTGTGCGTTAGCATGAACTGGAGTACGCATGGTATTAAGACCTTAGAGGTCTTATCCTTTGGAACCGTAAAAGCATCATTCTAGTAGCGAGTGTTTTTAATACTCGTCACACTTACAGATGTGCTGTACGCCATGCCGCTCAGAAAATCAACGCGGTCGTTCAAGCGACTGTCTTCCGATAGTGCAAGTGATACTGGGTACGAAACACTGGATTCTGTAGTTGATGATCAATCACAGACGCACAGTACTGGTACGTCACAGTTTGCTGATGAATTGATAGATGAAGATGAGTCAACAGATGAGTGGCTGGAAAGCATGGGCGTAGCAGCCGAAGAAATTCGCAGAATCAGCTCTAAACAGGTAATGAAGAAATGTCTTTCTCTAACAAATACATGGGGAATCAATTTTATAAGTAACTCTTTAAAGCCTAAAATTGTAGAAGAACGCCTCACTGAACTACTTCTTCTATGGCTCTCCGGTCCGTATTCGGTCCACGGTCTTCTCAATTCTCGTCTTCCATTCGGTCCTCTGTTAGGTCCGTCTGATCGAGGTTTCGAAACATCTTCCTTTTTACGGTGCAAGGTTATTAGCCTTGTGACCAACCCCCAACCTGGAGGACCAGAGTACCTGTCTTAGTCTGACCTCTCCCCCTCGACCAATCTGGCTAGGGAGGCCCTACCAGTAGCTCTTGGGATCACTGAGGTACTCGAGTCCCACCACCACAAGGTGCCTCATTGAACGGCTGTATAAACCTACGGACAACTTCACAGTCAAGTTGTTAGTACTCGTGCTTTGTATTTGGCAGGTCCCAGGTTCAAATCTTGGCTTGAAGTATTTTTGTGGTTTTACTCAGTCTCTTTAGGCAATATACAGGGGTAGTACCATAAATTAGGATTCAACTGTTTCCTGCCAAATCCTTTCCAATTTATTATTTGCTGTCATCGTATCATTCAGTGCCATATAGTCTGAGCTACTGAAACTGTCATTAAATAAATTAAAAATAAAAATTCTCATAGAAAAAAGTGGCGATTAAGGGAGTGTCATGTGTGATATTTTGCATTTGCGGTGACTAAGTCCAGTGATGTCTTCTTGGGCAGTCGGCTGCATCGGGTGGTTGCTAATACCAACATTTCGACAACCTTGTTGGGTACTCATCAAGGATCAGATGTCTGCAAATCCCAGGAAGCCCGTTATGTGTGTGTATATATATATATGTGTGGGACCACAAGACACAGCTGATTGCCCAAGCAGACTTCGCTGAAGAGCGTTGCAGTTAAAGGACAATCTACTATAATATTGTTTCCCAGAAGTTACGTACATCGTCAGCGTATTGAATATTGAATGGTGATACAGGGTGAAAAGTCTGCAGTGTGTATTGATGTGTATATATTTCTTCAAGTCAAAGATTGAGAAGGACAAGGAGAAGGAAGTGGATCGAACTCCGGAATCCCTCGTTTACGTTGAAGGCGTCGAGGCACAGGCTCTGTTCAATTGCTTGATGAACTGCAAGTCTTCAACTGCAACGACTGGTCCATTGGCAGGTGTCCCTCCTACTTTAATGGCTCCTGTTGCTTTTCATGGGGCCACCTTGAAGTCGCTGAAGGTATGCACTACATTTGATGTTTATAGAAATGGCAAGAAATTCTTTACCAAAGAATTTTTTTTTGTACTTTTATCAGGATACTCCCATTGCCGGGCTCTTATGAACATGTTTTTGTTCGTTTAATTTATCGTGGCACCTTGTAAAATGGTGCTAGAGGGAATGGTCATTGGTATGGCACACTCTGTGCATTATTCTCTAAAGGTTGATTCATTATACTGGCATAGATCTGTATGTTATTAAGCGTTACATTCGGGGACAAAGTAAATCGCTAGCGAGTTTGTAACTGGAGTTACGTTATTAATTTATTTTTAGGTTCGGCAGAGTGTTGTCAAGGTTGACATGGAGAAATATCATTCGATGGAACTCCGTGGTCCGATCTTGCCTCACGCTGTTCAAAACCTGTGTGGCTTGCTGGAGCAGTCATCAGATGAATTCTCTGCAGCGTTCGCTAATTTGGAGTCTACTCGACCGTTCTCGCTCGTAACTAATGTTCCTATCGATAACCATGAAACCAACGAACCACTAGGTAAGTTTATCTTGTATAAACTGCCAGTTTTAGGTACTTGTGGGTTATCGGGACACATCGCTTTAAAAATAGGTTAGGTTAGGTTAGGTTGTTATGAAACTATATTTCAGTGATAGAGTGAAATGGACGTGCGGTAAATAATCTTGCAACCTATTTTTAAAGCGATGTGTCCCGATAACCCACAAGTACCCAGTTTTATTTAGTAGCTAACAAAGTATGTGACATGTCAAAGTTGACGGAAATGAATTTTTTTTGTATCGACAAATAATACAGTTTATTGCAGCGTTATCTTTGAAAATTGCGCCGAAAGAACAGCGTGTATAAAGTTTCTTTATGAACTTTATTAAACATGTAAACATCTTCGCATTCCTGCCAAATTCCCCAATACCGTGACTCCAGACTCGTGCCAAACCCCGCCATAGCCTCGTACCAGTACTTAATTTCAATTCTTCCTGCATCCCACAAATGGTTCGCTCCCACAGTCATTTCAGTTTACCGTAATTGTTGAATTTCAATCATTCATGATTTTTAATGGGAATAATGCGATAAACAGGATGACTAAACTATCCAGAAGGTGACGCCTGTAAATTTTGTATGGATCTTAGCAGATTGTATGAAGTCTTCTGAGACGTCCGATAGCCGCGGCAGTACCGCACAGACACCTGGCAAATCGGCTGTGCCGTCTGCCTTCGGGAAGGAGAATCTGAGTGACTGTGGACTTCCGCTACCCGTACTTGAGAGATTTTGTTGTTCAGATGCAAGTAGAATTCACACATTTGATAGCCTGAGGTTTAATTTAGATTCTACTTATTCGTGGTCCTGATGTGGACTTATGTGATATTTTAATCCGTTATTTTTAAAATGGTGTGCCTTTTAACATGTAAGGTCCTGCAGAAAAGGAATTTCTAGAGCAAAAATAATGCTGACCTATCTTACTTGGTGGCTATTTAAGACACTGCAAATTATTCTAAATGAAGCCATAAAGACTGAATTGTTTTAAATTGAAACTTTTAGATTCAATAATTTTTTATGCTTTTTGATATAAAATTCTAACTGCAGCCTTAAAATAAAAGAAGGAAGGTATGTATATCACAGAGTAATAAATGTCCTGTAGTGTGATCATTTTTTGTTACATATCACCAAGGACCTTTTGAAAAAATAATCCGCACATTCTCCTCTCTCACCCTCCATTTTAACATTTACCCTTTTTCCGTGCATCATATTTACCCCACATTTTCCTAAAAGAATGGTATTTTTAGTTAGTTAATTAAATTAAATTGCAAAAAAAAAATACCAATACACCAATTAATAATATTTATCATATTTCTTACTTCCACACTGGAGTAAAACAAGATGAGAAATAAAACCTTCTATCTATATTCTGTGAAATTAAAATTTATGGGATAATTTGGGGAGGGGATTTGCATTACCAAGTATTTTGAAGAATGTCACAGTCATTAAAAGAATTGCCAGAGCAGTGTCTCAGCTCGCTAAAGAGCACCAGGGTGCTATCCTGAATCACCCTTGTGTAAGGTCCCTGAATCAGTTTGTAAATTTGCGGTTAAGATGATACTTCTCCGTTCATCACTCAACTTCTTCACATCTGGCCTTGTCTGAAGAACTAGATGCAACTTTGACTTGAAAAGGTTCATCTTTTGGTGAGAACATTCTAGTAATTTCAGTTATCTCAAGGTATTACAGAAAGAGAAATAACTGAAATTCACAGTTGAAAAGTAAATAATGTATAAATTGTAACAAAACATGTATTTCTCACTGGAAAGAGACTGGTAAGTATGCTAATTATATCGACACATTACTTAGAGGATTCTGTGACTGCAGTGCAATACATTATGCTTATTTTGATTGTGGTCTCTTGGGATGGGACACTGTGGTAATCTTGCAGGTCAGTACCAACATTCCTCCAAGACACTGGTGACCACATGGTGTCACAACTTAAATACCACATTGATTTCTTCACTGCCATAAGAACTTTAAATAACTAGATAAAGTGAAGAAATATTTTCCCTCAAAGCAACTTACATGGCATGTAGCAGGACTGCTTTTTTTTTTAAACATTAACAATATTTAACTGAAGGATAAAGATTTGACTTGGAAAATGATAATCCTACACATATTATATGTAGTAAAGAGCCATTAAATTTTAAACATGGCTAATTTTTTAAAAATTCTTAATATAAAATATTTTTTAAGAACAAGCTACGTTTAAACAAGACATTAAAGACGTGTTCGTTTCACGTCATAAAGTAGACGTTCTTTTATTGAATTTCTAGGTGTGACGTCAAACTTATGGTTGGAGTAAGTAAGGTGCATTCATGTGTAGCTTATCAGACGTAATTTGTGATCATCCACCATACGTATTAATCATCTGGAGAACGGATGATACTGTTTCAATTAGATATAATATTGAAGAATGTTACAAATTGTACAAATAAAATCTGGAATTATTTTCGGTTTTAAAGTGACCGTATAATTTTAATAGCCACTTTACATAACAGCATGAATACTCTTTTAAGGTTATCTTAACTTCTTGAATTTTTTTACATAACATAATCAGATAAATATGAAAAACAAGTTGTATAAATGGTTTTTTTCGTGCTTCAGAATTCTTTAAACAAGGCGATAGAATTTCAGCATTGCTTTTCAACTTTATTTTGGAGTATCAAATCCTGACATGTATAGTACAAACACAATTCATAAATATGACCTTCATATGCTGAATGCTAACTTTACTACTTATCAGAAAGGTGCTTGTTATACAGAGATGATATTATTCAATACTCTTCCAACAGGCATAAAAAGTTTAAATAATGACGTAAGAGTATTTAAACCAGCATTGAAAGATGGTATTTTATTTCACTCCTGCTGTTTAGAAACATTTTCTTCAATTCACTCTTATTAAATACTGTAAATATTTATGCAAATAGGTGCAACAATGATGTAGTGATGTTTCTAATGGTATTTTATTTGTATTAAGAATAGATACTCGTATTATGCCATGTTCCACATCCATGGCTTGTAAAAATAACTTATAACAATACAGGGTTTTTATTTTCTGTATATACTACAAATAACTAGTATGATTTATCCACTGTGATGGGTAGATTTATTTATAATATTATGCTACTTTAAGTGAACCCTTTGTTTATTTTATGTGAAATCTTTAGAATAATTTGAATTACGCTTGTTTTGTGTATTGTATTATTATGACATGTTCCACATCCCTTTCTCATCTAAGTTACAGATACATTGAATATTATAAATATGTATTTATGTATATAAGTATGAAGGATCTGTGGAATATAAATAAATTCTATCAATTTTATACCACCAGGAAGGCCCAAGAAAACAAACAGGAATTGGAAGGGAATGGGACACATCCATTTCTGATGTGTGTTTGGGATGTTAATATATTGGATGTAAACATAAATATAATTAATAAAATCAATAAATTCTATTAGACACTAGCAAGGAAGGTGGTCTAAATGTAAAATGCAGACAAAATTGATGAACATGCATTCTTAAGTAAATTAAGATGTCTAAATTCATTGAATGTTTGCTACAGTAGAGAAGTATTTAAGAATTTAATATACTTTTCCTTGCAAGTGAATTCCTACTCTCATTACTGTACTTTACTATAGAAAAGCTGCAAACAAATTCTTACAGCTATTGCATTATCACAAAACATAAATAACCTCCACATGCCAAATAGTAACTTCACTAGTTAGTGTTTACTTTTGAGGAATCAAATTATTCACTTCATCTGGCTCAGGGTAGGTATCTGTGGCAAGTTGTTGTGTTCGTGACTATCTCAGCATACTATTAGCTGAAGATTGACTCTATTCCATTCAATGGAATTAATTAGTTCAAAACATTCGCTACAGTATTAATCATTTCATATTGATCATTACGTGTGATCAATGAAGACGTCATGCACGGTACGTTTAGCTGTCTTGTCCATTTGGCAAAACCTTATTTTCTCCCACTATGGCCAAAACATTTAATGACGTCATATGCAAGATGGAGGTTACTTGTAGATGTTTACATCACGTTTGAAAATTTGCTGTGCACTTAGTAAGAATATTTTGTGAAATTATGAATATGTCAGCTTTGTTTGCATGCTCAAGATGTTTTTCGAGGCATCCCTTTGAAGAATTATCATCAGGACAACAATTATGTAAGGTAATATGCAGCCGGGTACCGAATACTTCGCGTTTGTACATGAAATTGTAGCACTTCGTAGGATGACGTTGATTGCAATGAATCGACGTTAGTGTTTCTTGAAACGTTCTCCAAATGTGAAACATTTATTATAATTAAATTTCTTGTGTGCAGTGTGAGAATAAACTATATGTGCCTCAATCTGTACTTATATCGTCATCCTTAACCTCAAAATTGTTTCAGGAATGTCGGGGAGCATTTCCTGTTGTTAAGTGTACATACTGCCGTTCAGAATTTCAGCAGACCAAGTGAGTATCGATTTTAGAATAACTTTACAGTCCAGTACCAAGTCGTTGAGGTTGTTTAGAGTGGTTTATGTTAAAGCCAGTAACCTTAAATAAGATACAAATTCACAGACAGTTTGGAGATGTTAAAATCAGAATTAAAATATATTACATTTTATAGAACACGCCACGTAAACTTTATATTACAAGTATAAATGTATATGCATAAAAATAAGTACTTTTTATTTGTACTTGACACAGATATAAATCTGGACTCTCAATTGTTTGTTGCAGTTATTTATGTACATATTATATTGTAAGGAGATTAAATTATACTGAGCAGGGTAATTATATCACAGAAATATAATCTTTATAAATATTTGCAGTATCTGAGAATTTTCTGTTAAATTAAATTATTCTACTGAGTAGAAGAATTCAATTCTGCCTTAAAGAAAATATAACCCATCCCCATTATTAAGATTAGTTAGTTAATGCTCTGAGAATCATAAATACACTCTATGGGCAAAATGTGGAGTTACCGGTTATTATATCAGGTGGTACCACTGAGCTTTAGAGAGTTAACTTTTTTGTATAAAACTTTAATTGATTTGCTTTCAACTTCATATGTCTGCAGTAAAGGGAGTCCTAGTGCTATCTGTAAGAAGTGCGAAACAAATGTGAAACAATTTGGAAAACCAACAGCGTGCGAGTATTGCAATATTATTGCCGCGTTCATTGGTAACAAGTGTCAACGCTGCACCAACTCAGAGAAGAAGTATGGTCTGCCAGTCACGTGCGAACAATGCAAACAGAAGTGTGCCTTTGATAGAAAGGATGAAGATAAGAAGGTATTCTACAATAATTACCTTTAATTTAAATTAATTTAATTTAATGATGATATTGATTAGGATGATAATGTCTTCATTAGAGTGTTTGCCAACAGCAAAGTACCTCGGCACACAAATATCAACAGTATCTCTAATGTACTTGATATCATAGTCTTGAATGAAGTGTTCTAAAATTTAAATGATTTAAAATCAGACCATAACCACAAAAAAAAACACATAAGAAAGACTGAAATTGGCAAATTGTTGTTGTGCACTTTGTAATTTTACAACTGAGGTATACGCTAGCTTTGATCTAATTAAAGCATTGTATAAGGCTATAACTTCAGTTTTGCTACAGTTGACTAGGAATGGCTGAATGTGATGCGGTGTGCGCACATAGTGGAAAGGCTGTGCCGTGATGAGGCAGCCATTAACCTACCCTGTAATTGTATTGTAGCTCAGAAATGAGAAACTTTATTATAAAATAATTATTCTTATGTTTTGCAAATTTGATGTTAAAATGAAGTTAATTAAGCATATTATAGTTATGATACATTTTCCACACAGGTTGATGGCAAATTGTTATGTTGGCTGTGCACATTGTCGTACAAACGGGCTCTTGCTAAGACAAAGCAGAGTGACGCAGAGCGACGAGCGCACATCAAATTAGCAGCCCAGAGAGCTGCCAAGAACAAAGAACATGGGAAGTAAGTTATAAATTTACCATTATCACTATCTTTAATGCTGTGCGTTCTTGACAGAGGACTTTTCTTTGTGGATTTAATATAATTTGGATCTGGCAGATTGGACAAACTTTCCAAAGCTGCTGACATTGGCCTCTTTGGCAGAGGTGAAGGATTCCTCCGAACTTGCTCACAGCTGGTACCTCTGACTTTACTCATTGTTATGTGCGTAACGTAATAGAACTATTTGCAGATGAAACTCGTGTAAGCTGATTGAGTATTTAATTTTTTATGTGGCTACGTCATTACTTTTTAATTATTATAATTTTATCCCGCATCTTAGGATTTTTAGACTTTTTTCACTGACTGGTGTAAACACCAGAATATGAATGTTTCAGGGATGTGTTTGGTCTCTGTCTTGAGGTTAACAGGCCCCTGTTTTCAGTACATGAATACATTTAAGAAGCTTTAGCGTAGATAAATTTCACTACTACCTCCAGAAAGTGCTTACTGATGGGATTAATGTGTCAAATTTCTTTTGTATCCTTAAATTTGAAAGGAGAATCCTGAAATTATGATCACAAAACATAACATTATGTGCGGATTGTCATCTTCTGGGTTGATACATCATATAGTCTTGTAGGTGGTTACCAGCATTCTGGAAGAACGTATTTCCTTCACCTTCAGGATAGATATGTCACAGCCCTGAAGAACAAAAATACAATATAATGTGCCAGCAGCACAGCTTTGTTTGCGGTTTGACGTACAATGCGCGCGTCTGTTTTTGCAGACACAAGGGCCATAGCAAACGTCCGCACCGGGTAGATGTGACAAAATTAAGCCAACCCAGCGGTGAGAAGGACGGAGAAGGAGGCCCACCGACAAAAGTGTCCCGTGGAGGGTCTGGGGCAGGGAACAACAGAGGAGACCCACATGATCCGAACTCGTCGGATCACGTTGTTGCCATGACGCAGCTGAAGGAGCAGATTGCGTCTTTGCAGAAACAGTTGAACCAGAAAGATTCTCAGTTGTTGAGCAAGGACAAACTGGTAAGTAATGTGCTTGAGTGTTTCATTACTTTTTATGACTCGGAAGCGGGCGGTATGTTTATTCAGGGTGGAACACGATTTTGCATTTGATAAGAAACCAGAGGATGTACAGCAGTGGTCCCCAACCTTTTTGTGCCTACGGGCACATTTGAGAGTTTATGAGATCGTGGCGGGCACCAACCAATTAACAAAGCCAAATTTTCTTTTCTCTGGACAAATAAGATATGGACACCAAATAATACGACGTTTAATGATACAAGAAACCATGCATTCAAAAATACGCACTTTTATAAGTATAATTATTATTACTCAAGTGGGAAGTTCGTGTGATGTTTGGTGTTGCATTTCATCGGCCAGTTTTTCAACTTTGGGAGTGTAGGATGATGTTGCTGCTCGCAAACATCGTCAAGACGGGCGTCAGTAAGTCGAGATCTGCGCTTTGATTTTATAATGTTCGTGGTTGAACAGCCTTCATTATTCAGTATAACCTCTTTCCGTAGCAACGCGGGCACCCAGAAAAAGCCTTGACGGGCACCGCGTTGGGGACCACTGATGTACACATACATGTGTTGTCAAAATGGGAGTTAGCCAGCTTGTGTCAGTTTGTGGTACAGCAACTTACAAACTGTACGGGACAAATAGAAATGCAACTTTATTTCTTACTGTGCCTGTAAAAATTGTTGTTGATGATGTATAAAAGTATATTTTTGTTGTTGTGTCTCTGGAGATTTTCAGAAATAGTATTTACAGTATGAAGTACGATGAAAGAGAAGAGAAAAGGCTGAGTCTGGTGGAACCCTGAAGTGCATGATTAACCGTCCAGCTAAGAATATTTAAGACGCAATGAATTTTCACACAGTACGTTGTTATTCATGATTCAAATCGAACCTGGTGTCAACCTTGCGAGAGACTTACTATACTCAGATCTTCACTGCAAATGGCATGTAGTGACATCTCTCAAAATGAACAATTTTAAACTCAAATTAGCAGTTTTTACTGTTATTTGAGATGTGAGGTTTTCGTGGCAGTGAAAATGTGGATTGTGGTCATCTGGAATGTGATTCCACGTAATTTTTTAGGTTATTACCGTTGTTTCGTAGTGATGTATCGCTTCTTTCTGTTTCTGTTATGAAGACTGAGGCAATGAATTCCTCCAAAACGCATCCGCAAGACCACAGTCCAGTAATACTTATTGTTCTGATTTGCAGATCACAGAATTAAAAGCTAAACACTTCACAGTTGAGAATGAACTTCGAAACAAGATGAAAAACATACAAAAGGAACATGAAAAGAAAGTGGAAAATCTTTCTCAAAAAATTAAATCACTACAGAAGGAAGTGGCAACATTGTCCAAGAGTGGAAAGAAGCAAATGTTTGTAGCGGCACGGGAAGTGGGTGGTGGTGGCAGTGGTAGTGGTACAGACAGTCCATCCCTAGCGTAGTAAATAGTTTTGCACTTTAGACTTCAGTTTGTAATGCATTTTAAGGCGGTGCTGCAGTCAGACGTGTTTTTTGCATTACAAAAGAATGATCTGATGCAGCATTGTTTGGCAAGAGGGTAATCGGATCACGCGTACGGCAAATTTATTTACTAGTTTTATTTTTTATCGTGCAAGTGAAGGGATCTTGTCTTTAGTGATATGGATTGGACATGATTGGTATGAAAGAAAGTAAGAAATAAGAATGAAAGATTTATATAAAAAATAGTTTTGCAACATGTCTGTACTTTTTACTATGTCTAGTACATAATAGGTAATAGTTATTACACTAAGAGTAAAGGAGAATTCCAATTCTTTGATTGTTAAAATATCCATTTAATTACAAGTGTGGAATCAGTAACAAATATTTCTTTTCCGTGTTCTTGTGAATCGATTGCATGTTTATCAAACTGATTACAAAGGGTAATAATATGTACAAAACTTTAATTGTTCAGACTACTACAGCCATTTATCTCATTTGACAAAGTTGTTCGTGCGAGTCGTTAGTACAGCGATGTACCACTGACGTGACCTATGCAGTTTTTAAGTAGTTATTATAAAAGTGTAACTCAAATCCTGAAATTTAAGATGTGATATTTTTGTAAAGTTGGCATCCTATCAGTATTGAATCTGCACGTTATAATATTGTCTTAGTATTGATCACATATACAGGCAAACAGAATTAAAAAATTTAACTTGGGACGAGAGGGGATCTTCACATTTTGTAGTCGTCCCCACGCTGTTTTTATCGCGAGGGAAACGCAGAACAGCGCAACCCTGAAGTGACTGAGTAAGACTGCGGTATGCAGTACCACGTTGCTCATAGAAATGCAGCGTTTCTGTGTCTTGAGTTAGGATCTTCAGGTTGCGTTGCGTCTTGTTTCCCTTGTGATTGGCTAATATGATGGCTGTTTTACTACAGCATGTCTAAGAATAAGTCCAAATTATCGAGTTACCTGCTACTCTGATTGGATGTCTTTACACTGTTAATGTACAAAGTGTACAGGACCAAAATTCTGTGATGTGTGTCATGGAACTTCAAGCATTTTGTTGCTTTAAGTTGTTTATGCAATAGATAATTTTTCTGACATCCTGAAGAAACAAACAAACAGGCATATTTCATGTCATACGTTGAATGTGTATTAGACAATTTTTTGTTTTGGGAGAGTTCAAAGTTAAATCAGTCTGTAATACAGGCCAGACTTGCTCATAGGAGGACTAGAATAAGATGCCAGAGGTTTATCCATTGTGCCTGTATCATATCATCAGAAGTAATCGGTAATGACACCAATTAGTTTCTGTACATTTTGCTTTGGAAACAGACGGGTTGTCTCCTTGGAGTGACTTCAGTCTGTACGTTACCACTGTGGAAGGTCACACCGTTGTGTTGCTTCTACTCGATATACTAAAGTAAGAAGTTAAAAAGGAAAATGTTGTAGTTAAAATAATGTATCAGACGAAGCGGGAAAGGACTGATGAATCGCGTAGAACAGCAATTGGCAAAGGACAGCCCAAATGCTGGATGTAGCCTGAATTCAAATTTTAGCTATCAGTTACCCAAATTAGAATTTCACGCCCATAATCTAGGATGTTTTACGGTGGGCGGTGGTCCTCTTGGACGAGGCCTGCGGAGATGTTTGATATTCCACTGAAAAGTTTGGACACCTCACTGTACCACCAAATTTTTGTTAGAAAATGCAATAGAAAATTTTGCTCTAGGTCTGTGTTTATAAAGTCTTTGTATTTTCAGTACTTCTTGAGTGCAGTGTGTTAGGTCCGATTAATAGCAGACCAATTGAAACGCTGTCTCTTCATAAATGACTTGGAACCGTTCATCTCAAAAACATTTGTCATTGTGATTTAATGTACTGTTCAGAACGTGGCCATTTTGAATGATCCTAAGTTAGCCTTGAAGCTGATTTGGCAGTGAAATAACAGCAGTTGCTGAATTCCACCGTGCGGACATTTAATAGAAATTAATTACTAAATTGTCCTTTCCTCGCTCATGGTTAAACTGAAAAATAATTGGGAACTGGCTATAATGAAAAAGTGAGCTCTCTTATACAGTCTGTGGTGTATGGGCCACTATTATTTTTTTCCGTATTTTAACATATTTTGATACAATTTAATTTATGTGCAAGAGCTTAGAAATGCCTTGCATTTTGAATTTTAAAGAAAGTTTAAAATACCTAGTTTAATAGTATTAGATAGTTTCATTACTGTTTATGTAATAAGTTACTGATCTACATCAATACTTGAATGTTTGATGTTTCCACATTCTGTTATGCTGCTCCTTCAAAATACCGCAGTCTGTGACAGCAAGCACCGACTCGGTATCTGTGGTAATCTTTGTTCCACCTCACGTAATTTTACTTATGGGAAGCATGATTCTAATCCACACTGTTATGTTATTGCTTTTATGAACCCGTTTCATCTCATGAATGTTGTGTATTCATTGTTTATAAATCAGAATTTTGTTGCGTCTTCAAAATAGGGCCACGAATATTAAGTTTCTGCTGGAAGTAATCAAGTTAAGTCATTCAACAAGGAAACAAAAATTACTGTTATGAATAAATAACAAACGTCAGCATTTAAATTGTGAAACAACTTGTTCTTATATTTTATGTCGTAGATGACAAACCATCTTTGTATGTTAATTTAGACATTATGTGACATTATGAAGCAGGATAAGTCAATTGATACACACAAAAAAAAACAGGTTGTGATTCTATATTTATCGTCAGTTACGCGGTAGAAGCAGGAATAATGCATGTACGATGAAAACAACGGATTGATTCGGAACGTATGCGAAATTGAGAATGAAAGAAGTTTGCGTGAAGTAACAAAAAGTATATGGAATATGTGTTGCGTGCATTAGAATATAATAGCAACAAACTTCTGATTCACCAAAATAATTTTGTTGTGCCAAAGTTTGTTACACTGAAATACAGAATAAAAAACATTATGTACGGTAAGAACAAAAAACAGGAATAATAATAATAGGAATTATGATATAATACCAACATTCATGTTGTTGCAAGGTTCATTAGTGATAACAAGTTTGTGAACATGCTTCAAAAGTAGTTACTTCTGATGTCCGTTTAAATGAACAAGTGAAGTGTGATTGAATTTTTAATTTTTAGAGAATTTCATACTTAAATTTAAAAATCTGTCATTTTAACCCTGGGAATGGTTTCCTTTAGTAGATTCTGGGGAAAAATTTGATGACCTTTTCTATTATTTTTTATGCCCATTTCACTATACGTGAGCACCTTTTAACTTTGTAATATTTATCTGTCCGTCTATATGTATACACACTGCTGTGCATAGATTTTAATTGATTTGTTAATAAGTTCTCGTTAAAATTTATTAAGCAATTGTAATTTTGCAACAAACACCCACTTTTTATAAAGTCCTTTTTAAAAAAAATTCAGTAAGCATAGAGTAGTCAAAAAATGTTTCAATTGGAAGTTGCCTTTAATAAAACAAATAATTTATTGAAATTTTCGTAATACAATTGTTTTAGAAATAATAATTATTTAGCAATAAATATAACTTTGTGGACATATACTTATAAAATATACCTGTTCATTATTGTTTTCTTTGTTGTAATGCCACAAGGCCTTGAAGGTAGTTACTGCCTCAGGACTGAAGGCTTGAAGATGGAGGCAGCATATTCCTCCAAAAGTTTGGTATCTACCTACAAGTTCACATGGTGTTTCAGTCTAAAAGACTAACATTGGCATCTTTAGCTGTGTGAGCTTCTCAAATCTCATGAAACATATTTGTTTGTCAGATTCTCACACTTTTCTAAAGTTCTTACATTGCACACAGTGGCTTGGTCTGTTGCAAATTTTTCACATTTTAAGGTTTCTAAGACATGGAAATACAGTGTGTCCACAAAGTTCCTTCGGGGTTTTGAAAAATTGTGGTGCGCAAACAAATTGAGCTAGCCACATGCGGTTTGCGGCAGATTACAGTGAAACTCTGGAAATTTTTTTACTGACCTCAGTAGACCTTGGTAGCACGGAGAACATCCAGACGATATTTGAGCTCTTGCCATGTTCTGTGGAGCATGTCCGCTGGAATAGCCGAGATCGCATTCCTGATACGGGTCTTCAGGTCATCAAGTCCGTTAACTGGTGTTCGGAACACATTGCTCTTGACATAACCCCACAGGAAAAATCCAGTGGTGTTATGTCTGGTGAACGTGGAGGCCAAGGCATTGGACCGTGTCTCTGCCGATCCGTGCTACCAAGGGAGCCCACATCGAGGTCTACTGAGGTCAGTAAAAAACTTCCAGAGTTTCACTGTAATCTGCCGCAAACCGCACGTGGCAAGCTCAATTTGTTTGCGCGCCACAATTTTTCAAAACCCCGAAGGGACTTTGTGGACACACTGTAGAATTCTGTTAGCAGATACATGCTAAGTGTGATATCACGTTTTGACTGGGCACTGTGATTGGAAGCTAAACTCTGAAGCACCTCGAGAGGGTGGAAAGAGTTAGGGTTGCCATAGCAATGTAGTGTGTCATTCTTCTACTTGCAAACAAAAAGTAAAATATGATTATGTTGGTGCAGTATTTATTTCAGTATGACTGCCGAAGTGCCGTTGAAACAAAAGAAACAAACTGTATTATAACATTGAATGGATAGTTGATGTCCTACTATTAGATAACAGAGGTGAGTTTAAATCAGCAGGAAACAAATTATATTGTATAATGTGGTTTAATGGTTTTTGTTGTTTATAAGATGATGAAAGAATGTCATTTAAATGTTTTAACCCCCAAATGTGTTGACTTCTGATCAGATATGGTTTTAGGTTGTGTAGCAGAAAACTTGAAAAATGTGTAATTATAAACTTTATATAACACAATTATACTGATATATCTTGTATTTTACTTGCATTCATTATTTATCATAAATTATTTGTGATGTATTATATATAAATTATATTTTGTTATTTGTAATTAGCATTATCATAATTTATACAATGAAGATGGGTTATGTTATGACCTTGATGGTTGTAAAGCCCATCTTTGTTTATTGTCCTGACAGTTATCCATTACCAGTGTAGTTAACTGCACAGGAAGTTCTTAACACGTTCACAGTCGGCATTTAAAAGCAGGCTGTAATTAAATGCCAGGAATGTCCGCGGCTAGGGCTTCGTGCTGTCTGAGGGAATAAAACCAAAACAATGTTTGTTTCTCTCTTGAAGTTTCCTTTGAGGGAAAAAAGGGAACATTTTACATCTTTAGCAGTTTTTGAGTATATGATGTCATACGTAACAGCCTTTGCTGATTAATTCCTTCATTCTCTGTGTAATAAACACGATTGACTTGTCATTAATGAAAGAGATTGCATTTTGGAGCACAGAAGAATAAATCCTACAACTTACTTTAGTTTCTTGTTTATGGTAATATAAAAGTTACTGATCGGTATATTCCGTGCAGTTTGACTTCACTTTTTGTTTCCATGAATGTACTTTCGCAGAATTCACATGATCTTACATATGACATCATCTTCTCAGGATCATTTAAGTTATAAGGAACGGTCTGCTGAATCGGGGGATTTGGAACTGCCAGTGTTAAAAGTCTATCCAATAAATGTAAAATGTCAATTTTTTGAAGTTTTGACAGTGAATGTGTTAAGTTTACCAATACATCATTAGTTTGCTTTTTAAAAACATGTGTGTCTGAATTTTATCATTTATAATGCGTGACTAAATGAAGTGTCTGTGTTGAGAATGATTTGTTACTTTAATTTGATAGTAGCACCCCTAACAGCCGTGTTAAAAACCTCGTATGCCGTAATTAAATATTGGTTGTTCGGCATATTTAGTGTCTCCTGGACAGTTTTGTTATTCAGATTCACATGGTTTTGGAAGTAAGCAAATATTTTGCATTTATAAACTTCCTTGTGAAACTGTCTTGACAGTTTGTGATCATATGATAATATTTTATTCTAAGAAAAATTCTGTCTCCGTCAGGGTCATGTGTCTTTTGACAGTTGTATGTATTTTACACATGAGATCACGCTATCCTTTGCTCATCCAGTCACTGGGTCATTTTTGTCTCTTGTAAATGTTTACATTTAAATTGTGATACTTCACCAGCACATAATTAACTCCTTGGAGCCAAGGCCTTCTTGAGAAGCTAATAGTTTGCTCAAGTAGTCAAGATATTACCAAGATTTTATGGAATGTGAAGGTTCTTTACCGTGTTCTCAAGATCCTGCCACTGACCTCCGCACCCACCCAGATAAATCCATTTCACATCTTTCAACCAAATTTATCTAAGTTCCATTTTAATATTATCCTTCCATCTATGCCTCAGTCTTCTGAGTAGTCTCGTCCCTTCAAGTTTTCTAACCAAAATTTTGTAAAACTTAAACATGAGTGGAAAAGTTAATATTAAATGTACATCAGGAGAATTTTAAAATATTTTTGAAGTTTTACAAGGAGATTGTGAATGATTAGTACCATGCCGCGAATTTTCAGCAGAGTCAGTCAGTTAATGTATCATTCAATGACAACTGGCAAATAGTCATTTTTGTGTAAAATATACCAGTTTAAGCAATACCACATCATGCTTTTGTGTCATATGGGAAAGGAAGACAAACATAGTTAATGTCACTTTTCACAATTTTAGCACAGTAATAGTGGTAATTATTATTATTATTATTCTTTTCTGAAACTTCAACTTTAATTTAAGTAGTGTTTTTACCAAATTTTGGTTTGAGACTGCCCAGACCCCACTGTTTTTTTTAAACACGCAGATACCAAAGGCCCTTACCAGTTACAGAATCAAAATACCAAATGTCAGAAACACCACGTCCTCACTATAGTTCAGAATCCATTTCAGACTTTAAATTGACATCATCTGCATTATATAAAGCCCAGTTTGATGTTGCTTTGACATGTGTTTCGGTGCGCTGAAATTGGCCTGAAATTTCTCAGCATGATGTGAGATAGCAGAAAGTTGTACTTTATAAATACTGCTACCATTAGACAGCTTTTAGAATTACTCCTGTATGGGTGATAGAAATGTTTTGATGATATGCGTTGTTCTAAGTTGAAACTGGAAGAAAGGACACGTAAAAGGAATAAACTGGGTAAGGGATGGAGATGCAAAATGTTACTCTCTATTGAATTACAGTTGGCCTTTTGACTAGTATAGGTATAATGAAAATTACCTCTTGGGTACTCATAAAAATATAAAAAAAAATGGATTTTGGGGGAAATTTCTTGACCAGCCAAGTAACTGCTAGCTTCTCAAGAAGGAGGCAGTTTTCTATTAAACTCAAGGTGATGGGAATTCAAGATTAAAAGTTGCGGCCCAGTCCTGCAGCAGATGGAGCGACACTCCGTTCCCTCCACATACTATTACAACGACTGGACCTGTTGTCAGCTGTGGAAGGAACCCTTCATTTTGCAGTCTTGCCAATACACCACAGTATACAGCAGATAGTGTGGCTCCACATCCAGGTTCCACCAATGTCCGTTCATCGTCTGCAAGAAGTTAAACTGTGTTAAATGTAAAGGAAAGGATCGTCTCTTACGTGTTACTCAACATACTCGAATTCCAATGCCATTGCACTGATAAATGTAACCGACATGCACTGGTCTGTCGGTGATCGGATGGTCTTCTGGGTCATGATGCCACGTGATCTTAGAGGAACATATTGCTGCCATCTTCGGAGTGAAGTCCACACAGCATCACGACCCAGAAGAGTACCGTCAAAATGTTCACTGCTATGAAAACCTCAGATCTGGGATGCAGTAGTCTCTTGTATGAATTAGTGTCTAGTGATAATGATCTAGATGCTTGTAAGCTGAAGACGTGTGATGCAAACAATTCAGTTCTCCCCACTCCACTCCCCCAGTTTCTTCACAAATACAGTAATTTATTCTGTGTGAAGTTGATTTGTTGTACTAAGATTAAGTAACAGAAAATGCAGAAAATTTTACAGCTTTGAGCTTCATTGTTTGTACAAATCGCTCAGTAATGGAATTGACGGTATTGATGTAAGTAGGACATGTCATAAGAATTGCATGTGGACCTCCATGGAAAGACATCAAGATGTAGGCTGGAGGATAACATTAAAATAGATATGAAAATGGTTCATAGGTTAGGTTAGGTTAGGTTATGAGGATGTGTGTGGCATTATGATGACAGTGATGAACTTACAGGTGTCATAACAACGTGAGAACTTCTTGAACAGATTAATGTCTACTGACAGACAGCGTGTATCAAGATGGGAGTAATGAAAAACAGTGCTACAAACCTGCAAACTTTATACAACTTTTGATGGCTTGTGCATCTGTCACAACTTCAGAAATGACGTTGAATTGCGGAAGTGCCTCGAGAAGATGTGGTGCCACAGTACGTGCTCCCAGACACTTGGCAACACTGGATGGATCACAAAATAACACTATTATATCAACTGTGAATGGTCATCGAAATAAAATTTCTGTCTTTACGTCGAGACTTTCGTGTCGTGGCATATAGAGTCTGTGTGACGGTGGCAAGTTGATGCTATTAATGGATTTTTTTGATCAGCGACTCACGCCATTTCAATGGCATAAAACTATGAAAGAAACCTGGAATAGGACTGTTTATGAGAAAAATTGCCGTTGGAAGGGTTAATGGATGTGGCGCACAGAATGGCTGTGATAGAAATATTACCTTGTAATTTTCTCAAGTGCTACCATTTTCTTGGCTTTGACAGACAGATTGAAGCAGTGAGCTCCATATGTTTCCATCGCCACTACAGGCACATCTTTCCAACCTGAACAGAAAAAAAATAAAATGTAAGAATACATTTATTAGGGAAGTATTGCGTAAGTGCTAGGATATTTTTGGTGGCTGTTGTCAGAATTTTAATTTGCCTGTGCATCAGAAATGCAGTTTTTGTGCCACATTTATCACTGCTATTTTGTATGGCACGAAACTTGGTTTATTTCTGGTGTGGGAAGAACAGAAATTGGAAGTATTTGAAAATAAGTTCGTAATGAAAATGTGTATTTGGTTGCAAGTGGGAATGTTACGTGATGAAGAACTTCATTAGTGTGTGGAGGACCAGCCAGCAGTAGAAGATTAATATTAAAACAGATCCGATGGTATTCGTTTTTTGTGGTGATGATGGATCCTCTGTTTCGTGAAGTGAGGGAGAGAGAAATTCAAGCTACTCACCGTGTCTTTCAAGGCCCTGAAGCACGCCCAGCAGAAGCCCTCCTCCTCCGACAGAGAGAACGATAGTACTTGGTTTGCTGGGAAGTTGAATTTTGAGTTCATCCATCAAAGTGGAATTACCTGCCCTGTAAAATTTAAAATTCATCATTTGTGAGAGATTTCAGGTTCTCAAAGTAACAAATATGAAGATGACTGTCTTCTGGGATTTGCGATACGTAGTCTGGTAGAAATTGACTGACAAATGTTAAGTCTTTTTCTACCAGATCACATATCGCAATATCCCAGAAGACAGTCATCTTCCTGTTCATAATTTATTTTTATTATTTGCAGATACGATCATATGAATCACTTCTACACAGTCTCTGGAATCATTTCAAGTGGGCGGTCACACTGCAGTGTTATAATATCATGAATTATGAAGCAAAGCCATCATTGTGCAAGGTTTGTGCACTTTTTACTATTTTTTATAAAATTTTAATTGTATCTTTTAATATTGGCTTGTATGCTATTTAATTATGTTTTATGAATTGTAGTTGTTAAATCACGTAAAATGGAATGAGAGCTAACGCGCTGAACTGGAAAGGTTTGTAGAACTGTTTTATGGAGCAGGTAAATGATGTAATTATTAATGTGTTTCTAGCTAATTGATGGTATACTGTAGTTGTCGTCAGCAGGAAACATTTCCTACCAAATTTCTGGGTGGTCATAAGGGCTTAAGAACCCAGTTCCTGGCTTCTCAGCTTCTTTAAGTGCAATTGCTTCTGATATGCCGTAACTGGATCCCACAATCTGTCAGAAGAAACAAATGAAACGGATGATAAGTACACATTCTCTCAGCTCTTCATAATTCTTGCAAGCTATCTTTCTGTTTCTGAGGGTCTGCTGGCAGAAATGTGTGAGGCCCATTTGCGACCATATATGAACCTCATTCAGTAGACCACATTTGTCATCTTGACCACTGTGAGAACTTAAAATGTCTATGTATTTCGTGTTTTTAAATATTTTCCATGGTTTCTTTCATTGCTATTCCACCACATAATCAACCGTCAAAATTTATATTGCATTTCTTGTTGGACAAAAAATGGCTGTCCTCACCTTGACTTGTGCTCCATTGTCTTTCATGAGTTCTATGCATACTGGCTGTGCTGACTCTGGTACATACACGGTACAGGGAATGTCGAAAGCTCGAGAAGCGATGGCAGCTGCGACACCAGCGTTGCCGCCAGACGATGACACCAACTGCTGGTAGCCTTCTTCCTTCATCTGAAATATATCAGACGCTTTCGATCTGGATTGCGATACCATGTGGTTACCAACGTTTTGGACGAACTTACCACCTCCTTCTTCACATCTACACTAATGTTATTTTCTTCTGAAACATTGGTAACCAACTACAAGATTACGTGGTATCATGATGCAGAAGTTCACAGTTCACTGCTGTGAAAACATCAAATCTCAATTTGAATTTTTGTCATGCACTGGTAGGTCTTTCTCCAAGTTGTTCCGTTTTCCCCTGCTAATCATCCGACCATTATTCTGTATGCACCTATCACCACCTCACGACGTGTGCGATAGCCCTGACCCATACATCACATTATCACATCCTGAGTCTGAAGTTAAGGGATTCATCTCCGACCCAGTACTTGGGGCTGGTCTCAGAATAAAGGTAATTTAGTTTGTGTAGGTATATAACAAGTTAAATTTGTCACTCTGCTTACAGTATGGGGGGAGTGGAGATAAAACTCCATGCATTCTTAAACCTTCTTTGCACTAGATGGAAGTCGGTAATAAACTTTGCATTCTTGGCCGTTATGCTGGGGAAGAAGTTATTTTCTCAAAAAGGATGCTGTTGAATGGAATTAATTAGCAGATAAGTCACAAGACTGATTAGATGAAATATTGTATAGTACTAACCTGGTTACAGATTATAACAGAAATTGCCAATACGATCCTAGAATATTCTCATATTTATGGTAATTTCTTCTATTTTTAATTTCAGTTTCACCTCTGAACACAAACTTCACATCAAAACTCGGTCTTACCTTTCTTGCCAGCCTTCCGACACCCCGAATCTTATAGGAACCGGATGGTTGGCAGTTTTCCATTTTCATGTAAACTTCAGCGGGACCTGGTAAGAGTTGCGACAATTTTTTGCTGTGTCTAAGTGGTGTCACAAAATGTAAGGGTTCATTGATTTCCTCATAACCACGAGAATCCATATTCACTTTAATGTCCACGCTGGTATGTTAAATTACGAAAATAATTTTTTTTGTGAAACTTCTTTTCTAGATGAAGAGTCTGGACCAGTTTGCTGTTTCCTTTTCTTTCACTGACTAATAGGTTTCATATTCCATACTCATCTGTAACATGTTTTATAAATAGTACTTCAAGGGCACAGATAAAAATTTTAATCTCTATCACATTCAAGATGATTCAGCTATAAAAGCTCCATATGTTCATTAGCGTGAATTTATGTAATGATATCGACTGACATATGTTAACACCGAGTGATAAAAATTGAGAGGAACAAAATTTTATTAATGTGCAATAATGGCTAGTGGTGACCTCTTGTGAACATGAAAATGAATCTGAAGGTCCATTATTATGTTTACAAGAGACCACACCAGTCCCAAATCTAAGCCCACTCCTTCCCAATCTGTTTCCTTAAAATCAATTTTAATATTATCCTCCCAACTGCAGTTAGGTGTTCTGAATGTTCTCGTCCCTTAAAGTTTTGCCAGCCAGAATGTTTTCTTGTTCTGCCCAGGAGATAGAGGGGACATTTTATTTCAAAATGTTGGTCACCACTTACGAGGCCACATGGCATCATAATTCCATAATCCAGAAAATGATAACATTTGGACCAGCTCTGTAAGGTATAGCAAGTTCCATACAAGGAACATCATACATAAATATAAACAGAAACAAAATTCTTCAAGTTGATTGCTTTATTTTAAGTCAAGTGTGCGTTACAGTCATTTTATCTTTCAGTCTTCAATGTTTTGATCATGTTATTACATGGTATGACACATTTTGTACACGGCACCAAGCAAAGACTTGTACAAATTTATTTACAAATTGCAATTCATAAAAATATATAAACTTGTATTATGCAAAGTACGATATTTGTGAAATATCATCATTGCAAGATATTAACTTTTCCTGCGTCAGCTACATTTCTTTAGTCCCACTGTGTTTTTATTTTGAACTGAAAGCGAGAGCAAAATTAGGCCTTTAAAAATTAAAGTATAGCGCACATCTGGTTTTAAATCGAGAGTCCACGGAATGGGCGTCAAAAAGTTGCTTATAGAATTTCTGCATTGCCTCATCTTATTATTAGATGATTTAATCTGCCCATAGCGACTTTTAATTTTTCTGCTTCAAAGGAATCTATTTTGTCCGAGCTGCTACGCCCAGGTCTCTGAAGTGGTCCCTTCTTTTCAGATTTTTCAACTGGAACTTGTAGGTTATGAATGAATCTGGGCTTTGCGACCGTCAGCAAGCAGCGAATTCCATATGGACTGCAACTGCACTGTCTGAATTTCTTGAAGTGAGAAATGAACAAATTTCTGTTGCAGGAGTTGGTGTTACTTTTTGACTTTAAATGTCACAGTGCAAAAAATTTTCAGTGATGAAACAGTCTTAACAAGGACATAGGAAAGGTTAAAATACTATTTAATTTATTGAATATTTATTACATTTTATGCTCAAATAATTATTTACAATTAAAAAAACACAAGAGAGAATACAATTAAATGTTACGGAATGGAAACTGTGGCCAGAAAAATTTAACTAATGCCCGATTGTATGGCAGATTATTTGCATTAAATATACACGTTCAAGTCTGAAGCTACTTTATCTTCTTCAGGTCCTCAAATCTCCTTGTGAGATCATCAAAATCAATGTCGTCATTTCCCAAATTTCTTGGACGAAGAGAATCATCTGGTGGTGGGAAACTGTCCGTCGGGACAGACGGCAACTCTGGTAAGTCCAAGAATCCGTCGTCGTCCTTTGATTGTTGGCCAGGCCCGCCGCCGGGCGACAGCTTTGCTCTCGGTAAAGGTTTCGGTTTGTCGTCACTCTGAATATTAACATGGGGGGGAAAAAAAATCACACAATATAATTCTTTCAAATGTTGACTTGCGTTCTCATGTTTATTAGACAAATGAAAACTTGGCTCATGAAGAAATATTATTAATACTTTCTTTAGTGAAGAATGTATCTGAATGCGAGGCATTAATGCTGAGGTAAATAAGTTTACGTTAATATTTCTATAATTTTCTAAGCCTGGATTTCAGCCATCAGATATTCAAGAAGATACATTTTCTGCTTGTACAGAAGTTGAGCAATAAATGAAAACAAAGTACTGGTATGAATTTATACCAATTCGTACATGTAACCCAACGTAAGATGCCTCGCCCGTCTGAAAATCAGTGCTCAGTGTTACCACATTGCGAGGGACAACTGTAGAGAAAAGAAATGTGCCAACCCTTCCAGAAGTAATGTTATTGGCTCAGTGCAAAGGTGTGGTTATGAACTATGTTAATGCAACAGCCATTTTTCTCAAGCTGATAGTAGCTCAGTCAGTTAAGAAACACCCCACCTTGCGTGAAATATAGGTTCTGAACAGCCCATCACCAGACCCCATCTTGTTCCCTGGTTGTGTAATAAATTGTAGAATTGAGTATCACGAGTGTTTATTTGCTGAATTTACGAATCCATCGCTTTCTACAATTCACAGAATCTTACAAACCCTCCAAAACTAAGATCCGTGGCGTAATTGGCTCCAGAGAGCCAAAGCCGACTAGCTTGACTGCTGGCCCAACGTTCACATGCCTAAGCAGAGGTGAACGATCATCCAACCAGATATAGGGTGACGTGTGGTCAACACGACGAACCCCCAGCCATTGCTAGTTTTCATGACCGGATTACGCTACTCATTGTAGCTCCCCAATTTCCTCACGATGAGAAATTTCTTTCCCCGAGACTCGAACCAGCGCGCATTCCGTATCGCCGGTCCGAAGCATGACGCCTCAGACCGTGCGGCTACAGCACGGGACCCAAAACTAAGATAAGCAAAGAAAATCTCTTGATCCCAGAAAGAAATAGTACAGTATGTTACACTGATGAATAATATCTTATAAAGGTCAGAGACCGAGTTCAAAAATTGTTACTCAAGGAATAATTTCTACGAGCATGCAACTTGGGGTTAAAACTATTATTATTATTCAATGAAAGTCTCCTAAAGGACCAGCAGAACTAAAGAAGTTGTTTTACACAATTCTCTGTCCTGTGGTTAGTAAAATTAAGATAAATAAGTTATTTATCAAGGTTATGATGTGACCTTGATGTTCTAGAAATCATTAGCTTAATTTATTTTTCAGCAGTTTGTATACCTGTTTGTTGTTGTCATGGAGATCAGGGGGGAAGCTGCTGTATGGGGGTGGGGGGGATGTATCCTGCAAATAATAATAAAAAGGCATAACACTACATTACATGCGGCATGCATCGATTAACAGGCATTCAACAACTGAAGAATGGATACCAAAGATACTGAAGCAAAATGCACTGGTTAGCATTCAAAAACCAAAACTGAAGCAAAGAAATCTCAAAATTTAACCACAAGAAATTACAGATAATTTAAAAACATGTGAACATTCCCTTGTTAGGTCACACATCTTGTACATAAAGCACCAATTCACTGCCCTACGAAAGTGAGGGCATGCCAAAAATACTGTAGAAAAAATTGTGATCAATGATCTAACCGATCAATGATTCAAATTCAATCAACCATTGCGAAGAAAAAGAGAAAAATCCCCCCAAACAAACCAACAGACAGTTTCATGTCTCGTGCTACGAACCTGAAGATTTGTGTTCAGAGGCTTTGTCGCTGCATTAAATGCAGGAACCCCACTGTCACTTGCAGGGGGGATGTTGTATGAAAAAGGAACGCCATAAGCGAAAGAAGCGTTCGGCGCTTGGGCTGGCAGCTGGGGCGGAGTCACAAATCCACCGGCAGACGAAGGCGGAACCTTCTGTTGACTCTGAACCAAAAAGAGAAAGAAACTTCAATGTGAGTTCGTACTGAGCACTGAAACAGATTTTTGTAAACTAATTTCTTTTTTAATTACACAATTTTGAATTCTGCCTTTCATGACATTCATTCTGATCAATCTTCAATAAAATTTCTGCTGCCAATAATTTGCTTTCTTAAAATAATGTATTTCAGGTTTTGACCGCAAAAATTAAGACCCTCTGTTCCATCTTTCCGCACTTCGCTTCACGTTGACAGAGCGGCTTCAGGATTTGCTTTCAGACACTCCAAATGTTTCAGTCACTTATTTCAGATTCACATCTGACAAGAGTACAGCAAAACAAAAAACAAAAAGGAAACTTAAGACACCGAGTTTACTGGGTAATTGAATGGCTGGAAATCAGAAGGTTGCTGTGGTAACACAGGAGGCTGTGGGAAGCCAATGAATCCTGCGGGCTGAGCGGGCAGCACGTTCCCTCCGTTGCCTCCATCCAGGTTGTTCTTGTCAGAATCGACATTGATCAACAGAGCATCCACGCCCATCGACTGCTGATCCTCCTTCATTACCTGAACACAGAAGAACATAAATATGTATTATAATTATTGTCCTTTAACATTATCTTATATTCCAGAAGGCTGAGCCATAGCTCAGGCGGTTAGTCACCGGCTGCTTCGTCCCAGGGCAGTCCACGTGGGATTTGTGGTGGATGAAGTGGCACTGAAACAATTTCTTCTCCACATCCTCCAGTTTTCTCCTGTCAGTATTTTTCTGTCACTGCTCCACATTCACTCACGTATCGTCCAGAGGACGGATGGTGACCCAGTTAGCAGTCGCATTTGCACGGGGACATAGTCTGACCCCATCACAATAATAATAGTAACAATATAATCATGAAAATGTAATGTGAGGCCTTAACTGTGACATATGAAGTCAAGGATAAGAACAAATCAAAAATCAATGTATTCAATCAGAACTTAACCTCAAAATTTAGAGTTAATTCTTCATTCAGGTTTGTGTGCTGCCTGACCATTCTCTGTTAGTAATTATATTTATAACATTTAAGCAATGAAAGGAGCCACACTTACTTGAGGATCTGGTTCATACTCAATGTTATAATTCCTGGCTATCTCAATCAGATACTTCTCCACAAGAAGTTTTGGGGGCGACTGAACACTCATCTTGTGTTTCAGCTTCTCTGAGATTGAATCAACGGCCTCTTCTCTGCATGCCTGTTCAGGAAAATAGTGAATTTAGGATAATGTGCAAATTATCTCATTGTTGAGATCACCTGAATTAGAGAATACCATTGAAATAACTGTATCTAGCGTCCATGGAGTTGAAAGTTGTTTGAAAAATCATTAATTTTAAATTTAGGTTGGATTAAACTTGATTTCAACATCAGGATGTTTCAGCACAAGAAACAACACTTACATCAGCATACTGTCGACCATACTTTGCCATCAGAAGATCTGCAATAACTTTCATTTCTGCAACATCTGTTAGAAGTCTTGGTGCCACCCACAAGAGACTTGATATAGCTTCAGAAAGACCTGCATCCAAAGTTCTAACAAAATGAGAAACAGGTAATTAAAAGTATTTAAGATCATCTTCTATGATGTACCATTGAATAATAGCAGTCTTAATAATGTGTGAATTAGTTGGGTAATCGGGGGCCTTTTCAAAATACAGTTAAATGCAATTGCCCTCAAGAAACTTCAAATGCAAATTGATATCACAGTTCGTATCTAGGTTACAAGTTTGCAAAAAAAACTTACTTCATTTGTTGAATCAAACCAAATCTTGCTAACAGCAAGTCACAGTACATTTCTACCACTTCCATTGCTTCTACCATGTAATCTTCTCTAATTATATGTTCAACTCGTATTTTTGCTCGTTCATATTTTCCTGCTGAAATATAGTCGGCAATCTCTTTTCTTGCTTTTTGGGCTAGCTCAGTTTTCTTTTTCTCCAACAGTTTTAAACGGTTAATAGCTAGTCGTAAGTTTGTTTTCAACTTTGTATAATTTGGTCCACTGGCAAACATTGTTGTTGATCCGAATGAGTATTTAATATTATAAAGTCAGTTTCACGGTTACACCTTTCCTATTCATTTCACACTTCTCACAATGGATACACCGCAGTATGAAAAAGTAAGGTGTCGTCATGAGAAGCTGATATGACGTAGAGGCACAGATCGACGTAATGCATGATCATCTTCTAGAATACGCTGACGAAGGATAACCCTAAATTTATTAAATTTTTGTACTGGAGGGTCTTTCAAATTTATGTGGGATAAAATTTTAATTTATATTGGACTTGCTTCGATAGACAGTCTCTACATTATTGGTCAATTAAAAATTGATAATTTTGATCAAAGATGATGCCATGCGCAGTTCAGTTAATTTTTCGTCCACTACTTGACTACACCTTACATTCTCCCACCTTCTGCAGCTGACTCACAGATGTGTGATCAGCAGGTTTGCCAACTGTTGTGTAGTTAAATCGAATAAAGTTGAGTCCTTGGCTGCGTAGAGGGTTGGTGCATGTAATTGGTGGAAATTGCCCGACGTTTCAGAAGTGCTTAGTACCTCTAACATCCTAGAAGACGGTCATATGCATACCCGCTACCGTGAAATCTTGTCGAGTTTTCTTTTTTGGGGGTGGGAGTAATTTCTTCTTGAATTCCTTGGAAATAAATTCGAGATCAGAGGAGGTAGAGAGAGACAGGTGTGGTAGAGATAGGTAATGAGTGAATGGCTGGATTCAAATGATCGAGTTAAAGGGGAACCGTCACCAAAAATCTTAATTGAAATATTGTGGTTATTCGAAATGCAGATAAGATGTTGAAACATAATGTAATATTTAGTTTAGTGTGTTGACAGTGACAGAAGTGCCTACGTTTGATAGACAATCCTTTGAACATTCAGTGACTTGAGTGACGTTTTCAGTTAGATGAATCGAATAATCTGAAACGAGTTAATCGTTCGAGAGCCATCTTTGAAGTCGAACAAAGTGTCATTTGTCGCCATATTGTGGGAGACTTGAATTTATGGCGCAAGCTACAGAAGTGCTCCGTATTATTTTGTTATAAAATCAGTGGACGATTGATCAAGATACAAGAAAGTTTATGCAACCACGTCAGTTAGAGCAGATGCGTGATGTGTTGGAAGCCAAGATCACGTTGCAGGTAATTTTAATATCTAGAAATTTTTCTACTGGTTACGTATGTACCATAGTCTGTCGCAGACCGCGTGATTCTGAGTGAATGTCTACATATATTAGACTTTTATTTTGATGTATTTCAAAATTGTGAGGGGGATAGATTTGTTTTAAAACGATCAGACTTGAACAGGAAGGATAATGAAGGTTATGTTGTTTAATGCATTTACCAAGTGTCTATTGGCCTTTATAATGCGTTGCCCCATTGACTAGGAAGATTTGACGGGCGTGTTGCAGCTCCAACGCCATTCATTTGTTTATACTGCAGCCGTCCCTGTCTGTGGCCATATTGTCGGAAAGCTTTGATCGCGGAAACACGTAATTGACTAAGTAAATCCATGGAGGAGAGTCCTTTGGAAGCTAGTAGTCGCTCAGATAGTTAAATTTACATCCTTTTATGGAAGCAGGAGGTTTATTTAAGTGTTAATAAAGAACTCTCCACTGGATTCTATCCTGAACCACTCTGTTTACGTTTCAATGTCAGAGGTTCAGTTCAACTCGTCCACTTTGCGACGTTGCCCGGTTTGCTAAGAATCATACGGCCATAGTGGTCTCGTCGCGGAACAGTGTACATATCGTTGTTGTATGGTTTCACTAGCTTGTTTTTTAATGCGATTCTCAGCGTTAAATGTCATATGAACAGGTTAAAATCTATGTGGTTATTTAACGATCATGACAATGTGTCATGCAATATTTTTTACCTTATAATCCAGATGAATGGTTCGTGAATGTGTAACGAATTCTCAGGCATTATAGCTAGAATGTCCAACGGAACTTCAACTTAAGTTTTCATTGAACGCGACCCAGAGCCACTTCGTACCAGTATTTATTAACTATAAGATTTATTTTATTGTCATCTTATTCGTGGTCTTCCAAATTTGCACTTGTTTCTTTGCCAAATTTTGCGGGTTTTTTTGTTATTTGTGTTTTACAAATTACGTGTTCTGAAATAAAGGACGTGTGTGGAGAATTAGGTGGGAGGGCAAACGCTACTGAAGTGTTGAGAAATATCTAGAAGTTGAATTGGTGTGAGGTCGGGTCTACTGGTGTTGTGGAGCTGAAACTTAAAGAGTGCTTATAACATATAATTAAATAGGCCACAATATTTAGATTCACTGCCACAAACTTTCTATAAATTTATCAAGGGAAAAGAAGTAGCTTGTTAAATTGGCGATATTTTTATGGTCCACGTCTTGATTTTTATTTTATTTTACAATGTTTTGAAACTTGGAAGGAATCTTGTAACTCCCGTACGTCGGGGAAATTTGTCTTTGTTTCTAGTTTTACGAATTTCGGCCGTTGTTAGATTCTTGATGCTGTTGCGTGTCCAGATGTGGAGAGTGTCTCGACTTGACATGTCTTTCCAGGTCTCTGCGTCTCACGAGGACCTTACCACACAGGGCGCATCTGAAAAGCGGGAAAAAAAAGTTACGTTTCGCTGATGCTAGAATAATTTCTATAAAATTGTATGATCACATTTGTTTCAATACGGTGTTTAAAAATGGCAAATCTGGTTTGTGTGGAATATTTTCTTTTGTTTCCTGAAACTCAGGGACTTATTATTTACATGAAAGGTTCCTTTTTTTATTGGGTCGGTGTAAACATTGTATCCCTCCGCACGCGCTATTTCCCCATTCTAATCATAAATGTTTTCAAATCTGTCTCTACTTTTCCAAGACAACACACACGGAAAGTGAGGACAAAAATTTATACCCGGAGCCATAACCGAATCCTGAAGAAGGATGCAGTATATTTCGCCGAAAGCTTGATATTTACTTTCAAGGCGACACTGGGTTATAACCCAGAACCCCGACATGGGCGTTGTCCTTGCAACTTCATTACGTCAACGTTTATACAACACGATTTTCATTTTAAAAGTTTTTGAGCTTCTGTGAGATATAGGCCTACATATCCCTGTACCATTTTTTTTTTGGATTAAGTTGACTTTTGTGTGAGAGTGTATCTTTATACTCGGCTGTTTTAAGAAAATTCTAAAATTTATGAGAATGAGGACCACTCTCGAATTGAACTGAGGAGTTCTGGGGTAAAGTTGACGAATGATACATATCCGACCGATGTTTTGAGTAGGGTTATAGGACAGGTGTTGATTGCTGCTTACTTGTAAGGGGTGTCTCCTTCCGCGTGCAGCCGAACGTGTTTATTGAGATTACTCGGGTCTCCAAAGGGCCGGAGACAGAACTTGCATTTCAGAGGTTTGTAGCCCGTGTGCGTCCTGAAAAAAAAAAGACCACTCGGTAAGATGGCAATGACTGTGGGTCACAGGTCAGGATGTTCCGGGCAGAAATTTGCTTGACCTCCTGTTTAACGAAGTACCACGCCATGCAAGGGTATCCCGGAAGTGGAGGTACTCGCTCCTCGCCGTCATGATAGTCTGAGACCGCGTAGTCTACACACCAGATTAACATTTTGCGGAAGAATCATCTCCTCTTATTTAGAAGCTTTGAATTTGTATTAAGTGGAGAAAATGTACTATTCCAACACGGTGTAACAATTTAATTTAAATTTAAATTTACCTGATGTGTATTTTAAGCCCGTATTTTCTTGAATAAAGTCTGCCACAGTAGATGCAAAGGTGACCTTGTTTGGACCTCCCAAGGTTGCTGACTAGTGTCTCCATCTCTGCAGCGTGGTGGAACTCTGTTGTCGTACGCTCTGATGATTGTGGTTGAAAGTTACTAGATGGCAGGACATTCTGTTTGTGATAAAGTCTTGATACTGAAAGGGAATTTGCAGTGAAGAGTTCAGTAACTGAAGCTGGCTTTTGGATCTGTAAGTTCGTTCCACTGAGATGTGACGACGGTTGGAACAGGAAGCGAGGCTGGGAAATCAGTTGGGGTCTTAAGTTAGGAAGGACATTCACAGATGTCGTTCTGTCATTCCCATTGTTTGTCCTAATACCATCAACACTCAGGGAAGTCGTCCTTTTACCCCAGTATGGCTTGAATGCTGAGCTACTATGATGTAATGGCTCCGAAATTGGTCTGCTCGTCTGTCCGACGACGTGGCTTGCTTCATTTGGTACATCCTGAAGATCTTCATTCTTGATAACAGAAGAGGATGTTGCTGTATTGGGAGCACAGGTTCTATTTGAAGTAGCAGACAGATCCTGTGGGGTTGACAGAACTGAGTAAGTGTTTCTGTCGTCTTTTGAGGCTAAATCAAATTTGAATTCAAATTTTTGGGGGGTGAAGGTTGTGGTGTGGGCCACGGGCGAAGTGTCATGCTCTCTT